>NW_026020113.1:23011-623011 GCF_900185275.1 Solanum verrucosum | reverse complement strand
TTAATTTTTCACTTATCAAATAGAAGCTTCCTTCAATTTCAACGTTTTTGCGCACACATAGATTTAGGGAAGAAATGGTTGAAAGTCCAATATGAAGTTGAAGTTTCATGCATGTATTTGCAAATTCATAGATCTGATTCTATCTTGTCATTTTTATGTTGAATCACCTTGCACTATCTATAATTTCAACTGATTTGATACATTGGCAGAGTGTATATACTTAAAATGTAGCACATCGTTTGATCTTAATAGATGCCTGATGCGGCTGTTAAATTCATTTATGTTTAGGCGGAAGAGCTTGGACTTGGACGTGAAGGTTAGTCTTTTTTGTTCTACACACTTTATAACATAAAGCTCTTGCAGGTTTCTTTTGGGGCGGGGAACTAAACTCAAGCTGTTTCTGGGGAATGTCACGTCACCAAACCAAACTTAGACAAATCATATAGATTATAACAGATATTGAATTGTTATTATAGAAGCTTTTGATCCTCTATTTTTGTTTTTTTCCGCAGATGGAAGACCAGATCCTACTCAAGGTCGCATGAGGGGCGGAGGTTTTGCAAATAACGGACAGTATGTTCTACTTTTTATGAAGAGATATCTTGCATTTATTGGATTTGTTTTAACGTTTAAGCCTACTATTTGCTAAGATACTTGGATTGAGGATGGAATTCTCAAAATATACTTGCAACTTCTTTATATTTGTTCTTTTGCTTAATGCTTCCACGATGTTTATGAGTAAGCCTCATGCAACGACTACTGTAGGGGTAAACCAAAGAAGGGAAGAACAGGACCACGAGATGGAAAGAAGTTCCGAATATCAAATGACTTGGATCTTGACGATGAAGATGATCCAGATTCAATCTTGAGATAGCTATCTCTAACTTGATATAAGAACTCTTTATTGTTGTCTGTTGTACCATAGTATTGTATCATCATTCGATTAAATAAAATCGTATATAACAACTATGTATGCAGCTGATTAATTTCGAGCTCACTAAATTATTTGGTTGTGGATGTGCCCAAAAACTTCCCTAGACAAAGTACATGCTCTGAGTTTTGTTGTACAGTAACATAATTTGACAAAGAACAAAATGCTTTCAAGTGTTAATATTCTTTGAATTCGTCATTCCTAATATCATTATGAGATGCTGGATTTGTGTATCGGAAACAGTTTTTCTATCCCACAAAGGTAGGGGTGAGGTCTGCATACATCATATCCCCCTGTACTGCACTTGTGAGCTTACAATGAGTATGTAATTAGATTGATTCATTTAGTTTTTTAATCTTTTTATTTGGTGCTAGTTTGTCCTTGAAAGTATGTTGCTTGAAATGCTTTGGTGGACTGAGTTATCGGATATTTTTGTACTAGTGAGAAGTAGCAGGTGCCCTGTTGATTTTTTGAATCTTTTTATTTGATGCTAGTTGTTTGAAATGCTTTGGTGGACCGAGTTATCCGATACTTTTGTACTAGTGAAAAGTAGCAGATTCCCCATTGATTAGTCGACGTGTGAGCAAGCTAGCACAAATATCACCATTACACAGTTGTTAAATGAGGTCCCTGGAATCAGTCATGTAACCTGCCCTGTAAGACTTTCCATATATGGATGAGGTGACTTGAGTAAAGCAGGTGAAATCAAATTTACTCTTTTAAGTTATCAATAATGACAATTTAAAGATATATTAATTTTTATTTATTAGAAAAGGTCATTGGAAGATGATTGGTTAGTTTCTCTTTTGGAAGTTGACCTTCAGCAGAATTATCATCCTTGTGCAAGCTACTGCAACCGTCTACCAAATCGATGAGCTAAAAAGGAAGGCAGATAGACATTTTCAACACAAAGAGCGTTCTTCATTCTGGGGGTATCGCATATTCTTAAGCGAGAAGATTAGACTCTTATTATTGAATTTTCATTGTTTGTATGTATAACTCTCTTTCAAATTAATTTGAAATAATACGATTTAGCGAGTTTTGATATGTACAATCAAGGATTATGACAGATGGTTAGGACATTTAATCAAGGGTCTCGAGTTCAAGCCTAATTTTTTTTTTGTTAGTGAGCATTTCCTCCTTTGCTACTGTTATTGCATATTTTTCTTTTTTAGTTGTTATGCATTCTTCATTGTTTTCTTTTTTTTTTACTTGGATTTGACACACTTGAGTCGAGGGTCTTTCAGAAATAATCTCTCTACCTCCACGAGGTAGTGATAAGGTCTGCGTACACTCTACCCTTTCCAAACTCCATTTTATAAAATTTCACTCGGTATGTTTTTGTTGAGCATTTCTTCCTTTAATAGACCTTACACAGAGTGATTCCAAATTAGTCGGGGCTCAAAGAGTATATTAAATATCGGGTCAGAAACATTTGTTTTTGTTTTTTTTGGATAAATTAGGTACTATTCACTTGGAATGTGTCTACACATTGAATTGTTCAGCCAAAACCATTAAACCCCATAGTTGAATTTGCCGGGTTTAGTAAAAAAAATTAATCACCAAAATAATAATTTTTTTTTTTTAATTATGAAAGCTTAGCAGGATTTACCTAGTAACATTTTAAAAATATAAGTTGATTTATTCAACATTCTTACCAATTAATTAAGAGAAGTGTCACTCTAGTGAGTATTTCACTAGCATTACTTAATAAACTTAAACTTTAAGCTACATATTATCTGTCTTTTATATTATGTATAGATTAAAATTTCCAATATAAATTTTAAGAAGGTTATATCATAGAGCTAATTTTCTATTTGTTGACCATTTCAAAAGGTAAATAAGGTAAGAAGAAAAAAAATACTAATGCACCTCCATGTAAGGTAGGGGCCGGTTAAGGGTGTAACAAATGCGTTTATTCGACTTCAGTAACTTTGATCTAAATATCAAATAATTGATGTGGCGGTAGAAGTCTATACTCGGAAGTACAAAATATAAATTCTGGATCCACCGCGTATAAGTCGTATATAAAGTATAAATATATACAACTACGTACACTTCAGTCTCAACAAGTTTGAATCGGTTATATAATCCTAAAATAAAGATAATAATTGAACGACGAATTCAACGTATAGTTTGATTAAATGTAGTTTCACAATGTCAAAACGTGCAAACTAAGCTATGAAATGTTATTAACAAAAACGATAACCACATAAATAATTAATAATATTGTTATCTAATTATTAATAATTATTATAAAGCATTTTATGTCACTAACTAATACTTAAACAAATTAAACGGGAATTAAGTCATTGTAAAAAAAAAATCATTAACCTTGTCAACAAGATTAGGTAACATAAATATGTGAAATAATGTGACATTTTATTAAAATCCCTTTGATAAGTATATAAATTAACAGTAACAAGATATACATAAGCCAAAAATTTACCTAATGAGACTATTTCAAAGTGATTACGACATTAACTTTGGAGACTATTTCAAGATTCATGAGATTAATAGTATCCAATTTTATTGATGAAATCATTACATACATTATGGCAATAATAATGTTCTTAATTTTTCCTTTTCATCTTCGATTTTTATTTTGAACGGTGAACCACGATTCGAATTCTCTATAATATTATGTTTGTCTTGTGGTTTGCACCCTAAATAATAGATAGAAATTAAATATCATTTACTTGTCACTTTCGTCCATATATATTTTTTTTTTAAATAGTCATATTTCATGATAATAATATTTTGGTTTATCGGAAGAAGTCTTCTTATAACCCATAGTCGATTTGTTAATTAGTGCAAATTTATACGAATCAAGTGTTAATAAGATATTACAATATAAAACACATAAACTAAGAGCTTGGTGTATCGACAGTTGAATTATGTGAATTTAGATCAATATTTTAAAATATACTTTATCAGTATATTGATATAAAAAGATTTGTGACATAACTTTCAGTTTCATATATATAATCTTAATTATAATTTAAAAATATTAAATTAATATAATTATTTCATTTAATTTTAAAAAAAATAATCAAATAGAGACGAAACATGACAACTAATTTTGATCGGAGAAAGTACTATCAATTAAATGTGAACATTACAATTGAAAATTGAAGTTAGTTGAAACAGAGAAACTTAATCTACTTTATGGTACAAGTTGCAAAATTCCACTATAATAAATTAACAAGAAGAAAAAAACAATTCGTGCAATTTTAGCTACTTTTTTACGACTACTACTTTTTCAAACAAAATTTTACAAAGTATTTGTAATGATTAATCATGATTAATGGAGTTCTAAAATTATGGTTTAGTGCAATATGACTTGGAGAGGGGATGAATATAGCAACGTGATACATTAAAAAAATAAAATTAATTAAAGTAAATAGTCGACATATTTTTTTTTATTACGACCTTTTTTACCTATTATAATTATCTCTAGTATTTTTATTGTTGGTAATTATCTTTGATTTCTATTATATTTTATTACTTGCTTATTTACTATTACATTTTTTTTCGAACGATGTTCTAAGAAGTTGATGGTCTATTGGAAACAATTTACTTAACTCACAAAAGTAGGAGTAAGGTTTGCGTACGTACACCTTACCTTTTCCAAATGTTATTTTTGAGACGTTGACAACAACAACAACAATATACCTGGTGAAATTCCTCAAGAAAGATTTGGAAATGGTAGTATGTATACAACCTTATCCCTAATAGATAAAAATATTATTTTTGATAGCGTTCGTCTCAAGTACATCATCACAAAATAAGAAGGAAAAGAGAATATGTATATATAGTGCGCAATATAGAATACCGATAGCATCCACAAATAATATGACAATCGAAGCAAGATAAAAGAAGTATAAGAAAGCAAGATAGGGGGAGGGGGGATTTAATATATACCACTAATAAGAGAAACTAGATATTGTGATTATCACCAATATGGGTTGTGCTGCATTTGTGGGAGTGTTTCACCATTAACCAAAGGTCTCAGGTTCGAACCCTGGGTATAGAGAAAATCTTGTTGGGACCGCCACCCCCGATTGTGCCTTGTAGTGCGCGACCTGGATATTGTTGAAGCTCCAATGTAGGCTCCAAACATCGAGTGGGAAAACCAAAAAAAAAAAAAAAGATATTGTGATTATCTTATCTACTAGTATTCTACTCTAATTCTTGATATTCATATTATTTTATATATAGAATCATATCTTTAGTAAACTATAAATGTCTTGAATCTCGTTCGATCATCTTTTTCAAATACTTTTTCGATTCACATCTACTGATCACTTGTGATACTGTATCGAACATAAAAGTCAAAAGATTTAAAATAAAATAAGAATGAGAAATGCCAATCTCATTTAATTATTATTTAAAGGTAGACGCCAGTCTTTACTTTAAAGATTATATAGCCATTGTTTTCAACGTTAACCATAATTCAGTAATAAATAATGTATTGTGTCATTTCAGCAAATTGACCTATTACACGTAATTTTTTCTTGTCTTTGTATCCATTAATTAAATAGAGAACTTTTTGACCTAAATTAAACGTCAATCACATCTATATATTATTATATATATATAAACAATTTGTTCAGAGATAAAATCCGATTTTGCTTTGGTTAATATGAAACTTTGTGACTTCCAATAATTTTACGATTCAAATATATTTTGCAAAAGGATAACATGATGTTGGCAGGCACATATATATGGTTAGATTTAAGTTATACGTATTTTTTTTGGAACCCATATAATCCATATCCATTACAAATCTCTGTCATAGCTCTGCTTTCGGGTGAACACTCTGTGATGAACACTTTATACACATTAGGTAAACTCCTCACAATGTAATACCTTGCAAACTATACTGAAAATATAAATTACACTAAGCAAGTCCTATACGACTGACTCGTTCCTATACGACTGACTCGTCGATACTGTAGAAATTAAACTCTTATAATAAAACTTAAATGACACCTCATGAACCACTGTGGTTTGAGAAATAAAAAAACCCTGTATACATATATTCTTTGAAAGGGTTTAATTTTGATAAGACAATTGTTTCTTTGCTTTAAATAATTCAAAGAGAAATGACCTAATTTTATCTTCTAATTATTTCCCATCACATAATTATGAGAATCTTTAAGCACCTATTTATTTGTGCTGAACTTAGCTAGAAGTTGAATCTTAACTGATTTTGACCACAAACTTTACCTTTTTTTGTCTAATTGCGTCTCAAATTTGGAGTTCCCAAAGTCTTATATTTCTGCTGAAATAGAGAAAATCATACTACCTTTTATCGATATTTTTGTTTGTAACAAAATTTAAATATATGGAAAATAAATCAACTATAAATAAAATTTTAAGAAACAAGATATTATTGATAAAACAATATGATTTCCTTTCTTGATTCATCTCTCCTAATATTTCTCTGTGATTCGAGGGCCGTTAATGACGCATTTCTCGAACTAGAATAATTTGAATTAAATTTCTTTATTAATATTCTATGAATTTAGAGAATGCTTGAGATGTCTAACTGAAATAGAACTTATCTCGTAGAGTCCTACAAAATTTTGATGTCGTACAGTTTTATTTTCCCAAAAGTTAGAAAACACTAGCACAATAGTTTTGAAACATTTGTAACTTAATCAATGATGACATGATATAATTTGAGACTAATTGGGGTCACACGTACCTCCACTAGAAAAAATGTGCTGGTGATATATAGTGTTAGATACATTTTTTAGGTCACATATAAAGAAAAAATGGAGAAGGTTGACATTTATTTTATTTTATTATGTAGAAGTCTAATAACTCATTGGTTATACTATTCGTTTTTGAATCTAAGTTTGTACGGATCTAAAAGGTATTATTAGGATTTAAGGGTTGCTCCTTTTTTCAACAATATATATATATATATATATATATATATGTGTGAGATAACTCGATCATTTACATTGTTGGTCCCAAATCCGAATAAAAAGGAAAGGTTGTCTCAATTAAAATAATTTTTCTACCCCATAAAGGTAGGGGTAAGGTTGTATACGTTTTTATCCTCCTCTGACTCCACTTGTGGAATTACACTAAGTTTTTTTGTTGATTGGACGCAAATGTAATATTTATATTTCCTACCAATAGTAATATTGTCTCTTTGGATCTAATGTCAATTCGACATGGGGCCTAAGTTCTAACTCACTGTCTAAAAGTTAAGTTAAAGAGAAGAGGATTGTCCAAGACTTATAAGGAGTCAAGTGATCTCATTTTGATTTCAATGAGGATTTCCATTTTATTCATTAATAACCCCATCACGCCCGAATTCAAACATTCTTATATCATCGATTACACTATTTGATCAGAAGCGTAACATTTAAGGACCAGGAGCATATTCACAACTCTCTAGATGTAAAGCAATGGATATACATGGATCATATTTCATATTGTAAAATCCTGATTACGATATAGATTAAGTGACTAACGAACACTAATGCGATTTTTTAAATAGTTTAATTATAGTTGTGAAGACCACTAATGAAATAATTGGATCACATGCATGCACTTCATTCTCTTCTAAAAGAAAAAAAAAGAAGACAAATTACAGAAATACACAATTTTTGTTTTACTTATTTCCATTATCCCCTATTACTTTTAAAAACCTCTAAAATCCCTTATTCTTTTAATGTATCCGAGTCAGTATTTAATGTATTCGAGCTACATATTATGTATCCGAGCTAGTTTTTAATGTATCCGAGCTACATATTAATATATTCGAGACAATATTTAATGTATCCGAGCTTCAATTATTGTATCCGATTTTTTTAATTTTTAAGGGATTAATGTAATTAGAAACTTATTAGGAATAGATTGTAATTTCATATTAAAACCATGAGATTTATGTAATTTACCCAAAAAAATAATAATATACAATGTGAATGCGCCTTATTTTTTTTTAAGAAATATACTGCATGTCGATCAATAAAATACTAACAATTTAAAAAAAAAATGTATGTATGCTACCAACTCGTGTGCTATATATATTTTATATAAAAATAATAGCCTAAAATGTTGACTTTGACTAATTAATTCAAAGCCTTACCAAAAAGTGCAACATTTTTTGTTGTTACACTAAATTTAGGAATATTCGTCAACCTTTTCTTAGTATTTTTATTTTATTTAAATTTTGTTGGACAAAATAAAAAAAACGTACTAGCTGTAACTAATAGTAGCGAAGTCATCAACGTAGTTCATCGTCTATGATTTTCCATTAAAGGAAGTTCGGATGAACGTTCTACCACTCTTCTAATTCCGTACATGGTTATAACATTACATAAGAAAAAAATAAATGTAAAGAAATGAGAATAATAAATAAATAAATACATATATAAATAAGTAAATAATGGTACGTCATAAACTATAAGAAAAGAAATAAATAAAGAAAAAACTACAAAATGTAAAGAAATGAGAAAAATAAATAAATAAATAAATTCATAAATAAATAAGTAAATAAGGGTACGTCATAAAGTATAGGAATTAGGAAATGAGATTTACGGTTTGGTTTGATCGGTGATTAAATGTTTATATATCGCTTGTTAAATTTATCATTATTACATGACGAAAAGCCTTATTTTATATAATGTTCAATTTGTCATGATTACATAATTACTTTTTAAAGAGTAATTATTATTACCAACATTTTGGCAAGTTTATTATCTAATAATTAATTCTATTTTATCGTATTTTTTTATAACATACTCCACCCCTTAAACGTATTTTTCTCGTAAGTTTATTTTTCAAATCGTGGATGTATAATATAACGATAAAAAATAATATAATCTATTCATAACATTGAACAAAACAATACAATATAACACAATATATTGTTAAGATGAAAATGTCGAAAGATTATCAAGTATTAACATGACACTGATGAAAACACTAGTGGACTAAAAAATTATTATTAGTGTTATTAAAAAAAAGGATAATATTGAAAGGGAATTATACAACAGTTGAGTTGGACAAATAAGAGAAATATTATCAAACTAGATATAGGACCCCGTGCCAGCACGGGGCCCAAATATATATATATTTTTATTTTAATTTATGTCATATTATGGAATTTGAGAAGTTATTGAAATTTTTATCTGATTTTAAAAATATTTTAAATTTTTAGCTATTGTGATTTGTAGTACTTTTTTTTAACATAATTTAGAAAAAAATATTTATTACTCTGTTTGTTCTAATTTATGTGGCACACGCAGAATTTTAAATATTAAGCATTTTTTATATGTCTCTTTAATATATTAAGTTGTTAATTATTGTATTTTATTGTATATTTTGAACCTAAATTTTTAATAATATATGTTATTTGCCGTGTCCCAATTTATGTGACATTAATTGATAGATTTGTTGGAGTCGAGAGATTTATTTTGTTAATTATTGTAATTTATAGTTTTTTTCCCGTCAATTTCAAACAATATATGTTGTTAATTGATAGAATACTTTTAATGTAATTTTTAAAAAAAAATATGTGTGACTGTCCATGTCCCAATTTATGTGGCACATGTAAAGTTTTGACAATTAACCAAAATTTTAATACATTTAAAAATATATTTTTAAGTCGTTAAATTTAAGTAATTTAAATTGTTGTATTATTTATTACAATTTATAATGCTTTTAAAGTAGTTTAAATATTGTACTATTTATTATGATTTATAACACTTTTTTTAAAAATTTATGTCATATTATGGAATTTGAGAAGTTATTGAAATTTTTATATGATTTTAAAAATATTTTAAATTGTTAGCTATTGTGATTTGTAGTACTTTTTTTAAACATAATTTTGAAAGTAATATTTATTACTCTATTTGTTCTAATTTATGTGGCACATGCAGAATTTAAAATATTAACCCTTTTTTATGTCTCTTTAATATATTAAGTTGTTAATTATTGTATTTTTTAGTACATTTTGAACCTAATTTTTTAATACTATATGTTATTTGCCATGTCCCAATTTATGTGACATTAATTGATAGATTTGTTGGAGTCGAGAGATTTATTTTGTTAATTATTGTAATTTATAGTTTCTTTTTCGTCAATTTCAAACAATATATGTTGTTAATTGATAGGTTTTTTGGAGTGGAATTTTTTTTTATTAATTATTGTAATTTATTGTTTCTTTTTTGTCAATTTCAAACAATATATGTTTATTATATAATCTATTTTATGTGGTACCAATAGAATTTAGAGACTCAATTAAATTTTTTATATAAGTTTTAAATAATTAAGCTGTTAATTATTGTAATGTATAGTATTACTTATATTATTTTTAAATATATTTAAATATTATATGTTAGGTTTTTTATCCTAATTTATATGGCATTGATAGAATTTAAAGTGTCAAATAATTGTTAATTATTGTAATAGATAATATGGAGAACAATATATGTTTATTATATAATCTATTTTATGTGGTACCAATAAAATTTAGAGACTCAATTAAATTTTTTATATAAGTTTTAAATAATTAAGCTGTTAATTATTGTAATGTATAGTATTACTTATATTATTTTTAAATATATTTAAATATTATATGTTAGGTTTTTTATCCTAATTTATATGGCATTGATAGAATTTAAAGTGTCAAATAATTGTTAGTATTGTAATAGATAATATGGAGTATTTAAGTCATTTATAGTATAGTAATTAATATATAATATGTAGTATTTAAGTGTTATATTATGGAATTTGAGAAGTTATTGAAATTTTTATATGATTTTAAAAATATTTTAAATTCATAACTATATATTTCAATGTACAAGATTTTGATAAAATAAAATCTTTAAAGTTAAATTATAATGTTTTTGAAATTTAAATTATTAAAACATATATAATGATTTTATAGAAAAAATAATATCATATAAAATTAAATGAAAAGGATAATAAATTCAACTTTTACCATGATAAGGTTGAAAAATATTATTTAAGTGGAAGGAGATGGGGCCCACTTTTGGTAGTAAATCCTAGACTCTTCTAATATATAGTAATTATACCCAATACAGCTGGAAACTTATATTTACTCAAAAAAAGAATCTTTATTTTATTTTATTTTGATGTGGATATAATTAGATTTTGACCAATTATTATTGAATTTTAGGAGGCTACATCGAATTGAATAGCAGACATTTTTTTTAAAAAAAACAGCTGGGTCCTCTTTTATTTCGAGCGCTTCACTCAAATTATAAATTAAAGAGCATAGTGGACATCCAATTATTTTTCAACTTTATAAAATTTGATTTATTTTGCCACTTTTAAACACTGTTAGAGGTATCATTATCATGGACTAAGGTCTTAAACTTCACTATCTTAAATACACCTTAAAACATTGCATATAGCTACTTTTTGTTAGTATGATATCACATCATGTAGTGGATACGGAATTTTGTCCTAGTTTTGGTCGATTCACGTCTGAGAGTTTTATTTTGAGATTAAACTAATTTTCTTATCACGATATCAAAATAATCGAGTTCATTCCAATTGTTTTATTACCCAACGTGGATCATCATGTTATGTTATTCATGCTCCGATTGTGAGTGTGCAGGAGTTGTTAGTATCCCACATCAGTGGTGACTATAACATGGCAATTATAATTTTGTCCTCTTATTTAGTTTTAAGGCAAATATCGACTCTTAAACTAATTTTTAAGATTGAGTTGATCTCAAGGTCAATTTTCTTATTATGGTATTCCAATTGTTAATTATCCAATGTGGGCCACCATATAATGTTTTTCACGCTTCAGTTGTGAGTGTTGCAAAAGATGTTAATATTCTAGATCGGTGGTAGATAGATGTGACATTTTATCTTTTTATAATATTTTGGATAATTATCACCTTACGAGCTAACTTTTGAAAATGAATAGTCCTAAATTTTGTTTTATTTTATTATCGCATCAGAATCAAGTTGAGTTAGACTTAAAGTCCGTTTCATTATATTATATTATTATATTAGAATCGAGTCAATTTCAACTATTTATTCACCACATATAAACCCTCGTATTATCAATAGTGGATATGTCAATTTATCTTCTTATATAATTTAGACAATTTTTTTACCTCATATTAATATTTATGTCTGTATTAAATGCAAAGTCTATTTTTCTTGTCAACATTGCCATTTTTTAATGTATTGATTGATCCACAATTACCATTCAAGATTAGTTGCCATTAAGTGGATCCAATTGGATTTCTTTTTCTTAGTTGCCATTAGTGAATCAATAAAATGACAAAAGGAGAGTAGAATCAAGACTTTTGTGTAATGACACAGAGAACAAGTGGTATGGTTACATCGATTGGTTGCTGGTTAGAAACTTAGAGTTATATAAATATTGATAATATAGAAATTAATTATGTAAAGTTAAGTTATTTCATCTTTTATCGTGCGTAAAATAATACATAAATTTCCTTACAATTCATATATGTATTCGTTATGCGAAATAGTAAATTAGTAATCAATATCGTATCTAATTAATATACAGAAATTTATACATAACAACTAAAATATCATCGAACATACTATTATTATACTAATCACGATATATGAATAACTTATTTCCTAACTATCGATCCAACTACCTCACGTGGTAGTAGTAATACAATACTCTTAGAAGTCAATTCTTACATATAACTTGGAGAAAGAGTAACTAATAAAAAAAATTATAGCTAAGTCAAGCAATGAGGCCTAATGTTCCAAATATTTTGAATATTTCAACTTTTGCATTTATAGACTAGATTTACAAATAAATCACCAAATATAACCTCTATGTTTAAAGACCAAAATGCCTTTAAGTGATATATCTTTTTGTTTTATAGTCAATGGTTCGATAAGATGAATATGAAAATAGTAGAGTGATGACGTAAGGCTCGATATATTATATATTTATCATGATAATTTTTTAATTGTATTTTTTATTTTCCACCCGATATCTAATATTTATACTTGTATTTAGCTAAATTTGAATTCGCGCATTACAGATTAATTCCATTTTTGGACGCAGGAATATGAATATTTTTATTTAATTAGCTTATGTCAACATATCTATTTATTTAATTTCTTTCTTTTTTGGGGGACAAACTTTAGTTGTTTACGAATCTTTTTTTGGCTGCAGATATAAACTTTATTTGACAATTTTTCCATTAAATCCAAAAATTATTACAACATGTCAACCAATGTGAACAAAGCTTTTTCTCTCATTTGTACTATTATTATTTAATTATTTTACTTGTCATATTTTTTTAAAAATAATTTAACTAAATTATTGAAATTTATTATTTGATTTTTATGTGAATATTATTATTATTTTCATCATATTAATCAATCTCTATATTTACTGAATACAATAAAAAATTATTAATTAATTTATTTTAATTTTTCAAAATAATAATTATTTGAACCGACTATGTTAATTAAGTGCGACAATTAAAATGAACCTGACGATATACTTTTTTTTCTTTCCAAAAATAACGTATACATGTACATATTAAAATATAATGAAGGAAAAATTACATAAGTGAAGGTTTTTTATTTAATAATTACCACTTTTAAGTATACTTTTAATTTATTACCATTTTTGTCAACTTTTAGCAATACTTAAACAATTTTGTTTTTTTAAACTTAGCAAAAAGTGCTGCCATTCGCAACTTTTAGCAGTACTGTCATTCAACCAAATTGTTATATATGGTTAAAAGAATAATGTTGACAAATATCGTAAATATTTTTTAAAAAGTGTACACGCAAGCAATTTTCCCTTAAATGAAAAGTAGTAGAATTATAAAACGTGATAAAAAGAATGTAGACACCTTTCCGCCCATTTATTTTTTTATTCCTATTCAATTTGGTTCGTAATCATTTAACTTTTGATTCAAATTTACTTAAAATATATTAATTTCCAATATTGACTGTTGATTTGTTTTCTAAAAATACAGACCCATTTTAGTCTTTTCAAACTTAATTTGGTTGTCATTTGACTCTTGTTTTTTTCAATAGACACAACTTTTTACTCTACTTTTATAGTTTTATGTATGGTATCCTTTGAATTTTGTTCATATTATTTTTACCTTATTCTACATACTCAAGTTGACTAACAAAAAAATAAAATAAAGCAGCATCCAAATTTAGACAACAAATGTGATTCTTATCACGTAACAGTTAACAGTAGTCGATATTTATTTTAAAGTACGATTAATCTGAACAAATACAATATAATATATTGAATCAAATACTTTTTTAAGAGTGATGACCAAATTAAACATGATTTACCACTATGTGACTGGATTAGACATAAATATGTTACTTTCTCTGTTTCAATTTTTATGATTTATTTTTAAAAAAATCATCAGTATAAAAAAGAATGATAAATTTCTATATTTAGTAATGATATAACTTTTAAAAATTCATTTTAGCCTTAGTGAAATGTTTTATAGTCACGCAACATTTACTACTTATTTAAATTATTTCATATCATAAGTTTCAGAAGTTTTTTGTTCTTTCTTAAACTCACTCCGTATCAAATCAAATTGCATCACATAAATTGAGACGAAGAGAACAATAACTATGTCTTCAAAGCAAACAAAAGGGCAGTGCATTGCAGTAAAAGAAATTGAGACGGTATTTTATAAATAGTCTATATAAGTATTTTGAATATCTTTAACTTTTTTTTTCACGATCGTCTAGAAAATGGATGTAAAAATATTACAATCAATATGATGAAGAGTGACATTGCTTCTTCGGTCTAAATTCAATAAAATAAAATTGAAATATAATTTTATTGCATCATAATAAATAAAAAATGTGCTTAATTTCAAGTAAATAAGTTATTAATCTTGCACAAACTTTTGGGTAAAAGATTATAATTATTTGAATTTTTGTATGAGGAAGTGAAATATTATATATGGCCTAAAGATTTATTTTTAAATTACTTAAATACCCCTAACACAGTGGGGTATATATATCTAGAGATTGATACGCGTGACTGAAAAAAATATTTTAGTAATCAACTTTTATTATGTATATTCATATGATTAAACCTCAATTAGCCATAAATAAGAAAGGAGGAAAAGCAACAAAAATCTTAGTAGCAAGTACTATTTTATTTTTATTTTGTTGGTGAGGATCGATTTTTCGATCTTGTAATTTTCTCCCTTGTTTCTCCTTCCTTTACGAAGAATAAACTCTTGAAAAATACTTTTTAGTAAATATTTTACTGATAAACAAGTGACTTTCTTATTTATTTTTTAGTGTTTGCTAAATAAAAAATTATTCAAGAATACTTTTATGTAATTTAACAAAACACTACAGAACTGAATAAGGTTGGGGAGTGGAGATTCGACAACAGCAGGCAGGAGGAATATGGGTCAAGGGGCGGAGCTGCAGCCGGCGAAGGGTGGTCAGCCTGACACCCTTCACCGAAATATTAGATCATGTATATAAATAAAATATTTTTTATTATGTGGATATACGAATAAATGAACGCTCTTAAACACAATAAAGGTTTGTGGTCCACCTGTAAGTGTGCTCATTTAAGAGCCTAAGGTCCTTGGTTCGATTTCTTCCTGTTGCATTTTAACAAAATCTTCTTTTTTTCAAAAAAAAAAAAAAAAAAGAAGAAGAAAAGAAATGGTATTCAACGAGTAGAAGGAGTGTATTCAACGGAGTAGCTAACATTGTTTTTTCTTGATTTTTCTATCTGTTAATTTTGATTTATACCATTGATAGTTTTATAATTTGAGTTTTCGTATGATTTAGTTAGAAGATATGTAAATTTTAAATTTGAATGCACCCATTTATCAGTAAAAATAAATAAATTGTGCACCCACTTCACTAAAAAAATTCACTCTTTCAAAGTTTCTTGGCGAAATTTCTGCCCTCGCCACCTTGGGGGTGGACAATGGTGGAGTTAAGATTTCCAGTAAGGAGATTCAAATATAAAGAATTATATCTATTATATATACGTGAAAAATAATTGAAATAATGTATAAATATATAGTGTAATATTACGTCGAAGAAGACTCAAACCTACCTAACTCTACCTTGAAAATAGATAAACTTGAAATATTACTTCTATAACTTATATTTCATACTCCTAATATACCCTTTAACTTCTATAACTAATTTTTTCACTTTCGTTAGATGAAGGGTATATGTGAGCTCCTTTTGTAATGGAAGAATATATATATGTGAGTCATTTGTATAACAGTAGAGGTATATAAGAGTCATTTTCATAATAAAGGGTATAACAGCTCTAAACGACAAAGTTAATGAATATATTAGACTCTTCTCCCTTACACAAACCATTTTATTCATTTCAAAACACTTAATTATTTTGATCAACCAAAATATGAACAAATTGAAACATTGTGCACCAAACACAATCCAAAAAGTATATAGTAAAATAAAAATAATACAAAAAGATGTTTATCGATAGAAGTGAGCAAAGCACGTGGATTGACTCTGATAAGACAATCACGTGCACTATTATTTTAAGTATGTAATTTGCAGCTTGGAGTCACTAAAGTCTATCTATTGTTACTTTCAATCAGTATTAATTTTGCAATTTGGGTTTGTGGTCCCTCTACATAGCAAACATTTTACAGAGGAATTAAGATTTTTTGTCCACTTACAAAATAAATAAAAAAAATAATTTTTAAGTATATTCATTTATCAAGTTATCGAAGATATAAAATGTGTCCACAAGAGTAGGAGTGAAGAGAAAGCGAAAGAAGAAAGTGTTTTCTCATTCGATTGATCAATTCATATGCTTGAATCGAAGCCCAAACTCATATTCTGACTAAGAAAAGTAGAACTTTCTACCTTGAGAACATTGATTTACGACCTTTCCAAATTAGGGAGCAGAGTGTGAACCTGAAATCAATATGAAAGATATTTAATGAGTTATCACAAGGATTAAAAGTTTTTAATAATTGAGAGACCAAAATTACTATCAGGCCGTCACAAATTATTATTTTTAAAAAAGAAACAAACAAACACCAACACAACATCATGTTAACGACTTGTTTGAATGACTTATAGCTTATGACTTATAAGCAACGAGCATATAAATTATTAATTCTAATTTTTTATTTTTGATTTATTTTTATTGTTTTGGCTTAAAAATAAATATCTAAAAATACTTTTTAATTTTAGTCAAAAACAAAAAAATATTCAAAATTTATTTTAACTTAAAAACACTAAAAATAAATCAATTCAAACAAACTCTAATTAATAGCATACATAAAATATATATTAATTTTATAGTATTTTCCAAATTAAAAAAAGAATATATATAGCTGTTTACCAAATTAATGAATGGTTGAATTGAATCTTTTTGTTTAATAAAAGTTTATCATAAAAAATATTAATTTGTGTTAAATGTAAAGACTATATATCTACAGCTAATTAAGAGGCCAATCAAAAGAGAGGTCATAATCTTATACAGAGAGGCGGCTAATTAAAGCAAAACAGTTGTAATTATGTTTGAATAGACAAGCCCAATCCAATCATAACTTTTCTTGGATTTAGTCTTATTTAATTTAATTATGAAAATTTATTTTATTTTTTTATTTCATTTCTAAAACATGAGATAAAGTTGTCATTAAATTAATCAGGCCGTTTGATAGCTAGTTTGGGAGTGAGTTATACATGTGTTAGATTTTGTATAAGTAATACTACATCTGGTTAGTCACTTAGTTGCTTATGACGTAGGTTAATCATATACGAAATTAATATGGTGTTTGGTTTGCAATTTAGAAACACACATAACTAATACATCTATAAGCTATGAGGAAATATAAAAAACACACATACATTTTTCCGAAGATTAAAATACAAAAGTTTTTAAAAAAATTCCTTCAAACGTGATTTGAGTTATGATGTAGCATATCTTGTCTGATGTTTGATATTCATATTGAGGTCTAATCTAAATACTCCTCTTACGAATCCTTGACCACTTACATTGTCCTACATTATTCAACTGAAATGAAATATTACTATCGAAATTGAATTATACAATGCTACCAATAATCTAGATTTTTTTCCATCTATGAATGAATCTTCCCTATTGAAAATTAACATCCCTCTAAGACTCCAACATTAATTTCAATGTTGATAACCCTACAATCAAATTGATACTATAATAATAAAAACTAATCATATTTAAGATATATATTACGAATCAAAAGTATACAATTTGAAAAGACTGACCAATTATGTTGTTTTGTCCATAAAAGATGTTTAATAAACTATACAATAAAACTAATAATTAATTCAGTTGGAATAAAAGTACACTTAGCATACCAGATTTGGCTCACTCAAACTTCATATAGTATAAAAATAATTTAAAAAAATTAGGGGACCAACTTGCACATTTTGTAAACTTGAGAAACTACAACTCACCTTCCTGTAACTTTTCAATTAATTATTTTTAAGTCCTTGAGGAAACAAAAATTAACAAGTTAGAACACCCGTGTGTACTAATTTCAAAGCATTAATTTTTTATTATTCTGTTCATGTTCGACTTGACACGTTTCTTAACATATAATAATAAAAATAATTTCTTTACATTATTTTTCCCAACAATTAAAAAGAATAATATTTAATAATCAAAAAAATTAAATATAATAAATTATTTTTAATATTTCAGATCTTTTATAGTGGATAAATAAAAATTAGCGGAGGAGTAATAACTAAATCCAACTTGTCATGTGGTGACGACAAGATTTGTTTAATTTCTTTCTCTCAATAAATAAATATAACGACAAAATTTTCAACTTTGATTAATGACAAAAATATGAATAAAATTCATGAATTTTTCATGCAAGATTATAATTTGTCCCCATGCATTTATTGGGGCCTACATAAGTCATCTCTCGTGTTGTTTTACCAAATCACTTCATGACAAATTCTTATATAAATTTAATTTACATAGTTTCAAAGCTAAATAATCACTTTTACCAAGTCCACATACTTAACGTAAAATAATTTAACATGCTTTATTCAAATCTTTATCTAACCTATATTTAGAAAAGTTACGATCCATCAAAGTTTTTATCTCATATGAGATAGAGATAAAATCTGTGTACATTTCACTTTTTTCGTAATTCACTTGTCGCTCATGCTGAGTATGTTATTGTTATTGTTTAAATTATTTTTTCTTCCTTTTTAATTTTTTGTGGATTGAACGATTGATAATTATATGTATCTAAATTAAATATTTTTTGATGATTTGTGACTTGCTATATCATTTTTATGAGATACTTGTTATTTTTCACTAAAAATATATACCAGATAACTCTATTTATAAAGACTAGAATGTATGAGAAGAAGTTACCTAATAATATCCAAACTACATTATTAACCATTATGCCCCACCTTAAATGCAAAAGTATGAACTAATTTTATATCAAGTACTGGAGTTTAATAAGTCATGTTATTAAGGGAAAATATGTTAAAATTAAATAATTTTACTAATAGAAATACAATACTCCCTCTATTTTAAGATGTATATGAAATTTAAGAAATATGAAAAGACTTTGAAATATTTTAAAACTAATCTTAAAAAAGTGTACATTTTAGTAGATTTTTTGCCAAACTAGTAGAACACAATATAGGTAAAATATTGATAATGTCATTAAATATTTGTCAACTAAGAATTTTTCATTCTTCTTTAGATAGACAAAAAAAAAATGTGTCATACAAATTGAGATACACAAAGTTTTCTTTTTTTAGACATTGTATTAAAAAAATGTGTCACATAAATGAAACAAATATGGGTAACTCCTTATTGTTTTTTCTTAATTAGTTAGTGTTTGAGCATAAATTATGAATCACATTTTTAAAAATTGTCATTAAATATCTGTTTGACCACAAAATTTCGTGCGTGATCATAAATTATGAATCATATGTTTTTTTTTAAATCTTTAAATATTTGTTTGACCATGAAATTTAGCGTTTGATCATAAATTAAGAATCACATTTTAAAAATTACCCTTAAATATTTGTTTAGCCATAAAATTTAATTTTATCAATTAAAATATTTATTTGACCACAAAGTTTTATCTTTTTCAAAATAAAATCAATATTCAAAATTCAAAAATCACAACTTTAAAATCTATGACCAAACGAAATCCTGTTTAATATCATACCATTCATGTTGGAAAAGTGAACCAAATACTAATTGATTTGGTAAAATTTGTATCATTCTTCTTTAGATGGACTAAAAAAAAAAATATGTCATATAAATTGAGACACACAATTTTTTCTTTTTTAGACATATTATCATAAAAAAGGTGTCACATAAATGGAATAAATTTGGGAAACTCCTTATTGTTTTTTCTTAATTAGTTAGTGTTTGACCATAAATTATGAATCATATATTAAAAAATTATCATTAAATATTTGTTTGGCCATGAAATTTGGTGTGTGATCATAAATTATGAATCATATTTTAAAAAAACTATCTTTAAATATTTGTTTGATCATGAAATTTGGCGTTTGATCATAAATTAAAAATCATACTTTAAAAAAATATCCTTAAATATCTGTTTGACTTTATCTGTTAAAATATTTATTTGACCACAATCTTTTAAATTTTTTTCCAAATAAAATCAATATTCAGATACAATTTTGAAAAATCAAAATCACGATTTTAAAATCTAGGATCAAACGAAATCCCGTTTAATATCACACCATTCATGTTGGAAAAGTGAGCCAAATAATTGATTTAGTAAAGCTAGTGTCATGCACACTTGTCGCAGACGTAGTAAAAGAAAATATCCACTCAAACCATAGTAATTATTTTTCCTTTTATTATTATTATTTTCTTAGAGAGAGAGAAACTAATCCAACTTCGAGGAAATCGCAGCAATAGACTTTTTCTTATTATTTTTCCTTTTTTAAAAACTATTAGAGTATAACTCAAAACCCCAATAAATACCTCACACATCCAAAGCATTTCCTCCCACTCAATATTGTGATACTCATTTCTCACACACAAAAAAAAAAAAACACTACTACTTTTGAAGAAGAATACCAAAATTCAATTGATTAAAGATAAATAAAATGGTTAGAGCTCCTTGTTGTGAGAAGATGGGGTTGAAGAAAGGGCCATGGACTCCGGAAGAAGATCAAATTCTCATCTCTTACATTCAATCAAATGGTCATGGCAATTGGAGAGCCCTCCCTAAACTAGCTGGTAATTAATCGCCTCAAATTCCGACTCTACCTCTGTTCACACTTAATTTGGGCCACTCAAAGCCCGTTTAAGAGAAACAGGCTTTTTGTCAGGAGCTTTTTCGCTCCTTTGGACAATCATTTTGTTTCCATTTTCGGTCGAATAAGTTTGTTTCGGGCTTTGTAAAGCCCGGTAAACAACAAACGGGCTTTTTCATTTTTTATCTGAAAAATTGGCGAAAATTGAAAAAAAATTATTTACTAGAACTTAATGTGGCATTTTTAATTAGTAAAACTAATATTTTTTTTAAATTAATTATCAGGATTATTGAGATGTGGAAAGAGTTGCAGACTTCGTTGGACAAATTATTTGCGTCCAGATATTAAAAGAGGAAATTTCACAAGAGAAGAAGAAGATAGCATTATTCAATTACATGAAATGCTTGGCAATAGGTGAGTTTATAATTTTCATTTTTTTTTTCAAATTATTATTTACTAATTTTAGTAAATTGGGTTTCTCGAATATTCTTTTCTTTTAGATCTGTCACATTCATATAATATAGTTTTTTTTTTCTTATTTAAACAAAACAAAAAGAAGAAATAAATTAAAGGACTTTTAAAAAGAGTGAAACGGCAAGAAGAATAATGATCATAGTTCTAAAAAAGCTGATTTTTCTTTTTTTTTAAAAAGAGTATTGTCTTTATCACATTCAGTAATGTCTTGCATGCTGATAATCATTATTCACAAAAATAATTAATCAAACTTTATAGTTTTTCCTTTAATTTATTTCCTTTTTTTAAAAGCCAATATTACCAAGCATTCAATGAAGTTACATTAAATATATTATTTTTATTATTTTAATCATTTATCTTTTGATTTTGTTTGTATCTAGGAATAATCCAAAGATTATGAAAAAGATTCGTTTAGACATGTTTTTAGTTGCATTAATTAATCTCATTTGCAAATCTAGTTGCATTTAATTATAAGTTAAACAAATCAAGTCATGTGGTGCATAGCTCCATAGGTTCTTGTGACAAAATAATTAAAGTTTTAAGCACTATAATAATTCTTGTCCACTTCGCTAAATTAATTAAATCACAAAAAGATTTGTTTAGATTTGTATTAATTAAATTTTCCTTTTTTTTTCTTCAGATGGTCTGCGATAGCAGCTAGATTATCGGGACGAACAGATAATGAAATTAAGAATGTATGGCACACTCACTTGAAAAAAAGGCTTAAAAATTATCAGCCTCCTCAAAACTCCAAAAGACACTCAAAAAACAACAATGATTCCAAAGCTCCTTGTACTTCTCAAATTGCCTTGAAAAGTTCGAACAATTTTAGCAACATCCAACAAGACGGGCCCGGGCTTGGGTCTGGCCCGAACTCTCCACAATTGTCATCTAGCGAGATGTCGACTGTCACGGCCGATTCACTAGCCGTGACAATGGGCATCTCGAACGGTAGTGGTCAAATGGACTCATCTGAAAATTTTATCCCAGAGATCGACGAGAGTTTCTGGACAGACGATTTATCCACGAGTGGTGGTGAAGAATTACAAGTTCAATTTCCATTTCATGACATGAAGCAAGAAAGTGTGGAGATGGATGTTGGAGCAAAATTAGAGGATGACATGGACTTTTGGTACAATGTTTTCATAAAGTCTGGGGACTTATTAGAGTTACCAGAATTTTGAGGGGTTAATTTGGTTGTTTTCAAAACTTGAAGTAGTGGAATGCCAACTAATTATTAGTGGTGCTTTGGGATTTTTTGGGAGTCGACAAGTTTGAAAATTCTTGTTTGTTTATTGACTTTAAAGTTCTTGAGAGGACCAACAAAAAAAATACAAGTTGATCCTTTTCTTTTCATTTTTTAGCTAGGAATTTTTTTTCTTTTTATTTTCATATTTTTATTTTGAAACTTTTTAGTTTAGTTTAATTGGGAAAAAAGTATAGTGGATGGTGATGTGAAAATGGAGATATTGGAGAAAAGAATTCAAGAAACTCTATTTATATCCTCCTAACTTAATTAGATTAATTGTATGTGAAGTATATCCTTCATTCCTTTGTAACATCACATTTTACCAATAAAAGTAAAATAAATAAATACAAGGAATTTGTTATTCTTCTTATCCTCTTGTCATTGGATGAATTGTTATGCATCCTTAATTTACTAATTTACTAATTCACTTTTTCTTTTTAGGATCATATGTGATATTTGATATTTATTGACATGACCATAGTCCATATGAGATTCATATCATGTCAAATATTCTAATAGAGGATATATGGTTTTTTTTATGAAATTTCTGATAAAGGACGGAGGAATAATCAGTTTATCCATTTACACCTTGAAATTGTTTTAACTCGCTCATAATTTAACTATGATTTATTGGGTCTTCGTTTTTAAAAAAAATAAAAATCTATCAACATGAGACACTATATTCACTTAAGATCTTAATTTGAGCTTCACCATATTTCACTTGAGACACTATATTCACTTAAGATCTTCATGGAAAAATCCTTTTGGTCAGAAAATTTGGTCAGAATGGTATTTTACCTATGTTATTTTATTTTTTTTAAATATTTTTACCTTTTTAACTTTAATACCTTTTAATTTAAAAAAAATGGAAAACAAATTAGTTTATTTAAAATAAAAAAAACATTAAACACTTTTTAAATTTTTGGCCAAATTTTCTAGCCATTTAGCATTACCCTAATAATATTATATCAATAATTGTTTAAAGAACTTCTGTCGGCTAAAGAACATTTTTTTAAAAAAAAAAGAGGAGAAAATGTTGATTGCTGTTTGGTTTTAAACATTGATGTGCAGGTACAAATGATAAATCAAAATAATTTTGACGTGTAAATTAATTTTTATCATGGAAGTTCAAATATATTGCATGTCAATCCATTGAAAGCAAAAGTTATCCTTTCTTTTATTTTTATTATTATTTTGGAGTTTCGACTAAATTCAAATTCCTCATTGTAGTGTCATATTTGGGGTGGTATCCGAATCGCGCGCTGCAAAGCTCATTCGAAAGTGGCGCTCTCAATAAAAAAATTCTTCATATCTAGGACTCGAATCGAAAGCTCTGATTAGTGATGAAACAGTTTCATTATTATACCACAACCAATGTTGGTGACGCAAAATCTATGCTATGGTAAAATGACACATCACTTCTTAAATAGTAGAAAACGTTTTATTTATTTTTAATAAATGTGGCATGTATCATAATTTAACCACCGTTTTGGTGGGTTCGGTATCAAGAATTATTATTTTCCATAAAACAAACGTTTTTCTGAAAAATATTTTCCTATTCTTGGAAAATAAGTATACTTCTTTTTGTGTGTTTGATATATATTACAGTAAAAATATTTGTATGTAATTTAAACAAAGATGTGGAGTGCTGAGATGTGGGCTGCCGGGATGAGGTGCTAGATGAGATGTTTTAGAAATGAGATAGACACGATCAATATCTTTTTCAAAAATTTAATCAATCGACATGAAAAACTTAGAAAATATTTTCCTCCGCACCGACACACCCAAATGAACTTTTAGGCAATTCCAAATCACAGGAAATATGTGTGTGACAGTTTTATTAATTCCTTTCCACAGTAAAATTGGCCATATAGTTCATGGAAGTGGATTTTATTATTGAGATTCTTTTTTATGAAAATGTTGCAGAAATTTACTTGATGTTTCATATTCCTTTAGACAATCAATTAATTTTGATTCTTATCGAAAATTCAACTATCAAGCTAAAGATGTTTTATATCGAAGACAAGTGTAAGATTCGAATCTCAATCTTTAATTAAAAATGAATAAATATTTAATTAGAGGCGGATGGAGATTTATAAAATTTGCATAAAAAAACAAGGTGTCCACTATTATTCAAAGATCAAATACATATACTTTGTGGAAAAAATAAATTTGCATGAGAAAAACAAGGTGTATATAAATAATAATAATATTCAAAAACACTGGGGTACATAATTTTCTGACAAAATTTCAACATCAAAATTATATTTACTTTAGACCTAATTCATCCACAATAATCATTGCATAACGTTAACCTACATGTGAAAGATAACCGTCTAAGAGGCGGATCTAGTATATTAGCTATTAACTTATTCAAATTTAATAATTTTGACTCAAAATTTGTATAAAAATATATTTCAAACCTAGTAAATCAACCGAGTACATGATATATCTCAAAATTAAACACATAAAATTATAAGTTCTAAATCTGCTTCTAATGATATATGTCCATACATTAGTACTTAGAGATTATGATCTTTAAAAATACAGGCGCACTAAGCTCCTCCTATATATGTGCAGGATTCGAAAAAAGATTAAACTATAAAAATTTATTATTACCTTATATTTCTGCGACTGATCTCTAATTAAAATGGACATGCTAACCACAATAGCTTGATTATTCCATTTTCTTGTCTATATCAAATGATATGTTGCTATTTTGATAGTCAAATATTATTTTTCTTAGTTATAATTGTCAAATTTAAAGTACTTTTCTATAATTGCGTGCTAAAAATATCTAATGTGTATATATATATTAAAAGAAATGGAAAAGGGGAATAGTCGATTTCACAGGACAGTTGATAATACAATTCGATTTGGACTATTGTTTTCATATTTATAATAGTGTGAATAGAAAATTTAGCTCCAAGTTATTTGAGAATAGTATTAGTAGAGGTAGGATACGCAAGTTCAATAGAACCTAGTAATTTTAATTTTGTGTTCATATTAAAAATTCATCAAATATGTATAAAAGTTGAAATTGTCTTAAAATTCAAAACTCATAAAATGTAAATCATTATTCCGTCTCTAATCATATAACAAATAACATGCTAGTTGCATAACAATATTTTCTAATGATCTAATTAAGACATATATTTATTCGCACCTGATATTTGCATCAATTCAACAAATATATACATGATACATCATGCATGCATTCACATACACTTTAAAGGACAACCTATTTTAATTTTTTTTTACTATATAGTGTCGAAAAAAGAAACACGTTGAAAACATAAAGAGAGAAAACTCTATGTAGAAACAAAGAAAATTATGGATGTAGAAAAAAGACCATTTACTTGTCAAATCAGGTGAAAATTTCTACTGAAAATGACATGATTTTGTTATTAACCAGAAAATAACTTTAAATTCACACATAGACCTTTAATGGTCTTCCTAACTAGTCAACATGGAATTAATCAGTAATATGTTGAATCTTGGATTAAAAAGAATGTCCGAGTTGGTTGAACATGAAATATTTTAAATGAGATATATTTTAGGTTTGAAATTTCTGTATATTTTCTCAATTGAGCTTGTTGTATAAAAGTGGTTTCCTTTCTTTAATTCACATGCACAAGAGGGTCAAGTTTGAATTGTTGTGAAAGTTACTGAATGAATCTGTTCGATTTAAAAAGAAAAAATCACAAATTTGAACCTATGACATTAGGTTTTGGAGACCTACAATCTATAGAGATCTAGAATTTTCACTAAGAGGGTCTAAAAAGGTTCGAAAAAATAAAATATAGTGTCTAAGATTTGAACTTGGAACCTCAAGATAAATTTTGAATCCCCTAAACTAGTACTCTTGCTAAATTAATTTTTTTTAAATACACTTCTATATATGTACAAAATACAGTGTTATTTTTTGCCAAGAGGGTTCAGGTGAAAACCCTCGCCCTTGGTCACATAGAACTGCCTAATGCAATTTACCTCTCGTGTGTGATTTATGGACTATTATACTAAAGTAAAATTTATTCTATGTATACCTAACAAATAGCGATTGCTGGTTCTCATAAACTAAAAATCCTTATCCAAGTTAAGGCCAAAATATTGAATAATATTGTTCTTAAGACTTTTATTTAATGTGTCTTGAATTCTTCATCTATCTCTTTAATGTGATGATTTCGACTACTCTTTCGCTCACTTCCACATTTAATTGAATCAAAAGGACTAGGAAAAGTAGTTCAAATTTCTTTTAGGATTAGTCGAAAAGCAACAATATATAGTTTACATACTTTTATAATTTTTTATAATATAAAGTAGAATTTCTTGTTAGTGATGTAGTTAGTAAATTTCTTACTCTCTTCCTCCGATATCATCGTATAAATTAGGACGGAAGGAATATGTCTCAAGAAAACTTCGAGTAAATTATCTTTCAATTTTAAAAAAGAAAAGGTAAAACTAACATCTTTTAAAATTGATACAAAAGGGACTCTCATAAATCATTAGTAGTCAATCGAAAAACTTTGATGAAATTCTTAATGCCTAGAGTGATCAAGCAAAATTCAAAAATCAATTCATTTTTTTTAAATACCTTCTATATACGTACAAAATACAGTGTTATTTTTTGCCAAGAGGGTTCAGGTGAAGACCCTCTCCCTTGGTCGCATAGAACTGCCTAATGCAATTTACCTCTCGTGTGTGATTTATGGACTATTATACTAAAGTAAAATTTATTCTATGTATACCTAACAAATAGTGATTGCTGGTTCTCATAAACAAAAAATCTTTATCTAAGTTAAGGCCAAAATATTGAATAATATTGTTCTTAAGACTTTTATTTAATGTGTCTTGAATTCTTCATCTATCTCTTAAATGTGATGATTTCGACTACTCTTTCGCTCACTTCCACATTTAATTGAATCAAAAGGACTAGGAAAAGTAGTTCAAATTTCTTTTAGGATTAGTCGAAAAGCAACAAGATATAGTTTACATACTTTTATAATTTTTTATAATATAAAGTAGAATTTCTTGTTAGTGATGTAGTTAGTAAATTTCTTACTCTCTCCCTCCGATATCATCGTATAAATTAGGACGGAAGGAATATGTCTCAAGAAAACTTCGAGTAAATTATCTTTCAATTTTAAAAAAGAAAAGGTAAAACTAACATCTTTTAAAATTGATACAAAAGGGACTCTCATAAATCATTAGAAGTCAATCTAAAAACTTTGATGAAATTCTTAATGCCTAGAGTGATCAAGCAAAATTCAAAAATTAATTCATTTTTTTTGTGGTGAGACCTCTATATTGATGAATAAAATTATAAAATGAGTGAATTAGATATAAGCTCAAAGCAATCGGACTTCAATACGGATATCGAAGACCGGATGAAAAAGAAATATTAGTATTCTTCTCATTCTTTTCACATAATGGATAGCAAATCATTAGGAGTCATTCGAGAAGAAAATATCATAGAAGTTACTCTATATAATAAAATTCAATGGATTTGGTCCTTAATTTTTTGCATTGTGTCCTTCGGAATCGCTCAGTTGGTCATTCATACGAATGACTCGGGATTGATCTCTCTCAAGTCTCACAATGCCTTCTTAGTCAATTATATCGCATATATAGGGCTTGTCTAGTGCAGTTTACATCTTTTGTGGTTTGCGGACTATTACACAATGAGGGTTTATCCCATATGCACAAAGTGCTCACCACATAGTACTCACCCGAAGGACAGAAGGGTTTGGCAGAAATTGTAGTAGTTGTGAATTATCCGGTTGTGGATTAACTGGGGTTCCAAAAATATTTTTGCATTTTCTCGTCAACTTCTCTTACATTTCCCTTATCTTTATCCCATAATTCTCCAAACTTTGATCTTTTTGCTATCATTTCCTTTTTGCTATAACATAATTCTACAGTTGGTTTCATTTGCAAATTCCAAGTAACTTCTATTTAAAATGACTTTCGATACATTGACTCACTTCGTTATATATATTTATCTTGCCTTATATATCCGTAATATTTTAGGAACATATTAGTTAATTTGATCGTAAGATACCCTATGTAATATCGAATTTTTCGATGTCAATACGATGATTCAATGTTTACCAAAGTATGCATAGCTCTATATTGTAGTCTTGAACGTGTTTAACAAGCATATACTAAAATATGAAAAATCGAAGAAGAGAGTCTCTAATAACTTTCTTTAAAAGACATGGGAGGTAGATGGAAAAGAAAAGGCTTATGTATTATTCTTAAGGGTCTCTCTAAAATAGCTAGAAAATTTGAATAGCTTAGATGGTTGGCAACATGAACACTTAACTTGATGTTGAGTTCGATTGTACACGAGCGACTAACCAGTTTTGTGCTTGTTTGAAGCACAATATAAAGCACACCAGACATCAACAAGTGTTTAGCAATTTAAGGGAAAATTGGTGGGCAAGAACAAAAACTTGCTCATTACGGAAAATCATCATCCAAGGGCGAACAAAAGATGCTAATTATTCGCAAAAGACATCAGTTCTATCTCGAAATTTTGGCATAAAATAGAGTACATAAACAACTGACAAAGCAGTATTCCCATCATCATCACTTCCCTCAAGAATCAACAATGGCCTTATTCAAAACTGAAGCCACTTCTATTACCATTATATGTCGAAAAGGCAATTCAGGATATTTGGGCAATTTAAGTAAGGCAGGAGTAAGCCAATGCTTTTTCCTCAGATAGTTCCTCCGCTGTCAAGTCCAACTTCTTTCTTGAGAACTCGTCAATTGGAAGACCTGGGCACACGAACAACAAAATACTTAAGACCATGTTGACAAGCAACTCATAAAAGTTTATATGGAAACTTCCAGAGAATCATTAGTTAACATCTAAAGCTAAAACTCAATGAAAATCCATCAGGCAAATAGACGTCTGATTTAGAATTATTTTCGCCAAGTGCTCTCTTCCACATATATGCTACGACAATCTTTGAGGCCAAAGATGGCTAATACAAGGAATCTGGATCCCATAATCCGACAGCATGATTTACGACTCAGATTAATCCATTTCCACTCATCATCCCAAATTACCAATTTGACCAACTGTGTTTAAAAAGATGAACAGCCCGAGACCAATAACATAAAAGAGGAGCCTAACATGGAACAGTGTAAATAATTGATTAAAATCAAGGACAGTATCTGAATGCTAATAATATATATTTTCTAACCTTGAACAATGGACCATTCTCCATTTTTGCATGTAACTGGGAAGGAATAAATAAGCCCAGCTGGGACATTGTATGACCCATCAGAGTAAACACCCATAGAAACAAAAGTGCCCTGCAACATTTGGTTTGAAAAAAATTGAGATAAGAACTACTTTATAGACAGCAACGTGCATAATAACAACTTTCTTATATATTAATACAAAAAGAACCCAAGTTAAGAGATTTACCTCTGGAGTTCCAAGGACCCAGTCACGAATGTGATCACAAGCAGAACTAGCAGCGGAAAGAGCACTAGAAAGCTTTCTAGCCTTGATAATGGCAGCACCCCTCTGTTGTACAGTAGCAATGAACTCACTGTTCAACCTAAATACAGAGAATATAATTTATCAGTTAATCGGCAAAACTGAAGAAAAAAAATAGATAATCAATTTACAACAAGACACTGAGTCATTATACCATGCATCATCGGCCACAAGTTCACGGACTGGCTTATCTCCAGCTGGTGTTTTAACTGTTGCGTGGTTGACATCAGGATACTGTGATGATGAGTGGTTTCCCCAAATGATGACATTTTTAACATCACTCACTTGGACACTCAGTCTTTCCGAGATTTGGCCAAGGGCCCTGTTATGGTCCAACCGTGTGAGACAGGTAATGTTCTTCTCAGGAATGGATGGTGCAAATTCTTTCAAGATCAGTGCATTTGTATTGGCAGGGTTAGCAACAACCAACACCTGGAAGAAACACGAGGCAAAATTTTAAAACCACAAATGAAATTGAAGGTGCATAACATGCACATTGAAATCCTGAAAATGGTTCAATGATGCTTCCATTGACACAAACAGAAGGCAATAAATAACAAAGACATTAGAGTTTGTGGCAGAAAGGACATATCAAAGTAATACACAAGACATTAAAAGTTGGCTATAGACATCTCGTAACTATTCTCACTGACTTAATCAATTACCTCCACAGTCAAAATAGAAGAATAATCTAATCAAAAGCTGGAAGTATATCATGCAGCGCTGGACACTAGGTGCAATTTACAAGACGCAAAAGCTAAAAATTTAAAGGACTAACAAAGATCTATATACTTTTGCCTGACCTTGCAGTTGGGAGCTGCATACTTCTCAAGTGCAGAAGCCTGGGACTTGTAAATAGAAACATTCTTTGACATCACATCTTTCCTTTCCATGCCTTCTTTCCTGGGGAAACCTCCAACCATGACCGCAACGTTGACACCAGTGCATGCCTCGACAGCATCAGTTGTAGCAACAACACCTAACACATACATAGAAGAACACACCATTTAAACCAATTTAATTTACAAAAAGTGATAAAATGGCATAACATTAAGATTATAAGCAACTGCACCAACCCTTAAGAAGAGGGAAGGCAGCATCCACTAATTCCATCTTCACTCCATTCAGTGCCTCAGCAGCAGGTGGAATATCCAACATGTGGAGAATTACAGGCTGATCTGCGCCCAACATCACTCCCCTGGCAATCATAGGCACCAAGGCATATCCAATTTGTCCTGAAAACAAATCAACATTACCCTGTTAACATAACATTCCAACCAATTCATAATTTTGATACCAATAAAAGATTAATCTCAGAATAACATTTTTCCAACTATAGAAAAGAAAATGTAAAACCTCGAAACAGATTCCAAAGCCACTAACAAGCGAATCTTCATAATTATCTAGCTTAACTAACACATGTGAAGTTTATCCAAACCACGAATCCACAAATCTAAATCATGACATCACAGTTGCTAATACTACATGTTCGTTGTCAAAAAAATAAAAAAGGCATCAACTCAATCATGCTAATAACAACTAAATCTCAATCCTAAAGTAGTTAAACTTCTTTTTCCAATCAATAAATCAAATTAAAAGTATATCTCATACTAAATCAAAGCAAACAACAACAGAAAAGAACCGTCATCATTTTAATTGGTTGGAGTTACAAATCGGAGCAACAAAGATCTGAATCTCAACCTTGCAAGCTAATACGATTAATACTAACTGGTAAAACAACAAGTACATCAAGCAAACATGCTTGGACAACCTCAAGCAGATGAATCAACTACCGCAAACAAAGTAATACGCTCTTAATAGTTGGAGCTTATACTACTTTTCAGTTATCTAAATACTCAAGCAACATTTTATAAGGAAATCAGGACTCTAAAAAGTATCAATTAAGTTATTAAGGATCGGCAACTAAATCAAAAAAACTAACAGTAAACAAGTAGATCTAAGGCTAAAACCGATAAGCAACACTTCTAAAAATCAATCAAAGTTCAAGTCAAAATGAAGTAAAACAACAGATCTAAGTTATCCTGAACCAAAAAAACTGAAAAAAATACCAAAAAATCACAAAAATTAAGCTATTTGAAGTTCATAGAACAGATCGATTACCTGCAGCACCAGTAACGAGAACGCGAACTGGATCTTTGGCCATTTTTGTTGAAGATCTAGAAGTTAACCAGAGCGATGAAAACTATGATCGAAGAAGTGAAAATGAGAGTGAGTTTGGGCAACGAGAAGACTGCAGCGATATTTATTGGCTCAAAACTAGTGGTCAGTACGACGTCGTTGTGACTATTGGATTCGTCAGCATTTGTTTTTAGGAAGGAAATGACAATATTAGTCAATTATCTTTAGGGGTACATTCAAAATTCAAATACATGATTTTGCTATATTTGACAAAACTTTTCATTTTAGTTCGTCGAAAAAGATTCATACATTTTCTTTTTTGAATAATATATGATGATATTATCAACATTTGTTCATGTTGAATTTCATGTATTTAATAAAAAATGTACCTTTTTAAAGTTAGTTTTAAAATCTCGTGAAGTCTTTTCATATTTTTAAACTTCGTATTCAGATAAATTATATTTCATAAATTCAGGTGAAGAGAGTACTACTTATATTTGATTAAAATACCATTTTGAATGTTTTTTTTTTCTTTTGATAATAAGAAACTTATTCATCCGAATTAAAAGCCTGCAAGCTATTGCATGAGAGCAGAGGATTACCGCGCACTCAAAGAGTAGTAGTGGCTACGGACTATCAAATATAAAGGATATTTTTGGAATGATAATTATTGTGAAGATAGCCTCGGGTTGTGAGATTTTTGAAATTGTGGTGTAGGAAGAAAGTAACTGTCATTTTTTCTAACAACAAAAGGGCTGGTCCATGCCTGAGGCCTACGTGTTATCAAACAAGTCAAAATGTTTTTTTTTTAGTGACTTTTCAAGAACGAAAGAGAGGGTGTCTCATGTTGGCCTTTAGAAATATAGTTAAAAAAATAAATATATTAAGAGAAATAAACGTAATATTATAAATTTATGAGAAATATCAATGTAACGAGACCAAATTGGCATGGCATAATACACATAGGACGTCACGTATGATACAAAATTGTCATGTAGGATGTCATGTAGGAGACATGTGTCTACTTGTTTAATTTTATACAAGTTTAAGTGTCTATTTGTACACGCTCAAAGTTGGAGGTCATAATTGTCAACTGACGCCAAGTTAAGGGTCATGTTTATGTATTATGCCTAAATTTATTTATGAGAAATGTCAATATAACGAGACCAAACCTGAAAAGAGGTCTCTAAGTGCATCAATTATTTACTTATTTTAACAACAATTCTGAGCAATAACACAAGCTAATAAAGTTTGAAATTGATATCCAATCAGAATATTGAATTCATTATAAAATATCATATCGTCCCTATAGTCGTTTGAAAGAATATAGTTTATAAATTTCATCAATTCTTTAATTTGTTAAGTCATGTTTTAAACTCAAACTAATTAATTGCTCAAACTCAAATCTTGAGCCGAAAGTTGAATTATTTTTGTAGCTATATGAAAAAGAAATAAAATGGTCCTATATGAATAAAAGAATAAAATGGTCCTATTGAAGGTTTGGAACAGAACATAAATAAAGTAATCAAAAAGTGAAGGATAACAATAATTTTGTGTTGGATTGTTACGTCTTTCTCTATTTTTAATCAAAGGTTTTAAATTCGACTAGTGAATATAAATTCATTTTTGCTGCCCAACTAAATACGTTTGCATATATGTTCCAATGAACTGGATAAATGTAACTATTGCACCTGATGGTAGTCTTAGTCATGAAGTATCCAACAACAACATATTTAAATTTCGGTGTAATCTCTTAAGTTGAGTCAGAGTCTTGTTCTGACATTGCTAACACTGCAACTTTTTTATTCGGAGTCAATATCTGAATTAGATATCCACAAATTTCTTCAGGCAGGTAAACGATCACAACTACCCAAAGAACTAGAGGTCATATATGGTTGCATCCAAAGCAGAGCTAGAGGATCTAGCCAAGTCTTGTTCTGGCTCGGAGCTTGACAAGAAACAATCTGAATCTCGTATCCTAAATTTTTTTGTTTTTGTTTATTGATGTATTAAGAACTATCTAGATGACCATTCCACATCAGAATGTATAAAGACTCCCCTAAACTTAGCGCGTTTTATTCAAATCTCTCTTAAAACTTATACATGATCCTAATTATACCAATTAGTGCCAGCTATAGGTTAAGGGGATCTGATGTTTCCCCTGCAATTATACCAATTAGTACCAACTCTAATTTCAAGTAAGTATATCAAAAACTTGGAAATTAAATGATCTAAAAGAAAAGTACAAGTTTTATCATATTCATTTATTCGTAACGACCAATAAAGAAAATCAATGTTTACTACAATACAATTTTTGAAATTAAAAATATAACATAAAAAACAAATACCACACAACCTAAATTTCTTATCCACACTTTAATTACTCTATCACACCAAATCAAAGAGAAAATCAATTAACAAGCAAGATTTGCTCAGTGAATGAACACCTTCATCGTCAGATTTCAAGTCATGCTGAAGAATAAGTGAAAACACTATTGATCCTCCAGATATAGTGTGACTTAAAAAAAAGAAGATGAGAAAATCAATTCAATTTCTTTTTTCCCCCTTAAAAATTGGGAAGTAAGGAATTGAACAAAAAATCAAAACTTATACTTCAATTTTTGAAATATTCCAATAATAATTTTGACCAAAAATATTATATTTAAACACCTCTAGCCAACATTTCTTGAAAATCAAGAATTGATTGTTGTCTTTCAAGCTCCATATCTTCACGAACCTTAGATATAAATTCTTCAGCTCTTTTATCCACTCCATTTATATGTGGCATTGAAGGAGTTCTCCATTCATCAATAATATTAATATTATCACTTGTTCTATAATTACTAATACAACTACTCTCAATAATTGCCTTACCTTTTTTCAATGCAATATTTACCTCAATACCCTTCATAATAACCTCTTTCTCTTCTTGATCCAATTTGTTTCTACAATTAACATTACCACCACTACTCGAAGCAACGAATTCTTCCGTCTGAGGTGCAGATATCTTAACGTTATGATTTTGACATGCTGGTTGTTTCAGTATAGGTTCGGGGAAAAGTTGGTCCACATATATAGGTGAAGTATTTTTATGACATTGTTGGTATTGGTAGTAATTATGGTAAAATTTACGATGAGTACGTGGTGGTGATGAAGAACGATGGATCAACGAGTAGAATTTTCGAGTAATAATAGGGGAAATGTAGTTGTAAGCTCTAATACAAAGGTTTTTGGAACTTTTGTAAGCTTTTGAAAGGTTGAGTTTGTGTAATCTTGATTGTAATTTGTTGGTGAAGCTTTTCCATGTTTTTTTAGTTGGTAGAATAAGCTTTTTTCCTAAGTTGAAATTTGACATTCAATTTAAGATTTTGAGTGGAAATTAAATGGTTTGAGAAGAAGATGGATTGATTTTTGAGAGGAAGAGAAGTTGAAGATTTGGATTTTATTTTGGAGTGATTGTGTGTGTGTGTGTGTAAATGTATGACATAAAATGGTAGGCTGGATGGTTCCTTGAAACTTTTGCTCATGTCTCATTCTTTTCTTCACATGATTTCTTTTGTCATCTTTTTGGTGTTTTTTCTAAGAAAGGAATCAAACACTATAGACTGGAAACCTAAATATTGGGTATGTTTTGGTAGGATGAAATTTTTGAAAAATATTTTCTTTGAAAAAAATATAAGTTCCTTAAAAATGAGGAATATGTCTGCCTTAATAGAAGTAGGAAAAATAAGCTCTATAAATGTTTATTGTATCATCGCCCCCTAACCCTTATCATTGCCACCTTCGGGGGGGGGGGGGGGGGGGGACCTTATAGTATTTTGTTAGATTACATATAAAAATTTTATGATAAAGTTTTTTTTTTACTTATTTACCGAATATACTAGAAAATAAGTAAAAAATTAATTTGTTTTCAAGAACTTATTTTTCATGAAAAATATTTTCCATCGTACGAAAACACACCATGTAGAGAAAGCAAAAGATGTCCTTTTTTAAAAAAAAGAAGTATGTTTAGGTATATCTAACTTTCGATTTTGTCTTTGAAGTTCATGGCTGGAGAAATCTTTAGTCTTAAGTTTGTGCTTTAATTTATTTAGAAAATTAAAAAAAATATTAAGAAAAAGAGAAAGAAAAAGTGTAAATTGATTAGGAGGTTGTAGTGGATTTCTTTGGTGGCAGTGTCAATGAGTTGGGCACTTTTTGCCCCCCAACAAAATGCCTCTTTCGCTAAGGTGCACATTGAAGCTGGTTGTATATATTAAAGATATCGTGTTTGAGTCTTGAATATTAAAAAAATCGAGATGATTGATAATTTGTTATGTGTCCACATCTTAGTAATTAAATTTGTGTACAAGATGCATGTGACAATTTAATTCCTACTTGTAAAGATGAGAATAGTACAATATGTGCAAGTCTGGTCTAGTGTGGCCCTTAGCTCATGATGAGTTGCTCATCTAAACTCTATTTTCTTGGCTCTTTTTCCGTGAAGGTTTTGAGATATGTGATCACATGCTTTCTCTAGATCTAATGTCTGTATATCTGTTCCGTTCTTCTTTGATGAAATAGATATTATATTATAGAAGAGGTTAGAAAGGAGCAACTTCGCTAAAGATATATGGTCTATGTATGCGCAAACAGTTTTAGTCGATACTATTTAATCAAGGACCTCGTTAAGTAAGATGAGAGCCAATACAAAGCTAACAAACTAGCTTTCATAAACGTGTTCTTTCATCCTCTTTGTCTATGACCTATGTTAATTGGTCTTATTTGAATGAATTGCATTTCATTTTTCCTTGTTAAGAGAAAAGATGCTTCATAATTATTGTCCATCAATTATATAAGAAGTCTTTTATGTGTCTATAGATCAAACACTAATAATATACCTTACTTCCCCATGAAGAATTTGCATTATTACCTAACTTGGCCATCAATTCAAATGGTCCCCAATTTTCTTTGTTCTTAAGACACTATAATAAATGAAATTAGCTACGAAAGTAATTTCAAGCAAATGCATCATTAAAATGCTCCTAGCTAAATGAAATAAATATACTTCAAACAGGGACAAAGCTAATAATTTGCATGAGTTTGCATGCAGATTCGATCGAACTCAATAAATTTTGCTCAAATAAAACTCATAAGTTGAAATCCTAGCTTCGTCTCTGACTTCAGATTAACTCAAAACAAACAATAGCTCATTTAAAGAGTCACCACTCTAACTCATTTATTCTCATAATAACTTCATCAAAAACTCATTTACTCACATAAACTTTACGTTCTTGACTACTATTAATATTATTATTCAAAACACAAACTTAATTAATTAGACTTTTAAAAAAGCCTCAACAGCAGTCAACGCATACTCCATTGCCCTGCTAGTTGAATATCCCGTTGACTTTCTTCCAGCAAAAACACAAGTTTCTTCCCTATTATACTTCAAGCTCCTAGCTTCTTGCCTGGAAATTTGATAAGAGTTCATCAACACTTCCTCTGGCATGGCCCGGATAGCCGATAAACGCCCTGCTAACGGGCTTGTCATCGCTTGATCGTTGGTCTTGAACGCGATGTACTCGAGTCCTTGGTCACCTGCCTTTTTCATTATCGCGAAATTTTGTGGCACGACTATCATTTGTCCCTCCCTGACCTCATCGTCGAAGACAGAGTTACCAGTGTCCCCGACTACCTGAATCCGTCCCGTCCCTCGGATGATGTAGATGATGCTGTGGGCGTTCAGGTTCCAGTATGGTGCCATTACTGCATTCTGTAAAACTCAAATGGCATATATTGAGTTTTAATAAGAGTCTGAATTAAAAGGCATAATACATAAACATGACATTTTATTTGGCTTCAACGGATAACTTTGCCCTCCAACTTTGAATGTGCACAAGTGGACACTTAAACTTGTATAAAATTGAACAAGTAAACACACGTGTCTTACATGACATAATACACGTAGAACGCCACGTAGGACATAAAATTTCCATGTAGGGTGCCATATAGGACGAATGTGTCTTTTTGTTCAATTTTATACAAGTTTGAGTGTCTACTTATACAGACCCAAAGTTAAAGGTCATGTATTGTTAGTGAACTACATACATGTTCCACTAATTTTGACTAGAAATGTATATCTTAAATGAGCCAAATCAACTCTGAATAAACACCATCAAATAATGTGGTGCAGCGAATAATGTTACTCTCCTTAACTAGAAATTTCAATTTCAAGTCTTGGATATGGAAAAATCATTGATAGCAAGTGTTTCACACTTGAATTAATTTGACTTCAATATAGATACCGAATATAGAAACGAAAAATATTCTCAATAAATGACTTGCCTGGTACATGACTCCTTTCTCAGCACTGAGTTGTAGCCAATTGAGGATTGGAAGCTTATGGCTATTGAGGGTGCTGACGCGTCCTCCACGTGGATTGTACACATCAGCACGGGACGGGCTGCCCAAGTTCTCTCTTAACCTCATAGCACAAATAGTTTCTTCAAGCCCATTGGGCTGTGATCCTTTTCCGGGCCTGTGTGATTGCTCTTCTTCTTCGAATTCCGGGCTGAGAACTTCAAAGTTCTCGGCCCGAATAATTTGTCCCCTTTGATCTTCTCGGCCCTGTAAGTTCTTGGCCAAATTGCGATCCACATTGAAAACCTCAGCAAGGATATCTAGATCGAATCCATCGAATAGGTTGCCCGATTGTTGTTGTTGTGGTTGTTCACCTTGTTCATGTTCTTTTCGACTTCGGATTTCTTCTTCATACCTACTTCCACTTAGTCCTTTGGGATTTGGATTTCCCGCTAGGAAGAAATGCTGTAAAAATATTAAAACTATATTGTTAATGCCACAGATTAACTTAAAAAAAAATTATACAAATTTTGCTATAACAAGTACAAATTTAATATTTTAACATAACATTATAAGTGCGCACTATACATGTGTGTTTATTCTTCCTTCCTCTGGTTCTTCTCGTCTAGATCTCTGTATATATGCGTTGAGGAGTTATATCTCCTAGTAGTAAAATTTTTGTGTAAGATAGTTCAAACTTAACCCGGCCCAATTATTTTGCCAATAAGCGACGATATGTTTAAATCTATCATGTCGCTAGCTAGTAACTCTAAATTAGCTAGCGACTTGACATATTTAATATCACAAACTTCAAAAAGGTCAGACAAATGATCTGACTTTATAAATATTTTTTATGAAATAAACGCGTACTGTAGTAACAAAATTACAAGTATTCTTATTTCTTACCCTGAATTGGAGATCGAGTTGGTTAACAGGGTTGCTAACATCAAGCAAGGCGACAGTAACAAGACGTTCTTGTCCATTGTTATAAAACCAAAGTGTGATTCCGGCGGGCAATGCAAGTACATCGCCTTGTCGGAATTGCCTGACTTTCTGATGGCGATCACCGCCTTTTCGGTATTGACTTCCTCCCTCTGATCTGCCTTGTTCTCCTCTCATGCTTTTCTCTCTTTGTGGTGATTCAAATGTTTCAGCACATCCTGGTATCACTGTCCCCAAAATTCCACTTCCTACATTTCATCCAAAAAAAAATAATAATTAATGGAACGTATGTTCAGTGACACATAAAATGAGACGCTCAACTTTAAGATTGTGAATTCGAATAGAGCAGAAAAGAAGGCAAACCTTGGACAATGTAGAGGAGTTGAGGTGCATTATTGTAATGAGGCAATAACAACCCGTTAGGTTGAATATTATTTCTCACAGCAGCAACTCCGGCGCATTCAAATTCCTCCGAGTTCCTATCCCAGAACTCGGTGGTCCCAGCCTCCGAGTTAAACTTATAAGTCGGTTCTCGAGCATTAAGGCTCGAGATCCGACAATCAGTTTTAGCTCGGCCGCGCCGGTGTTGCTGCTGGTATTGAAGCTTTTGCCATAAGAAACTTTGTTGTTGCTCTATTTGAGAGAAACAACAATTAAAAAGAAGAAATAAACATAGGCTTATTTTTATTATTTCCATAATTTTTAGTAGTGGTGATTGTTGTTGGTGTTGTGTGAAGAAATTTGGGATTTTGGGGTTTGGTATTTGTAGGAGAAGAAGGGGTGATTTGGATATGACACGTAAAATGTTGTGGTGAGACATTTGTCTTTGAGTTTTTTTGCATGGACATGCATTAATTTTACTATAAAGTTTGTTGACACCTAGCTAATAAGTTAATAATTTGATATGTGGCGAATATTTTCTGAAGAAAGTTGGTGAATTTGTGTTTGTGTTTGCATGGATTCTTGTTTTGATATAGAGCACACCGAAGGAGATGAGTTGTGTACTTGTATTCTACCAATTTTTTATTCCTTCGGGGTCATTTTACTTGTCATCCTTACTTAAAATAGATGGTACGTTCAAAATAGTTGTTATTTTAGAAAATTTAGATACTCTCGTTAATTTACTTATGCAATATACTAAAAATAATTGTCCAACTTTACTTGTTGAGTATGAAAAATCAAGAGATAATTATCATTTTATATCTAATTTACCTTGCTATTAAATGTTGATTAAGTTTTCAACATTAGATGACTTATAATTAATAGAGGTAATATAGTAAAATATATCTTCTATTTATTATTACTTCCTCCTTCACTTTCACTTGTCACACTTTGATTTGACACACCGACCTATTAAGAAAATAATTATTGATATAAGTATTTTACCAAAACTATAATCTATTAAATGATGTCTTGAAAATGATTTGAAAAATAAGTATTTTATGTTGAAGTAAAACAGGGAAAATATTGTTATCTTTTTTTTATATGTCATAAGTGACAAGTAAAAAAATGAAAATCTATTTTAGGAATAAGTGACAAGTAAAAGTGAACGGAGGGAGTATTTACTGATTAAGGAGTGTACCATATCAAACATTGGCAAGTAAAGATGGACGGAAAAAGTATAATAGAGTACTTCATCTGTCCACTTTTAATTGTCATGTTGCGCTTTTCGAAAGTCAATTTGACTAATTTTCAAAGTGAAATTAGATTACATTAATTCGATATTTTAAACAAAAAATTTTGATATTCAAAAACTATACGAAAAGTACTGTAAATTGCAATTTTTTGCATATCAATATGATGAAAAAATACATCCTAAAATATTAGTCAAAGTACTTATCGTTTGACTCTAAAAAGGAAACTATAACAATTAAAAGTGGACGGAGGTAGTATATTTTATCCATTTTTTTGCCCCTAATACATATTAATTATTCTGGAAAGTAATGAATATATATTGATTTAATAAGCATAGAATTATCTGAGTGGCGAGACATACGCACTAACTTTGATATTATGAAAGTTCAAATTAACTTTCTTTTTATTTAATGAAGAGAGATTAGAAAAATTATTAAAGAGATATTAATATTTTAGATAATTAAAACTAATAAATAAGGGCACAATTGTCAACATGCATAGTTTCTTTAAAGAACACGTGTAATTTGTAAACTAAAACTGATCATGTGCCAAGTAAAGTGGTCTAGAGAGAGTATTATTTTAAGATATAAATAAGATTTTAAAAAATCTTTATTTTTTAAAAGAATCATATCATATTAAAATCATACAAAAAAATTGAAGTGGAGATAAATTTTAAAAATGTGAATATTTATTATAATGTCACTATTAGCATATTTTATTAGAATTTGTTTTTTTTAATTTAGAATTAGAATTATTCTTTTTGGTGAAAAATATTTTTTGGTTGAAAAAGATCTCTTTTATATTTGATTGAGATTTTTTTGTAAAAAAAAAAGTTTGGACTTCTATAAATATAAATTGAAGATAGTTTTTTTCCTATAAAAATACATAACATCCTCAATATAGTCGTTTAGAAAGTTTATTTAGAAGGAGATTATTCTTGGAATAGTTTTAATATTTTTTTTTATATTACTTTTTCATATATAGGCTAATTCACCAAACTATAATAATATTGTATTTTTTAATATATTATTATTATTTCCGCATGATGCCTTATTTCAATCCCAAGTGAGCTAATGATTCAACAATTAAGAGAGTTCGAAAACATGATTCAAGGTAGGGCTGGCAAAGGGACGGGGACTATGGGACGGGACGGGACGGGAGGGGGATGCCCTTGGCCGGGATTCGGACTGGACCGGGATTGGCGGGACAAAAATACGTCCCATCCCGTCCCACTATATATATGGGATGGGACAGTGTTTGACGGGACATGTATTTTTTATTTTTTTATATTTATTTTTTTATATTGAAATTATATGTTATTGAATAACATTTTTAATTTATTTGATTTTCAATAACATTTTTAGCTAATAAAAAATGCTTAAGTTTTGAAATTTCAATTTTCAACTTTCAAATTTCAAATTTTAAAGTTCAAATTTGTATTTTAAATATTATAAAGTAATTTAAACTTGAAATTTCAAATTTCAAATTTCAATTTAAATTAAGTATTTTAAAGTAAGTTTAGTATATATGTAAATATGTATGTATATATTAAAATTAAAATGCAAGACAATAGTTGTATAAAAAAGACTTGAATAAAGCCTTTAAATTTATTCAATTAAAATCTAATTGCAACTTAGAACTTAGAAGTTACAATTTACAAATATTAGTGGAGTAACTAATCTACGCAACCACCTTCTAGGAAGGGTTCTGTTTCAATAAGTTCTCATATGTAAATCTAATATTTGTTACAAATATTCGAGAAGTAACTAACCTACGCAACCACCTTCTAGGAAAAGTTCTGTTTTGTCACAACCCGAGCCTACACCCTGGACGTAGCCGACATCGAGAACCATTGCTGGTCCCCAAGCGAACCCTCATCCTGGCTGACTACAAGCGAAAAACTGATTCAAGCATACAAAGCTAAAAAACTAAATAAAATTCATGAAACTGAAATACAAAGCTTTAACTCAAATGAAAAACTCTGAATAAAAATAAGATATTCAACTCGCCATAAAATAGGCAACTTAAGTCTTTAAAACATTTAATAAAATAAATTATATAGACTTCTCAACTATATTGACTATCTATGAAGCCTCTAACTGATAAAGATGGAAGTCGGGACAAGACCCACGACATCCTGACTAAACTGAAAAGTAATGAAATCCTCCGGAAACGAGGAGGCACACCATAGCTAACTCGAACTCCCGGATGTGTCAACGAATCTCCTGTTGATGATCCTGAATATCTGTGTCCGCATCATGAGAAGATGCAAGTCAAATGGCTCAGTACGTGGAATGTACGAACATGTAAGAGGAATTCTAAAGCATAACATAAGCTTGAACTTGATAAAAATGGAAACATACTTATCTCTTTTCAAACTTACTCAACTCAAGGAATACTCAAGGATACTCAAAACTACTCAACTTACTCAATTCCGAAGTACTCAAGGATAAGATACTCAACTCAGAGATTAGATACTCAACTCAAAGATATGATATTCGACTCTGGGTACTCAACTCAATATAAAGCAACAATACACATGCAATATATGGAAAGCTTTATAAAACAGTAAAAGCAACTTAGTTCGTTAAAGAAAATGCAATAACAAACTCAACTTTACTTATATAATAAAGTAATATAGTTTATGTGGGAGATTCTCTAACCGACAACTACCACTATGAGCCTAAGTGGTGATACAACGTCTTGCCCACGCTGTCAGAACTATCCTATACTTTGTCGTCATATAGAACGCTTAACTTAGTGGATCCACTGGTCTATGTTAAAAGCATCTTAAGGAGTCATCTAAAAAGTATGATCATTTACTACACATGATGGCTACATGGTTTATGAAGACTTGAGTTAATATAAACTCGCATTCCCATATCGGTGCTCAATACTACTCTCAAAATATACTTAGCTCATAATTACTCAAAACTTAGCTTTAAAGCTCTCCTGGAATCGATGTTCCCTTTTCTTGCTTAAATGTGAAAACATTTATAAACTCTTTGAGAATACTTAGTTCCCTTATAACTTTTTGAGAAATGGACTCAACTCTTTACTCTTTGCTTAACTTGAAACTTTCAGTCTTATAACGAAGTTAAAATGTTTATAAAAGACTTTTACTCTTACTTTTTACTTAACTTCAAAGCTTAAGTCTTAAAACATTTGTAAAAGACTCCTTAAAATATGGTTCATGTCGAATTAGGGACATGAATGACTCAATGCAAAGTTTTCAATAACCATAGATAGAACTCAATACTTGGAACTTAAGAACTTCAATGATACTACTCATTTAAAGAATGCTCAACTCAAAGGGTTCATGCAGAATTATAAGCATGAACTTCTTAACTCAAGAGATACTTCTCAAAAGGGCATTAGGAACTCAACACTTAAAGGTTTAAAACTTGAAGATACCATTTCTCTGAAAGATGCTCAACTTACGAAGTTCATGCGGAATTATAGGCATGAAACAACTCGACTCGATGATCTACATTACAACATGGACTCATGTATACGACTCTTCTCATTCTCTTACTTACTTTCTCAGAACTTAGTTCAAATCGATAGTTGATCTCAAAGGATTCACAATTGAACTCAAAGGCTTACTTGAACTTTACTCTTAACTCTCTCTTGAATGTGAATAATGAATTCAAGAGTTTTGGTTCATTATATGAAGGATCTCATGATGACAAAGTAGATTCATGAATACATTCTCTTCATCCTCATACTCACTTGCTCGAGTCTTGAAACAAATTACTAGTAATTGTAGAAGACTCTTCAAAAAGACTCTAAGGGACCTTATCAAAAAGGTTTGAAACAACTCTCAAACTTGACTCTCAACTCTACCTTGAATTTAATTTATGAATTAAAGGTTACGATCATGTTAGGAATGATTTTAGGTGTTTAGAAGTAGCTTAGAGTAGTTAGAATCGAAAAAGAGTGAAAGTGCACTTTAAACGAACTCAAACGGGGCAACCAATGACAAACTGAATGGGGCAGGCGACCCTGGCACTATGGGTGGCGTGGGGAGCCAGCCCCTAAAATTTAGAGGTGGGTTTGGGGCGCTCTGGCAGGTGCATCGCGCCAGGCCCCAACCCAGAAAATTCAACAAGTTTCTTTACTCGTTTTCTCACTCTATTTCGCCTAGAATCGAATGGTTTCTTCCCCAATCACTTAGAGTTGATTACTTAACATAAGTACACTCAGATCTACTCAATATATCCCTTAAAACACTTACTTTGATATCAAGAAATCATCCAAACCCCAACACAACAAGATTTAGAATGAACTTCAACAACACCTATCAAGAACTTAAATCTTTCAACTTCAAAAATGAAATTTGCGCTGAAAATAACATGTTTGGCGTGTGGGTGAACAAACCCAACACTATGGAAGCTTACATACCTCTTAGGGATTAAACCCATGGTGAAAATCCGCAACAAAACGCAAGACTCTCGACGAACGCTTTGATCACCTCCTTTATTCTCTTTTTTTCTCTTTTTTTCTCTTCTTGAACTCTCAACTAAAACCCTAGGCTAAATTTTAGGATTATAAAACTGAACCTAATAGGATTAGACCTTTAAAATATTACTAAAAACAAATTAAATTTGATTAGGTAAGGAAAAGACCAAAATACCCCTCTCTTCAAAAGGTCATATCTCACTCATCCGACCTTGAAACTTAGCAAACTCAGCGGCGTTGGATAGATAATTCAAAGATCTTTCCTACGGTATCTATTAGAATACCTAACTCATCCTGAGCTATGAGTTATTATCGTTTGAAACTGACCCAAAACTCATAACTTAAGCATAACTTGCAAAATTTCAGATTTTGCTATTTCCAATTTAATTCTCTTTCGAACTCAAGGTGCTACATCTAGTGGACTTAATACTTAAGAAATTTTAATTCCTCGGTAAAATCTTACTCACAACGAAGGATGGTTCAAGTCTTAGCTCAAAAAATTTCTGGGTTGCTACATGTTTCAATTAGTTATCGGATGTAATCTAATATTTGTATTCTCCATGAAAATTTAATTCTAATTGTCGTATCATATCGACAGTAACATCCTCCGGTGTTGGCAAACTTGCTAGAAGCTCTTGTGCCTCTAATTCATCGTCACTAGATCCAATTACCGCATTAATCCAAGCTTCTTGTTTGGAAGTTAACTTTGGCAAATTATAATTCCTCCTCTCGGTATTGATCCAATCTCTAAATAAAACTGATGTTTCCAAACTTTCTTCAGCCAAAGAATGTCTATGATCGCCAAGTTGAAACCTTCACCCACTAAAAGCAACCTCTGATGCAACTGATGAAACTTGAATAGCTAGAACATCATGAACTATTTTGCTCAGAATTGAAAATGCAACGCTCCACTCCTCCACCATGCTTATATTTCTACATTGCCATCGTCGTCATCAACTGTTTCTAAAGACTGATTAAGATATTCTTCAAAATCATCACAGTTAGTAGAATTAAGACCAAGAAAATCTCGCATAAAACTATCAATTCGATCTTTACTCTTAGGATTAGAAGTCTGACCAATTTCTCCTTCAGTATTTCCTATAGTTCTATATTTTTTCATACAAAATTTTTGCTTCTACTTTTATGCTAGACTTACACATTTCACAAGTTGAAATTTATTCCATTAAAATTTCTAAAGTATCATAAAAAATTTTAACATGTCTTTGCATTGAGGGTTAGGTAAAGTAGCAGCAAAATAAACTTGAGGAATAGGAAAAAAATATTTTTTAGATTTTTCAATCATACCTTCAATTGCAACTCTAAATTTTTTATTTTTTTTGTATTTAGAAAATTGAATTGTAATAGCACAAATATTTATTAATACTGATGAAATAGTAGGATAATAAATTCCAGAAAACATGGTTGTAGTATAATAAAAAAGTCTTAAAAATTCCAATAGTTCATTAGTTTCTTCCCAATATTCTTCACAAATTCTATCTAATGGGTCAGCATTATGAGCATTAAACATCATTTGTATGGGTCCTTTATATTCATAAGCAACTGAAAGCATTTCGTAAAAAGAATTTCACCTTATTTTAATGTCTTGGAACTTTTCTTGGTGTCATATCACATAGTACACAACACTCGTTAAATTCCCTAATTCTAGCAGCTCTATGAGCATAAAAAATACATGAAAAAGCATATTCAATTTTCATACAACCACAATCAAATAATGAAATATCATCTTGTACAACTAAATTTAATACATGTGCAATACATCTAACATGAAAAACATTAGTATCAATTGGGCATAATCTAGTTTTTAACATACTAGCAGCGTTTGTATTATTAGATGCATTATCTAATGCGACAGACATTACTTTATCTAAAAGCATGTAATAATCTAAAACACACAAAATATTTGAAGCTTATGCACCAGTTTTTTTCTCTACACATTCTTTATAACTTAAGATTCTTTTTTGCAAATTTCAGTTATGATCAATCCAATGTGCTGTAATAGTTAAATAATCATGTCCATTAACACTACGACCCATGTCCGAAGTTATAGACATTCTACAATCTAATATGTTAAACAAACAACGAAGATATTGACAATATTTACCTTGATATAAAAAAAATCATCTTTAACAGTATTTCTTGAAACACCTTTAAAAAAGGATTATAAGTTTGTTGAATATATTCAATAAAATCGGGATGTGAAGAAAAACTCTAAGGCAACCCACAAACAAAAACCATCTTAGCTAAATTTTTGCGATATTTTTCCTTATTATACTTACGTTGTGTTAGTGGACCAGTGGAGTTAGAAGGATCTAATGTTCCTTGAACCATGTTAGAAGCCCCTACCGATTGATTAACATTAATATCAACATCATTAACTTGAATTCCTTTTTTTCTATCGGCTAAAGCTTTAGCTTCTTTATATTCAATCGGCATACAAGATAACAAATGTCTATTTAAGCCTCTTGTCCCACCTTAACCTCTACCTTGTTTATGTCACTACTAAAAAAATTGCAAAAGGAGACCTAAAAAAAGAGACCTCAAAATAGGTCGCTAAAAATAGACCTCATGAGGTCGCTATTTGCATCAATAACTTTTTTTTTAAAAAAATTAACAGGAGAGACCTTGTGAGGTCAATTTTATAAAAAAAATCTTCCTAATTAATAATATAAGTGACTTATTTTAATTTTTTTATTTTATAGTATGTCTTTGTATAAAATATGCGACCTCACGAAGTCACTATTTGTTAAAATAAAAAATATTAATTTAGGTTTAGATATCTTGTGAGATCTCATTTTATTAGTCAAATTTGTAAAATAATATTTTAAAATAAGAGACCTCATGAGGTCTCTTATTTTTATTAAATTAAAATAAGAGGGCATTTTTAATTTAGTTCATCTCCTTTCTTGCTCTTCACCTAAAAGCTGAAAAAAGCCCTAACTTGTCTCTTCCCCATAGCTTTACAGATGTGTAGCCTCCGATTGTCGTCAAGCCTCTCATCAATTTGAAGTTTTAGTTTTCACCTTCGAAACTCACTCGATTTGAAGCCAAAGCTTTCGTCATCGATTCAAATTCTCGGTGTCGATTTCTTTTTCTGCAAATAAAGGTGAATCTTTCAATCTTTAAACCAAGTTGTAACTATATTGTTTATTTATTGCAAGCATCCATCAATGCAGACTCTCTCTTTCAATTTACTGCAAGCATTAGTAGAATTTGTGATTCTCTTTTCACTTCATGAACATATAATTAACTTTGGGTTTTACTCTTGTTCTATCTTAATGTCCTGTTTTGTCTCCTCATGATGATTAACATGAATGCTAGCAAGTTTTGTATCATATAATTTAGAAGAAGATACATGGGTAGTAATATCTAAGAATAAAGAAATAAAATCGGTTATGAAGATTTTCTATTATATTTTGAGATTATTATACCTTATATCTCACTCTAAATAACTCCTAATAATCATGTGTTGAATTCTTATTTAAATTTAGAACTAATATCATTTTGGTTCATGTCTCTATATGTATTTTGGTTGTTTTTTAACTGAGGAGAGAAAAGTTATACATATATATATATATATATATATATATATATATATATATATATACACGCACACACTATAGTCTATAGATATAAACCATCGTGCAATAATGAGGAGAGACAAGTTAAGAAACCATTGTACCGAGAAAGGTCCTTGACCCTTAATAGTGCCTATTGGCTGCATCATCATCATCATCATGCTAGCTGAAGCTGCTGCCTCAAATGCAAGAATCCCCTTAATACTACTAACTGGGAAGATGACTTAATTTCTTGTTTGTAAAATTCAAATTTTGTGTGTAGATGGATCGTAGTTTGATGTATAATAGGAATAATTTTGGTCGAGCGGGGCTAAGGCCTGAAGATACATGGGTAGTAATATCTAAGAATAAAGAAATAAAATTTGTTATGAAGATTTGTATTGTATTTTGAGATTATTATATCTTATATCTCAATCTAAAATAATCATGTTGTAAATTCTGATGCAAACTTAGAACTAATATCATTTTGGTTTATGTCGTTGTATGTATTTTAGTTGTTTTTAAACTGAAAAATGTGTGGATTAGATGTTTTTGCTGATAATTGACAATTAATATGACTTGTTCGTTGTTTATGAGTAATTAAGATGACATATGGATCTACCTATTATTTTATTGGTTGTAGTAATGAGAAGAGGAAAGTTATATATATACTATAGTCTATAGATATAAACCATTCATGTGCAGTAATAAAGAGAGAAAGGTTAAGAAATCATTGTGCCCAGAAAGGTCCTTGACCCATCTGTAATAGTGCCACCTTACTACTATTTTTTTAATGATGTATTATATTTTGATTTATTTAGGGAAGTGGACATTATTTGGGACAAACTATTGAGAGAAGTATGCTTTTGTAGTCACCAAAGATACATTTATTCATTTGCACAAGGCCTCGTTAAGCAGTCCCTACTAGGATTGTTACAATTTGATTTTCAGTAAATTATTACATAAATTAGTGTTTAACAAATTCAATTTTTTGTGATCTTTATGTAGATGAACCGTAGTTGGATATATAAAATGACCAATTTTGGTCGAATGGGGCTAAGACCTGAATTTGTAGAAGGCGTCACTGATTTTGTGGAGTATGCAAAGACACTAGAACTTTTTCAACGTAATGGTGTGCTTAAGTGTCCTTGTAATAAATGTCAATGTTTGAATTATGAAAAACCAAATATTGTTAAGGGCGAAGGATCCAAGATTTAAGAAAATGAGTGAGATCGGTAAGAAGGCTAGACCATCTACTAAGGGTGGTTCTCTACACACAAGTGGGGCTCCAAGTCAAGGAAGTATGAGGAGGAAATTGGTATGTATCATTTTTCTGTAAGTTTTTATATATTTTAGGTATTAATATTTAATTACTCTTGATTATAACTTAATTAGTTCAATATGTAGGAAAAGGAACTAGGAAGATTGGTAACTCAGACTGAGGCATTCAAGGCAACACACATAAGAAAGAAGAAAAATCTCGAAGATCCAGACGTGTGGGTTGAGCCGCGAGCTGAATTGACCTATGTAAGCCTCTAATTTAAACTAATAGTTACTTATTTTCTAAATTTATATTCTAATAATAATACCATTCAATTTAAAATCGATATCTTCAAGTTTTGGAGGATTTACGACAAACTTAACATGAAGAAATCGATGTATGCCACTTACCCAAGAACAAACTGAGAGAGTGTGGCTAGCTTGATTGGTGGGCCGAGTAGATATGAGTATGCCTATGGCATGCCACAACAGACCTTTCGTGAATATCATTCTGAGTTTGAAGGCCTAAGTAGTTTCTATGATGATGAATCGACATAGAGTATGAGGGTCTTAAGGCTCAATTAGATGCATTACTTGCTTCAGGAGGGATTCCCCCTTGTTCCAATGACGTCACTTTCCCTCATCGACCCTCTCAGTCTCAACCTACTCGATATCCAGTCTATGGCCAACAAAGAAATATGACAGATGAGTCTAGTAGTGATGAAGAAGATGATGATCATGTGGCAAACACACTACCGCATTAGTGATTTTTAGAGTTGTAATAGATAATCTAAGTTCTTTACTTTATGACTTTTTTATGGGACTTATTTGTTTTATGAATGCATGATAACATTGAAATCATGTTATATAACTTATGGATTTTATGATTTTTCGTTCAATTTCGAACATTGAAGGTGAGTTGCATATTGAGTTGATAAAGAGAATATTTAGTAAATATGTTGTATTAGTTGATTGTTGGAAGCTCTTTGAGCTTGATTTAGCTAATTAGAAAGGTATTGAATTAATATGACAGGTGATGAGCAGCTGCAAAAACAATTACAAGCTGTCAATTTTTTTCCAGAAAAAGAGACCTCATGAGGTCTCTTCTTTGCATTTTATTTTCCAGAAATTTCATAAAAGAGATCTCATGAGGTCTCTTTTCTGCATTTTATTTTTTAGAAATGCAGTAGAGAGACCTCATGAGGTCTCTTTTCTGCAGTTTATTTTTTAGAAATGCAGTAAAGAGACTTCACGAGGTCTCTTTTTGGCAATTTCATATTTTAGGCTATGAAATAAAGCGGCCTCGTGAGGTCTCTCTTTAAATATAAAATAAAAATAAATAATATAATAGTGACCTCATAAGGCCACCTTTATTAAAAATAAAACAAATGTAAATTATGAAATTGCGACCTAATGAGGTCTCTTTTTAAAAAAAATTGGAAAATTTATTGGTGACGTCGTGAGGTCTCTGTTTGGCGACCTCATGAGGTCTCTACAAAAAAGTCACCTACATTATAGCGACCTACCGTTGAGGTCTCTTTTTAGGTCTCTTTTTTTAGAAAAGAGACCTCATGAGGTCTCTTTTTTAAGTCTCTTTTTACAGTTGTTTTAGTAGTGTGTTTAAAAGGTTGTTTACACTTATTACAAATAGTAATAGAGTTTTCCTTATCGAAAGTCATAAATTGCCACACAACAGAAGTTGTAAGGCGTTGATACTTCACTTTCTCCCTTGTAGGAGGTACAGAGGGGGCGTCCACAATTTAGCTCCGTTGGATTTGTAGTTTCAGTTGGAAATTCCGTCACCGGACTAGTAGGTGTTTCTTCTATCCCGAATCAACTTCTACTTTTTCACCTGAATTTTCATCAAGATTAAGATTCATATTACCATAACATCGTTCTAAAATTTCATGATCGAATTGAACATTTGCATCAATATCATAAGAAGTATCATCAACATAAGTAGAATCATTTGTATTAAATCTAACTCTAGACATTGATTTAGAAGAAGTACCACCACATTTACTTTTATTTTTTTCCTTACTACTTTTTTTATTAAAATTAAATAAATTACTAAGGGTGTTTGCTACTTTCTCTTTTCCTTTACCGGTATCTTTTTTGCTAGAACTCATATTTAATTAAATGTGAAGTGTAATATAAAATAAATAATGATACAAAAATTAATTGCGAAAAATAAAATATAAATATTATGAAACGAATGTACCAAAGGTCTGCGTTAATAGCAGACGTTATAACCGATTCTTGAAGCTTGCAGTTTGTTGTAACTTATAATTTGAAACTCCAATACTTGATAGCAAATATGAGAATTAATATATTATGATATAATATGAAAATTTAGAATTGAAATATATATATTATGATATAATATGAGAATTAAATGGAATAAAAAATTAAGACTTAAGAATGAGAGGATATAGAAAATAGATGATTTTGTAAGAAATAATGAAGGATAGGGAAATTTATAATATTAAAAATGGGTTAAAGTGTATTTATTATAACTTTAGGGTTTAAGTTAAAGTTTTAAAAGTAGGGGGTGGTAGGGGGTGTTGGGGAAGTGAAAAGGCTGAATAAATCTGTTGAGGGCCCACTAGTTATTGCCCCAACGGTCCCCAACGAATATAATTTGAAAAATAAAAAATAAAAAAAAGGGATCTCGCGAAACAGGCCTGTTTAGCCAGGCCAGAACCGGATCGGGTCGACCGGGACCAAAGGGTGAACCGTCCCCTAACCGATCCCCCTACCCTAAATCCCCCCAGACCGCGAACAGTAACGGGACTGGATCTGGCAAGACGAGTCTCGAGCCGGACGACCCGGTCCCATTGCCAACCCTAATTCAAGGCGAGTTTAGTTAAAGATGCAAGCAATCTGACGATAATAAAAAAAAAATTTAGATAGATATGAGATAAGACGCAAGTACCTCTATAGGCTATGACAAAAATCTCAGAAACACCTTAGAATAAACTAAGGTCATATTACCTCCGAATTCATTTTTTGTAATTTTATATAATAACTTTTGTCCTTTATGGAACACTCAGTGATTCCACGTAGTTAATGTGTGTGAGAGATGTCTGGATGCCAAGCAAATCTCACTAGAGCATATTGTAAACATAATACACATTAATGAAAAAACCCTCGATAAATGATAGTGGAAACTTCACACATTGTGATACCTTTGTCCACTACCAACATGACCAAGGGCCAAACGAAAAAAATAGCCAACAAGATCCAATTATTCGATGTTATACTATCTGTGTTTGGCATATAATTGTGGTAAATGATTTTCATTTCTCAAATCACTATTTATTGTGTGTAACTTTAGAGGAACAACATGACAAAATCTCAAGACCTTCGAATTTTGAATCAATTGACCGCTCCAATAAATGTATGGCAAAGCAAGAAAAATATCAAAGGCACTACCTAGCTGAAAAAATCACAATTTTTATTGAGTATTATTCAATTTGATAATAGTTATTTGTTAGTCTAGTTATTTTGTTTATAGTGTCAGAAGATTGTGGGAGCACAATGTTTTTCTCCTCCCTTTATCTGTCATGTTCAATGCTCATTTTGGTATGAAATAAAGTTTAGCTCTCAAGAAAAAAAAAAAGATCATATGCAAAAAGTATGTCTCACATTTCTTATTATATAATTTGGTATATGTTCTTTTAAGTTAATAAAATACGAGACATTTGTTTCAATACAACACATTGGCATTTGTTCTTAAAAATCTTGTTGATAGATATGAATATTCAAATAGTTTAATTCAAAGTTCAAAAAGATCATACAAATTTTATGACTATATAACATAAGAAGATAATGAATATTTTAAAATATAAATTGTAACTTTGTGATTCATATAGTAACTTTTTGCGAGTGTCTAGTAACACTCCCCAACTCATGCACACATTATACAAGGTATAGTTATTTCGTCGTTAATCCATAGCTAAATATTATTCGTAGCTAGCAAATTTTTGTTATGCATTTTGAATTTTTGACTTAACGTACTCATAGCAAAGCTTCGAGTATAAATCCCCTTCTGGTCAAAACTTGAAGTTTGTCATGGACAAGTGGGGTTAAAATTTCAATATTAATCACCTCCAAGGTCATTTTAGTAATTAAATTGAAGTTGTTGTCGCTAATTTTTGTATGTCGAATTGTCGATATAGTACTATTTATTTTGTAGCCTATAAGCTAATCTAATTTTTATTCATTATTATAAAATCTTAGTAGCTCATTTGGTTAGCTACCTAAACTTCACCTGAGTTTGATTCCTGCATGGTAATCCCCTCCCATTTCTCCTTCCTCTGCTCCTATTCTTTTTTTTAAAAATAAATAAATAAAAGATCATGTTCTTTGATTATCCAAGTTTTTTTAGTCTCTCTATTTAAGCCATTAAACATAATGCACATTTATTTATTCAAACAAAACGCTATTTATTTATTGAATTTAAATCATATACACTAGGGAGTGTAAAGAAGTATCCTCACATTATCAAGCTTTTTGGGGGCTAATTACTACTTACTAGGAGGATACTATTATACTAATATATAGTAGTTACTTTTTTTAGTTGATCATCAGTATATTTTAAGTTTTTGCATTTACTTACCTATGTTATGTTGCACCACATTGGAAGATTATCAGTACTTAGAGCCATTCCAGAGGAAGTGTAGATGAATTATTCTTACCAAATTTCTAGGCAAGAAGCTAGGAGCTTGAAGTCTAATAGGGAAGAATTGAAAGTTTTTGGACCAGGATCTAGGTCTAGTAGGGACAATATGCTTAGAAATTTAATATAATGTTGTAATGTGAAAAGAATTTAACAAAAAATATGTTGAACTCTATCTTATGTTAAAACGGGATAGGAAGCTTTCGGCGGACACAAGCCCTCGGGACTTGACACTTGGACACCGGGAAGCTTGCCCCAGGGTCCTTCGTTTGGAACTGCCCTTTTCCTTTCCAAAGTTCTCTAATAATGAGTTAATAAAAATGTATGTTTCAGCTATGATTATTTATGAACCTCTGTGATAGTGAGAGTCTTTGTTCTTTGGGTGAACACTTTGTGTACAGGCATCGAATATGATCGATCTTGAGTCATTCGTGTGAATGTCTACTGATCATGTATACCCTTCAAATCAATTTAGTCATCCTGATATTTTTGTGACAGTCTCTATTCTTTGGGCGAACACTTTGTGCGCACATGCATCAAGGAGGATCGACCTTGAGTCATTCAGGTGGATGTCTACTCATGTTCACTCTTTTAATCAATTGAGTCATCCCGATAGTTCATTAAAAAGGAATGATACATTTTTAAATTTAATAATATAAAATTATTAATTTTAAAAGTTGTACCATTACACAAATACTATGAAATGTTGAATCCATCGATTTTTTCTATCCATATAAATATTATGATATATATAAATTAAAATTAAAAGTTTTGAATTTTTTTTTATCATCAGACTAATAGTATGAAATGTTCAGACTATCAATTTTAAAAGTTGTTAATCCAAAACAGACTTGCTGGATGACATAATGAAACATTAATTCATTTTCCATCTAGAAAATATATCAGATATGGTCTGTTCGAGAAGCTTAATTAAATGGATCTTTGATTTGAATTTTATTGTTAATGGAATTTATTTTAATAAATCTATTTTTCATTGGTGATAAAAGTTGAAGTAATTACCAAAAAAATTGTCAATTCTTTCTTTGTCAAGGAACTATAGTATATAATAAAATATGAGTGTGTCTATCACATTTCAAAGTCTTCACTTGACATTAAACATAAAATAAATTGAAAAACAGAAGCATTGGTGTTTGAACAATTCAAAAGAATCTACTCAGATTTGAGATTGACCATAAATAATTACCTTCCATATTAGTATGCTCAAATCCTAGTCAATTATTTTAACTTAATTACTTACCCAAGGTCGAATTTCATACAAATATTTTAAATTAGCCTTTGCAAGTCATATCATATTTTAGGCCAAAAAAGTCCAATATTTAGCCTTTATAAGAACACACTTCATGCAAATATATCTCACGACAAACATAAAATTTCAACTTCAATTGCATATGTCCAAAGTTATCCTCCAATATAGAGACAAAAAACAAGGAAGTCTACTAATCTAATAAGATACTAATTAGGTCAAGTCTAATTTTAAAATATAATTGAAGTAGACTAGTAAGTTTATATATTTTTATATAGAAATAAAATGTGGAATATCGGGTCAAAGTTCCCAATTTCATATTGAAATTTTGTTAGCCAAAAAAATGAGATTTATGACTCGTTTGGTGCAAAAGATAAAGGAATAGTTAATTTTGGAATTAATTTAGATCTGATGTTTGCTTAGAATAAAATCGCGGTACAACTTAGAATAATGTTATTTTATTCTATATTAAAAACAAAATAACAAATCAAAGAAAATTAATTACAAAATAATTAATCTCAAAATAACTTGTTTCTCGATCAAACTAGAGTGAATCCGATTTATCTTTTCACCCTAAATAACGGATATTTGAATTTCTTTGAAATTTCGATGAAATAACACAATCTCTTTCTAGACGTATTAGTTTATCTACTTGTCCAAATCCTTGTTAATTAAGCAACTCCCTACATTTTCTCCTATTTATTATTTCTACCCCACAAATTTCCAACCTACACCGCGTAACTTAAAACCCGAAAACCATTTCTCTTTCTTCAATAAGTTTTCCCCCAAAATAAAGAGAGAGGAAATTTTTTGCTAATTTTCTTCAATTTTTTCTTCTCCAATGGGGCAGCAGCAATCCAAAGGCGAGCTTCTGTATCAGCAAGTTAATTATGGAAATGTTGAAGGTATCAAATCTCTCCACCGTGAAGGCGCTGGACTTGAGGTATTGTAGTTTTTTTTTTCTTTTTTTCTTTTTGTGTAATTTGAGTGTTTATGTTATCTGAATGTTTTTGTTTGAATTAATATGATTTTTGATTAAAAAAAAATAATCTAATTTTGGAGATTTTTTTAAAGATTTTTGAGTGGAAAGAGTTATGAATTTGATGAGATTGAGTTGTTATAGTTATGAGAGACTGTGAATTTAGTTAAGATTGATGGTTGACTGAAGTTAATTTTGGATTTTAATAGCTTAGTTATGGTTTATTTGATTGATTATTATATATCTGTGGTGGAGTGTTGACTGTTGATCATTTCTGCTTTATTGTGGTAAAGATGTAAACTTGAAGCTATAATTATATCAATCAAATGAGCTATGACTCCATCTGAACTAATTAGGATCCACGGTATGAATGGTCGGGTATCGATCCGCTCTATGCAGGAACATTTCTATTTCACAAATTCATCATGATTAGACTATTTTTATGCTGGCAGTCAATGTACCCAAAGCTTCCTCCTTAATTTGGATTTAGGACTAGTTATGCTTTGTGATGTTCACGTAGATAGTGTTTGTGTTTATTATGATCAAGAATATTGCAGGAATTTGTTGTTATAATGTGTTAAATGGGTTGGTTTCAGTGGATAGATAAGGAAGGGAAGACACCGTTGATTGTGGCGTGCATGAATCCAGGGCTTTACAATGTTGCAAAAGCTTTGATAGAATTGGGTGCCAACGTCGATGCTTACCGTCCAGGTAATGATCTTTTCTGATTGTATGCTAAAATGGTAAGTTGTGGTTGTGATTTAACCAGGAAATTTCTGTGTTATAATGGAGTGGATTAAAAGAGAGAAAATTCATGGAGCTGATTGACAGGTTTTTCTTTTGTGTATGTAACTGGGGGCAGGAGTGTTTCGATATGACTTGTTAGACTTCATATTAAGTAACTAATTCTTGCATCTATTTTATGAGAAAATTATCAATGCTAATGTTTTTTGGGAATAATAACAGTATGATCAATTCTAGTGTTATGAAATGGTAATAGATTTGTTTTAGAAATACTCCCCAACATTAACATATTTTACATGCTTTCATTTCATTCATCATAACACACTCCCCCTTTTCTCTTAAATAGGTCACCAGCATATAAAGTAATGGTAGTTTATTTTAGTGGTGATATTATCTTTTCAGCTAACTGTAAAACCTGCTGACATTTGAATTTATCGTTTAGAAATTAGAACAACTTGTTTAACTGTGAAATGGAACCTCTTTGGCCAAGAGGTTGGGAGCCAAAAACACTTCTTCTCTTTTTTGAGAAAAGCACACCTTTTTTGAAAAGTTGAGGTGTTTGGCCAATCAGTAAAACTGCTAATAAATAGAAGCAAAGTAGTTCTCCAAGGTTGGGAAGAAGCTAAAAGTTTCTGCTTCTTCAAAAAAGTAAAAGCAAAAAATTATTTTTTCCAAGGCAAAAGTATCACTACCATTTATACGTATTTTCCAATATATCCCTCATTAATTAATTAGCATATTCAGAAGATGCAAAGTCACAAAATATCATTTAATTACTTTACCAAAAAAAATAAAAATTAGCATATTCATAGGTTTTGTGAAGTTCCATTTTGATCTAGATTCAAATGAAGTGTCCTGAATTTATCAGGATACTTGTATTTCATTTGTTTTAAATTTCCAAATTTATTTTGTCACACCATATAATGTGGCACTCAGCTCTTATGTAGGAAACAATGTTTGTATTTACATAACCAGTGATGTTCAACTGTTCTGTATATTATGGATATCTGTTTGATCCTTCTTTAATACCTTTATATACATCTTTAGGTCGTCATGCGGGGACTCCTCTACATCATGCAGCAAAAAGAGGCCTTGAGCAGACGGTTAAGTTACTCCTTTCACATAGAGGTATAACTACTCAAACTGGTACATTTGTTGACTGATTCTTTTATGCTATCAGCCCCTTTTTGACTTGTTTGATTTCCTTTTGTCTCATGTATCTTAAGCTAATGCATTGATAATGAATGATGACTGCCAAACTCCCCTTGATGTTGCCAGAATTAAAGGTTTCAGCAATGTTGTTCGTGCAATTGAGGTATATGTTCACACTTCAGTTTTATATTTCTAATTCAGTCCTTAAACTTATGCGAGGATAATGTTCTAATTTTTATTTTCTCACACATGTCACCCTTCTTTTTCATGTATGTGTTTAGAGCCATATTTGCTTATTTTCTGGTTGGCTACGGGAACTTTACGGGCCTGGATTCCTTGAACTATTGGCACCACAGTTGCTTAGTCGGAAAGTGTGAGTATAATGGTCATTTTATTTTCAATATAATTTTTTATAAGCAGAGCCATTTGTAGGATTTTTCTTTCAGACTTGACTAATGCATATTCAAGTGGTTATATTTAATCGAGATGGCAGGCTCTGGTGTGTGATTTCTTAGATTGGTCTCACACCTTCACATATAGTTTTTAACCTTGTTTTGCTTGTTATCCCATGTATTGGATCATTGTTGCATGGTCTTGATTTATGTATCTTATTTCTGCTGCTGCCGATTCTTTATACAGTTCAATAATTTGCTCTTGCCTTTTATTCATGTTTTACCATTACTATCAAAATGGACTTATGATGATTCCACATTTTTATAGCTGGGTGGTCGTCTTACCATGCGGTTCCCGTAACCTCAGAAAGCCTTTCAGGTTGGAGCTTGCTATATATTCAGCTGTCCAGGTAAGTTTCGTTTTCTAATCTTTTACAATGTTATAGGTGGGATCTGAAGACTGTTTATTTTTTTCATGACGGGATACTTAATCTTTTTCTTATTTGTCATAGACCTATACAGAGAAGCATATACTAACGTACTATATCTAAATTTTAATTAATGACCATAGGTTATACTGGATTGACAAACTAGATTCATATACTTGACTTCAAGTGTTAAGCAATGAGTTGAATTCATATTCTTACCTATTAGTCCTAGTCCTGAATGGTTTCCTTGGAATGCTCTCAAAAACTTTAGAAATTTGTCATCTCTACTCATAAAAGTGTACTTTTGATAAACCACATCATTTGTGAAAAAACAAAATTTGATCATTATCTTCGGGCAAAACCTTCAGGTGGACTTGCGATGTTGTGAGTCTTTAGATTCTTTCTTTTTCTAGTAGATTACATTCTTCCATACCTTTGGGTTCTGTTTGGTTAGAAATGTCAAAATCCCACTCTTTTTCATGTATTCTTTCCTGATTGCTCCTCATATCATATGCTTCTCATATGAGCTAGGGAAAACAATCTGTTTGTTGTTCTAAAAAGTCATATGGTTCATGCTATTAACGTATGTAGAGCTATATCTTGACCAGGATGCTCAGCCGCGCACAATAGTTGCTCTATGGAAGGCCAATATGGAAGAACCAAATTTCAGCCAGCCTGATTCAGCAGTTATCATATCCGATATTTCAAACAGTAATTTCCTACATTCTTCAACCAGAGTTCCTATAGCTGCAATGAAATATTTTCATTTGAAGATGTTTATTTGTTAATTTTCATGCATAGTCCCGAAGCGCTGGAGGCGAAAGCGAGGGATAATGCCCTCCCAATTGATAAAGAGTAGACTCCAAGGAGCTAGGCGTAAGTACATTGTATTCTGATATAGTAAAAGTCCCTTGGAAGAATTGGGGTGACATAGTTCATAATCAGGGGAAGGGCTATGCAATTTTTATTTAGTTTGAAAGTCACAATAAGGCAGTTCTATTACTTCCATTACTGGTAACGTAGTGCTCTAATGACAGCATGTACTAGTGTCTATACAATATACATAGATAAATGTGTGTGTGTGTGTGGGTATATATATATATATATATATATATATATATGGGGCTTCCCCCCACTTGTGGGAATACACTGGGTATGTTGTTGTTGTTGGGTCTTGAAAATTATTTATAGGGCTATGCAATGATTTGCTGAGAGCTTATTCAAGTCGGTTAGAAGTTTTGCCAGCTGTTCTAATCAAATTGCAAAGATCATTCTCTCCAAGCTTGTGCTTGACATTTAGGTTTAAGTCCTTATTGGTCAAATTTACTCCGAGTGTCTGAAATGATAATACTTTTGCATCTCATTCTCATACTGTTGTATACATACTTAAGCATCTGAGAACCATATTGTGTGTTGCTTATGCTATACCTTCACCTCAGAATTGAGAACATTATTCAAATACTTGTGTCTTAACCAAAACTGTCTGTTATGTTTATGGTAGGTCAATTTTCATTCTTTGAATATACACATGAGCTCACATCATCCCTCAAGTCTTCTTAAGTTTAGCAAATTTGGTCCAACTAGCGGAATGATACTTACTGGACCAAAAAACTAATTGTGAAACCATTTGCCACTCACATGAGCAATGGTCTAAACAGAAGGCCATACCGAGTCTTCTTCCCCAATTCCACCCCTTCTATGGTGGCACGTGGTTTCATCATTACTTGTTAGTTTCAAGGGTTAGTTGGGCCAAAAATGCTCAACTTTAGCAGAACTTGAACTATGAATGTGTTTCAACAACAACAAACCCAGTGTATTCCCACAAGTGAGGTCTGATGAATGGGTTCAGATGTATATTTAAATGATGAAAATTGACCTGCCCCAAACATAAGAAAAAAAATTGGCTAAAAACTCTCGGAAACTCCATCTGCTAGCTTAAAGATTTGAAATGATTGCTCCATTATGTACAAATGAATATATTGGCTTTGGGAACCCAGGACACAATTAACTATCTGTCTGTCGCATGATTCCGTTGTTTAAGTCAAAGAACTCATTATATCAGTATGCAACTTTAATTCTAAATCACTTTCCCACTTCCAAAATGTTGATTGCAGGAGCAAGGATCAAACTTACAGCAGTCCAGGAAAGCGAAAAGCAGCAATTGCAATCTTTCTGCAATGCATGCAAGGGCATACCTCAGGTGAAATATCAAACATCCTTTCTCTTCAAAAGCTAAGTTTGCAGTCATGTCTAGATCTACTTATTGCTTTCCAACTGATTACTAATTTATCATTATCATGAATTTGTAACAAGGACTATGCTACCAGTGAACTCATTGAACTGTGATTTTTGTAGTCATTGGCTAGCTAAAAACGTATCTTAGCTGCTCTACCATATTTTCAGGTCATGCTTCCAGCATTTCCTTTCAGTTCTCAAACCCCTGTGGTCCCTGCAACTGCTCCATCAACCACAGAGGATGTGGAATTAGCAATGGCGATTAATGCCTCTCTTCAGTCTGCTTCACAACAAAGACCAACCTATCACGAGAATCACCCAGGATCAGGAACAGAAACATCAATGGTTTGGATTAACCCTGTTGAGGTTGCCAGTCATGATGGTAGTTCTTTTACAGGGGCTTCACAGAAAGCTAGTAGTAGTGGCTGTCAAGTTGAGGACGCCAGTTCAAGTGGCACTCAAGTAGAGCAAGTCCAGGTTCCGAGTGAAACGTCTACTGTAGTCCAATCAATGCCAGAGAATCTAGTTACCGCATCTGTCCCAACAGCTCCTCCTCTTACAAATGACGTAATAGACAATGGGCCAATTCATTATCCATCAATCGACTTCAGTCCAATTGACTTGTCTTCTGTGACTGTTCAGAACTCTGGAATACACGTAAGCAAAAATCCTGATGGTGCTTCTTCATCTTGTGTAATATGCTTAGATGCTCCTGTGGAAGGAGCTTGCATCCCTTGTGGCCATATGGCTGGATGCATGTCTTGTTTGAATGAAATCAAGGGAAAGAAGTGGGGATGCCCTGTCTGTCGTGCCACTATAGATCAGGTGATAAGGCTATATGCTGTTTAACAGTTGAAGCAGCAAATGATTGAAGCAGTAAACGTAAGCAATTCGGGAACCTCATGTCCTCTTATTTGCTTGTTTTACTAGATATAATAACAAAGTAAATATGTTGAATAATGTCATTCTCTCCCAGTAACATTTCTACTCGCTTTCTGAAATAACCAAGTTTTGGGGTATTCCAACGTTTGACTAATTGGCTCTTGTTTAAGTAGATCTTGGATTCTGCTGTTAGTGTATAGCACTTGTGTTTGTTAGCAAAGGCGGTATACTTTATTATTTAGGGACCTAAAGACACTGTTGGATTGCTTTCCCATGAGTTGGCATCTTGTTTAGACATTGAACTGGAAGAAATTTTAGAGGGATGATAACCGGAGCCACGCCCTTGTTGTCTGTCAACAATTCGATTCCTGATTAAACTCTCCTGGTAACTTAGAAAAGGGAGGCAAAATGTGCTTGCTTTTGGTTAAATACAAGTTTTAGATCTACAGTTACATTATAGAAGTTCTTGCTGGCATTATCAAAAGCATCTCAGTAAATATGAACTGATAGATGTTTCCACTGTTCTGCTCAAAATTATTTTTATTTTGTAGACCTGTTGACTGTCCCGAGCAGATAGATTTTAAAATGCTACTAGATGTTCTGAGTTTGCTGAATGCATTTTCAATTTCTGATTATTCTTGATTAAATTTCACTGATTGATAAACTTGATGGTTATGAATATGATTGTTGTGCATATGAGAATGCAGTGGAATTATATTACAATATTTCTTACTAGCAGCTGATTAGCTATATACTTTTTCACTTTGCAGGCATACGCAGCGTTATTGAAAATTTGTGAGTTTTGTATCATGTATACGTATATATATGCTACGGTACCAGGTGTGTTCAAGATTTCCGAAAGGTAGGGAAATGCTACGTGGTTATCGATCCCGGATAAGAATGTAAATTTCTTGTGCGGAGAAGTGAAACTGTTACTGGGATTACAAAAAATATATTGATATGATCCTGTGAATAATTTTAAATTTTATTAAGACTTTTATATGTAGCTGCAACTTGGTAGTTGTGTTACTGGTATGCTGGTGATGTTTATTCCACCTCAGTACAGCATAAATCGTCTGCTTATGTACTACTTTAAATTTGTGATGCATCCAACTAGGAATGTTTCTCATTGTCATGGGGATTATATTTATGGGAAAATATTGTATATAATATTGTTTTATATACCTTTATATAAAAAAGTGTACTCCTATTACTTATATAAGACGAGGGAGATAGAGTACCCCAAAAAAATTACTGTACATATGTAAGTGACAAGGCATGCAGAGGCAGAATGACAAAAATTGTCAAGAAAAATAATATATTAAAATTACTTCAATCAAATATCTACAAATAATAAAAACTTAGCATTCCAACTATTCCTTGGCCAAAAGTTCTCCATGCCAAATGAAGACGCACCAAGGAACAACAAAGAGTAATAAAAGTCCTGAAAACGTGTCGAAAAGGTAACGGTAACTACAATAACATGATATGATAAATAAATTATAAGGGACAACAAATAGTAACAAAAATTAATATCTTATTTAATTACTTCTTTCCGTTACCTATTCAACTATCTCTACTCAGAGGTGAACTCATGATTTAAAGACTTTTGGTGCATCAATATTACTTTTTCAGCTACTTAAAATAAAAATAGTGAAATAAGCTTCAACTAGAAAATGTGGTCTCATGGATAATTCCTCTAGCTTGTACCAACAACACAAAGACACTTAGACTGTTAATTATATTTTAGTTTCTGTTAGTTTCTCAATATATATATACACGAAGTTAATGCACCTCCATTTACAAGTGTGGGTTCGTCTCTGTCTTTACCTCTACTGAAACCATCCATAGTCAACCTCTCGCACATCTACATTGGGTTATCCAAGCATCTCTTCTTTACATATTCAAATCATCTGAATTTCACCAATCGTAATTTATCTTTCACCGAGATCACTCTCATCTTATCAAATCTCTCTGTATCTCTATCTTCAATTTTGCAATATTTTTACTTTTTAAACTCAAAAATTTTATCCGATCAACACTCCACTCCATATAACATAATCGGATCCACCCCTACTTCAATCAAATATATTTTAAAATAATAGAGCTTAGTATTCCAAATATTCCTTGTCCAAAATAACAATAAGTTATGAGAAAATAATAATGACGAAAATGTATACGTAAGAAAAAACAAAAGGAAACAGAAGCAAAAAAGAACTGACCCAGACAAGACAAGGCATAAGGTTAATGGGCCCCTTATTGACACAGACTATACAACAACTTTGAACGGCCCACATAAACGTGGGCCCATAATCGTGAACAACACGCATTGGACCGAACCAATCACAAAGCAAGTACATAAATGGGCCGACAAAAAACACAGGAGCCCACGTGCATTGGACAGGTAACGTGGGCCCAACATTGGACTTTATGTCAAATCATAGGGTCAGTTCAAGTAGAAGTTTACTCCGATGTAATTAACTAGTACTACAAGTTATTTCAGAAAAAAAAAATGAAAATTTCTCCACGTTATTTTATTTGTCTTATTTTGATTTGCATAAGATATAATTTAAAGTATGTCATGTAGAAAATTGAAAGTAATAAAGACTACTAAAAAAAAAAAACATTGTTTTATTAATAAACAATGAGAAATAAGATAAACGAAAAAAATTCTTGATAAAGAGTGTTTTCCCTCGAATGGGTCCCTATACCACACGAATTTGGAATAGTTAGATTCCAATGCGGATATCAATCAACGGGTGAAAATAAAAATGAAGAAATAGGAAAAACAAATTAATACAGAGGGAACATGATAATATTGACTTGAAAAAAGTTTTTAAAATTAAATTAAATAATTTAAAATTTATAATTTAACAAATAATTATAAATATGATTATAATTAACTTTTCAAGAAAAAAAATGAAAAATAAACTTTATCTAAAGACAAGCTTGATAAAAGAATAGATCACTATAAAGGAAATATTAGAGAAATTAAAAAATAATTTTCGCTTGACTTGAAACTAGTATTCGTATCTTAGAAATGAAATAAATTCAATAATAAATGTCTTATTCCCTTTAATACACCTATTTGATACTAATTTAGATAAGATGAGAAATCAATTTTGAATATCGGATGATTAAATAAAAAAAAAAACTTTTTTATATGAATGAAATTATAGAAAATAGTTTTTGACTAGTCATAGTATGCATAGCGTGAGGGATTCTCGTACTAGTTTCCTTTTAGACAAAAAAATATGAAGTAATAGTAATAGTAATGTGATATATTCATATTCTTTTTGTGTATGGGAACCTCAAAAGTATATGAAAATGACAGCATTCATCTGACTACTCTACTCCCTTTCTCTTGTCTTATTTCCTTTGTTTATTTTGAGTTAATTTCATTTTTACTTATTATACTTTACGAGCTCGATGCTGAATTGATTTTCAGATAATCAGTTGAGTATATCATAATTGACCGCATCATGAGCTAGCCTATACATCCACTGCACGAGTAGTCAAATTCTCTTCAATAAAATTACAGACTCGAACACTCAAATAGTTATTATTTTTTTAAGAAAAAAGTGTAAATTTTTAAAATAATAACAGAGTGATCTACAATTGATTTGTGTGACAAGAGATGACAATTTCTATATAGCATGAGAGAGTATTTTGTCTCATGTTTATTTGAGATCTTTACGTTGAAATTAATAATTTTGAGATTGTTTGTATATGCATAGATATACTTTCTGACACATTTATATAAAAATCGTTATATTATTTTTATATCACAATTATTGTGGGTGAAAAAGTCAAAAAGATAACTATTAGAAAATGAGAAACTAGCAACGGACAAATGTCATAATTGAATAGCAAAACCTAATGTCTAATTCCATTTAGCTATGGATTAGCGATGTATTAATATAAGAAAATTCAATTAAAAGAAGTGTTTTTAGCACCAGATTAATTGGAAATTATCGACAAATTATGTTGTTAATTCCATGTTTTCTTGTAGTGAATTACCAATAAAAGTATATTCATTAAATAATCTAATTACATTATTTAATATCCATATAATAATATCAATATTAAAATTTTGATATAACTTGTTCACCATTCAAACAAACCAGATCAACGAGTAGTATTAATATGTCTACCTATTAAACCATTGTGCATTGCAACTATTTCACTCTTTTGATCATAGTAACAGTGAAAAGAAACAATTGGGGTGAAAAAAGATCAAGAAGAAGATAATGTTAATTAATTCACATTAATCAAGATTTATTTGTTTAGGGTTAGCGGTACAACTATAAAGTATTTTCTTTTAACAAACTCGTATAAACGTGCTTGGATCCACAAGAATTCTTTTGGAATTATTTGATTTAGTATAGAGATTGATGAAATATAATATTATTTATTCATTATGAGGATATATATAATAAATTAATGAAAGAACCAATTGTATAAACGTATATAGCTAAAAGACCACAAATAATATATTTTTTAAATCGAATTTCAAACTTAGAGCTCAACTCAAATACATGTTGCTAAATTTGAGCACGGATTTTGTTGGAATGTGTAATCAACTCATTAAAATTAATAATCTAAACATATAAATACACTTACAAAAAAAAAAATTATCATTTCTTTCAACTGTGAATTTGAATTTTTTTTTCATGGGCTAAGCAAGTGATTTTTCTCAATAACGAATAACAGTGAGACTCATAATCAAGACCTCCGCATGCTTTAATACCAAAATTTGACTCATATCAGAAAGTAACCTAAGAAATAATTACTTGAACTACCCTTCGAAGAAACTATCACATTTGTTTGAATTAATAAGAGCTTGAAGCATCAAATTTCAATGATTGAATTGTTTATATTTTTTAGACCATTTGATATTCGTTGGTCCGATTAGTTTAGATTTATGTTATTTATAACCCATTAAAAGGGAATTACGTTCTCTACAAAGTAAGAATTATTTTACTTCCAAGGCTGACAAATCACACAAAAAATAGAAATCGCATTTGATAATTGAGTCTGTTGTGACTTGTGACTCAACTTAAAAGCGTCGGTAGAAGAAATCGATTTTTGATCGTTGTACCAACTCAGCCACCCTTATAGGTATTTGCTTTTTATTCACTACTGAAAACACTTTTCTTACTATATATTCCCTTTGTCCCTAATTACTTGTCAACTTTTGAATTGACACACCTATTAAGAAAACAATAATTGACAATTAGTTTATCATTTTATCCCTATTAACTATGAAGTAGATAAATTAAAAACTTAAGATTTCAACACGTTCTGCCTTTTTAATGTAATTAATTGAGGATATAATAGGTAAAAAAAATTGTCCTTTCTTAATTTATCAAAATTGATAAATAATTAGGGATAATTAAAAAAAAACATGAACGGGATCGAAGAAATATTGAACTTCGATTGGGAAGAATGAGATCTCATCGATCATCATCTTTTAATACTAATTATTTATGATGATAATTATCTTGTCCTCAGACTTTAGAAATATTGCCTTCTTATGATCCTTTCCATAATGAAAAATTTATCAAAAAATCAGATTTTTTTTTAATTATTTTGGTTTACAACACTTTTTACAAATTCTAGAATTTCCCTAACAAAAAAATTCATAATAAAGTTGTTATAACTCACATGAATTATCTGTGTAGTTGTATATCAAATCAAATATTAGTCCACTTTCTAGTTTCAACAACTAGTTCAATTTCACATGATTGATTGATTTATGTTCCCATTTTCAATTTCATATGATACTTAAAAAAATAAGGATATTTTTTAGGAAGTTAATTATTAAATAACTCTATTTGGTGGTATTTTAGTTGCTATATATAACACTAAACACACAAAGTACAGTGTTTGGTTACTAGATACAATTATGTATAACTAATATATGTAAAAATAACTAATGCTTACACTACTGATACATAAATAATTAATCTCAAATACATGCATAATTTTTTGTAACAACCAAACAACCCTTTACCGTCAATTTATTATTTTATGTAGGGTAAACTAATACTCCATAATTATTGGTTTGAGCTGTATAATCATGAATTTTGAGTAATTAATATTCATTTGGATACATGTTTGCCCTCTTCAAGCACTAATCATATATGTTGAGAATGTTCCTAATCAATTTTACTGTTGTTCCCTAATGCTTTTAACACTATTAATATTTTAACACTAGTTTTTAGGCAACTTGGGTGTGCTTTAGGCAGACAAGAAATCATGTTTCATTATGGTAGGTCCAAGACAACAACAATTATTTATTTATTTTTAAAAATAAGGTAATTAAACATGCATTAAGAAAATATAATAAAGAACATAAATAAATAAATATTCCTTTAATTGGAGAAGTTATCGAGGTTTGTTAAATAAATTGTGTGTTAAATATCCACATCTTCAAAATTACAACTTGTCCTTAAGTTCAAAACATTCAATTACACTGCAGGCAATAAAACTAGGAAGAAGTAAAGATTTCACGACTTCTTTATATTTTGAATTTTTTTAATGAAAGTTCTGATTATGCGATTGATCTTGTATTGAAGAGGTAATGTTTGTACATGTCCTCTTTTCTTGTACTTAGTGGATTAGTTTGTAGTTTCTTTTGTCTGTTGTTCAAGTAATTAGCTCTACATTACAAGGTTTAATTTTTTTTTAAAAAAATTGAAATATCATTGTGGCGATTCTATAAATTGAGTTTAGTTAAATCACTCTTGCTATTATTTTATTTTATTTGTCTACTATATTCAAGTTTGGTATTGACTATTGAGCAAGTTGTCATAGGTTTTTGAGACCGCGATTCAAAATGATGGACTGAATCAAATGAACAAGTGTAAGGAGCAGAAAAAACTTCCCCCTACGGCCTACCCCCCATATATTTTGATAGTCCATAGTCTCGATAGATAGCTAATTAGTCCCATTTGTTTTCGAATAAAAATATTTGATCAGTGAGCTATTAAATACTCTTTTAAGAACGATTACTTCTAGAAGACCTCCTGGTTGCCAAAGAGTTTCTAGAGTTCAGTCTATAACATTTCGATATAGCCAAAGGGTCTAACTAGTCATGCCAATAATTTAACCAAATATTATTCATGACAAATTAACCTAGACATATATAATCACATATCTATAAAAAAAAAAAACCATCATGACATGCCGCTGATTAGAGGTAAAATCAGAAATTTCACTAAGTTATTCAAAAATTAATATTTATGTACAAAAAATAATGTGTAACCTATAAATTTAATATAATTTTCTAATAGACAATATAATTTTTGACTAAGAATGTTCCGTTGCCTGCCCTTCATTCATGGTATATGGCTATGCCACTACGTACTGCTAACTAAAATAAATATTAATTCATTAGGCAAACAAAATTCATGAGACAAACTATCATTGGCTAATATGTTGAGAGTAAGAACAAAGAACATGCGTATCACTTCTTTAAGATAATGTTTTTCTCAAATTTACTCAAAACAATAAGACATGGAAAGACAATATATAGTACATTGATTAATACTAATTGTTCCTAAATTAAACTCCAAGAGTAGTCAATTATTGGACATAAAACAACACGCTAACAATTAAAAAAGAATTAGAATGATGCATCTTAACAACTATAAATAGGAGATGTAACACAATATTTTAGTGTAATTCTCAAGTAATCTAGCTAAAAATTACAATAACCAATTCTACTAGTCGACTATATATTGTTCGGATTTTTAAAAAATAATTTTGAACGTGTATTAAATCTTTCAAAATCTAAGCATTATTCAAGGTGCCTAAATAAATTTTTGGAGTAACTGAGTAACGGTATGTTATGTATGTTGATCAAACTCATCAAACATGTCGTAGGGTTTATCAAATTCTCTAAAATACGTGTTTTTGGAGGATTTGTCTCTAGTGCGACACATTTTTGAAGGTCCAAACAACATATAGCTGGTAGCAACTAGGTTATTAAGTGGCTTGAATTCTTTTAAAAATATTATCAAATATGTATCGAATTCTTGAAAAGCAATGCATGTTCTAAAAATTTCAAGACAAGTATTCAACTTAAATTATATATATTTTATATATACAACTCACATTACCACAAATGGACTATAGTTTTTGCCATAACTTGAGGGAGCAACCATATCTAGTTAGTATTTTGTAGGTAAGTTTTGTCTTTTTTTGTGGTCAGGGATAAATGGCCATAAATGTGCAATATCTAACTATATATTATAATATTAGTGGAGTAACATTTTGAATGGTGAATTGTACCTCTCTAAATTTAATGCCCCTATAACTCTTTAGGGAACATTTTGATAAGATGGAGATGACACAATGAAGCTATGGGTGATGGATTTGGTTTAATAAATGATGTCATATGATCTTTACTGAGGAACACCCCCTGAAACATTTTCACACACAATCCACAAAATATACTTTACAATTAAAAAAAAAACATAATAACATAGTATGATGTCGTAGGTGTAATCTGAATAAGATAAAAATATACGTAGATTTTACCATTATTTCATAAAAATAAATCTTTTATGATAATAGTAACCTAATAAAAGGGGGGGAGGTAAAAACCTGAAATAACGAATAGACTTGTCTCTAATATTATAAAATTTCTTTATATATATAACGTATATATAGCTTAAATTCATTCCCAATATGATTTAAGTTTATACTATACAATGATAGTGTATATTATAGTCATCACCAATGTAATTTAATCTGTTATCATAATTCATATGCATTGACAATGTATAGTATATTATTAGCCAATTATGTATACCATAAGTTTCTAAAAAAATACCCAATTAAGTATGAAAAAAAAAGATGATCGATGATGAAATTGTGTCTATTTTGCACTGTAAAACACAGACCAGCCCTAGACAAAGCTGACATGTGATATCTTGCTAAAGTCTACTAATTACACTTGCAATTTAATTTTTTTGCAAAAGAACAAAACGACATAAAACATGATCTAACAAGCAAATCTTTGAAATAAGATAACGAATCAAAAATAGGGTTTATTTTCAGCTAAGATAAGTGAAAAATATCCATACCAAATGATAAAGATCTACAAGTAAAGTTTACTCAAGTAGTTAGACTTGAATCACACTGAAACGTAAGTCAAAACACTATTGATCCTCGTGATTAAAATAAAAGATCTATAGCAAACAAGTGCTCGAGGTTTGATCAAGTACTGGCTGAGTCACACTGACAGATAAGTAAAAACACAATTGATTCTTGTGATAAAAAAAAAATCAATAGCAAACAATTGCTCGAGGTTTGATCAAGTACTAGCTGAGTCACACTAACAGACAAGTGAAACCACTATTGATCCTCCATCTAGATTTTAAAAAAAAGATCTATAACAAACAGGTACCGTTTGTTCAAATGATTAACTGCCTAAATCACAATTAGATGATACGAGAAACACTACTGAGGAAAAAAATAATATCTATAGCACAAAAAAACATTTCACCTAGAACTTGATAATTAGAATGTTACTATTTATTTTAATAAATAACAGTCACTGCCACTGCCACTTCCATTAATACCACTATCACTTCTAAAAAAGCTGTCATCATTTGCATAGTAATTAGTAAAAAAGTACTGATCAAGATCAATGCTTCAATTTCAATACCCATAAATAGTACTAATAATAATAGGGGGGAAAAAAAGGGTTCCAATTATTTTTTAACTAGAAAATAGACATACATACCATACAATATTGAAAAAAAAATAAGATTTGTTTAATTAAAAACAAATCTTATTATTAGCTTGAATTTCCATTTGGTGGTGGCAACGATGATGATGATGATGATAATTGAGGATTTGGTTTTTTGCGTTTCTTTTTTTCATAACTTATTCCTCTAGCTTTAGCTTGAGAATCGCGAACTTCGCGAAGGTAAAGCCTAACTGCCCTTGCACCAAAAGGGTTAGTTTCGGGTTTTCCACCGTTTTCCTCATAAGCGGCTCGAAGCCGTCCTATGAGTGCATCAAGGCTCCCCCAGGCTTGTCTTAATGGGCAAGGACATGGTGCGGGTGGGTTCGGGTGCCCAAAAAATGGACATAATTGAGTGTGAACCTTAGTCTTACCAAATTGGTCAAGGTATCGAAGAAATTCAAGCACGTGTGCCCCACTACAACGAGTGAGAGAGAGTGGTGGTCTATGGTTTCTTAGGTACTGACCGAACGTGTTCCAATCACGACGTTTTTGATTCTCGTATCGGCTTAGGGTTGTTGGAGAATTCGATGACGATGAAGCAGGATAATTATTATTATTATTACCTGCTAACATCGTCATCGAATTGTTATTGTGATTGTGATGATGGTGGTGATGGATGATGACGGAGTTTGGTGAATCCACTTCTTGGTTGTGTTCCATTATCTTTGATCTTAGTGGGTTTTTTTTTTTGTTTGATTGATTTGATGATCTTTTGTTTGGGAGAGAGAGAAGAGGGGTGAAAAACAAGATGGATAAGAAATTTTTTTAGGGTAATTGAGGGAGCTAGGGAGTAGGTTATAAGAACCAATAGATTTATAGTGAATTAGGGTTTTTTTGTTGCTTGCTTATGATGACCATGTGAGGTTTGGTAGATACATGATGGAATAAAATAGAGTGAATTTAGAGAGAGGGGGTGATATGTTAAAAGATTGGGGAAAGGGGAGGGGGGGCTGAACTATTGGTTTCTCTTATCTTATTTTGGTTAATTTATGTGATACATTTTTCTTTTCGATCTGTTACTTAAAAAATAATTTTATTTCTCGATTTTATTTTTTCTATTTTAATTTGTTTGTTCTGTCTTGATTTAGAGCAAAGAAAGTAAAGAATATTTTTGAATCTTGTTGTCTTAAAAGATATGTAGAATGTAGTCGTAGAATACTTTTTAAATGTAAAAAATTAAATTAAAGAGTTGTCAAAATAAAAAGAGACATTCTATGACAAACAAATTGAAACGGAGGAGTTACTTGTTTGTCTAGTTTGAATTTGACACAGAATTTAAATCTTGTGGTCTTAATTTCTTTATCTGATGGTGTTAAACATGTCACGTAAAAAATCAGAATTAAAAAGTTAACCGAAAGGAAAGAAGCATTTTTTTTTAAACATATCTCTAAAGCTTTATTTTATATCACAAGTTTTAAAAGGAGTTTTTATTTTCCCTAATTTCATGTACCATCAAATACTATCACATAATTCAAGACTAAATGAGTAGCTTTCTTTGATTTTATATCGAAATACTCAAAGACTATGAATTCACACTAAAAGTTAAAGATAATCTGATCTTCATACTCTGTGTTCATGTCATATAAAGTGAGATGAAAGGAGTAAGCTCCTAAGATTAAAAAAAAAAAAAAACTTTGATGTTTTGTATGAACTTAATTTGATTTCTGAAAATCTATACATAGATTGGATAAAAAAAGAAAACCTATGATGTTTGTATGAACTTTGATTTCTGAAAATGTATAACATAGATTGGCTGATATTTTTCCTAGAAATGGGGTGAGGTGGGGGGGCGGGGGTTAGGGGTAGTAATGGTATTATATTGGTAAGTGTAAAGGGTCCTAGTTAGGGCTTTTGTGGAAATGAAAAGAGGTTGACAGTAAGATTGGAAATGATAGATGTAGACAGGAAAAAGCTTATACTATTTAGAGTTATAAAAAGAAAATTTTGAAAGGGGAGAATAATATGATTTTGTTTCCTTCAACTAGTGATCCTTTTTTTGTGGCAGTGATTGACAATACCTTGATTAAAATGACCAAAATGACCTAACTTTTCTTGTTTTTATTCTTGGACTAGACTCTGCATGAAAAAAGTTTTCACATTTTCAACTTATTTGATCTTTACATTTGGCAAAAGTTAGGTATCTACCATCAAATCTGCAGGTCACATTTTTATTTGAAAAAAGTTTAATTGTTAGGTTCATGAATTTGAGAATTCACATCGCGTAATGATAAAAGGATTTTGAGTTTATGAGTTATTTTTAGATTTTAAGAAAAGGCAAATTACAAGGTTTCTGGATTAGGGGCAAAGCTAGTGTTTTGGCTACGGATATGGTCGAATTGAGTAGCTTTAGTCTAAAACCTCTATTTTTAGTAAAAGACTATAGAATATGTACAATTTAAAGAACTAGACTTCAGAATTCATAAGTTTCAAATTTTGATTTCATTTTTATAGTGTTTGGATCAAAACGATTGAATTTTATAGGAATTTCGTAAGAAGAATTGTAGCTCTGATTTGCCCCTAGCGCAAGTTGTTAAAGAGGAGCATCACTCTCTATACATATCAAAAGTATTTTTGTTTTCAGAATTCGAATTTAATATCTCTAATTAAAGGTAAACGAAAACGTAAAAGAGAAAATTATCAGCTTGCCAATTGCTTTTTTAGATTATTTAATTAAAAGAATAGTGTTAAACAGTAAAATTCACATAAAGATCTTCAGAGGTAGTTTAAGATCCAATTGGGTGAATGGTTGTGATATAGTAGAGATATGTATCTTTGAGTCACGGTTTATTAAATCTTCATCATATTAATTGTCCAATTTTTCTTTACACAAAAAAACTCTTAATATAAATCATAAATAAGAAGGGTAGAATGAGAAAAAAATAATTAATTCTAACTTGATTTTATAAATTGATAAATAATTTTGGATAATTATTTATAATAAGGTGGATAACTAATATAAATAGGAGGAAGTCTGTTCTGAACTCTAATTATAGATGTCAATGCCCTGTTGGTTGTTTTCGTTGACACAAAACATTAATTAGAGAGTTAGTTGAATGTTATAAATGTTAAGCCAACTTTGAATAGCTTGATGATATATATTATAAATAGTGTTTAATTAATACTCTCTCCGTCCCTATTTTGTTGTCCATTTTAGAAATGGCACACATATTAAGGCAACAATGATTAGCATAGGGAAGTTACAATTTTGCCCTTATTAATTATGATTCCAAAATAAATTTATTCAAGATAACTAATCAATATTGGGGGAAGTTTAAATTTTCAAGAAGTTTAAATGAGGGTATAATAGGAAAAAAAAATTTGTCCTTTCTTGATTTATCAAAATGGACAAGTAAATAGGGACATCTAAAAGAGGAAATATGGACAAGTAAATAGGGACGGAGGGAGTAATAATCTGGAAAAATCTTTTTGGCCAGAATGATATTTTATCTATGTTATTTTACCTTTTTAAATATTTTTACTCTTTTGATTTTAATACATTTTAACTAAAAAATGGAAAAAAGATCCATTTGTTTAAAAAAAAAAAAAACATCATAGTTTTTAAAATTTTCTGGCCATTTAGCACTTCCCTAATTATCTATATTAATATTCTTAATTATGTGGATATATGGAAAAAAAGAGAACTAGAAATTTGATTGTAGAAAAATGTCTACCCAACAGAATTTATATGCTAACAAATTACAAGTTATACTATGAAAATAGTTGATGTATTTCTTAGTCAAACTTCTATATCCGAACAAGTCAAATTACTAGTGAGGTTTGACATTGCTAAAGAGAAGTCAATCAAGTCGATCAAGCCTTACTAAAATAGAGTATTATAAATGAAGATCTGAATATTTTTGCATACGCTTATTTACTATCGAGGGTATATGAAGTTACCTATTTGATCTCATACAAATGGAGTTCCTTCGGCATAAACAGAAGAAGAATTATCATGTATAAAAATAGTCTAGTTGATATGCTAAGCTATTTTTGCCTATTATGCTGAAGTCTGAAATTGTATATTTGTACAAAACTTTGTATAGTTTTTGTTTATACTTTCTTTTGCGAGCGGTCATTAGATGCAAACTAGAAAGAGAGTTGAGCTTAGGCTCCCCTCTAATTTTTAATATGTGAATATAAAGGTCACTCATCATACCGCGATAATTTTTTTTTTAAAAAAAAATATCAATTGAGAGAGAGCTCATGGATTCATGGTAAGTTGATGATCTTTGTACTTGTGTCAATATTTCAAAAAAGAAAAAAGATGTATAATTAATAAGGTCATGAAAATGGAGATATCATAGTAGTATTAGATTTAATGCATTTCATACAATTAAAGAGATCTTGGACTTACTTTGTATTTAGCTTTTTGCAATTAAAAAAGTAGCAATGTGTAACAATAAAATTTAGTGTCCAATTATTTATTTTTTAAAATGAATATGAAACTTAAAATGTGGAAAGTTGTATACATTCATCATTTAGATATTAAAAGTATTTATAGTAATAAAATCATGACCAAATCATAATGTTTGACCTTAGAATGTCAAATTTAGGCAATTGCCTATTTATGCAACTCTAACAACCTTGACCAAAAAGGAGACTTCCCTTAAGAGAAGCGTTCATTCATATGGCAGGAGAAGGAGGCAAAGTACGCTTTTAGTTTCTTTTGGCACAACGGAGCTTTTCATAGCCAAAGTCAAAGGTTTGTTGGTGGCAAGATCGGCATGCCTTCTAGTTGTAGTTGACCCGCGAAGGCAATCGCTCGGATGTTCCCCTAACCCAACCCGGGAACGGACCGGAGGGAACCTTTCCCGAGAGAGCCCGCCTTCTCTCAGGCCAGCAGTCTTCTACTTCTAGTCGACTGCTCTATGACGGGCTTCCCTCTTTCCTTGGCTTTGCTTGCTCGTCTACGCTCTCTCGAGCACAGGTTTAGGTTCGGCCTCAATGGGAAAATAAAATGGAGCACCTAACAACGCACAAGTTTTGGATCGAACTAATCCATTGACCCAAATAGTTCATGGGTGGTTTACATACAACTACATTGATCTTAGTAAAAGGTGCTTTAGATGCACGTGGTTCCAAGTTAATGCCAGATAAAAAGGATTTCGGTTATAGTTTTCCGTGCGATGGCCCAGGACGAGGCGGTACTTGGTCGGGGAATTCTAACTCTTAACTTGCTCCTGCGACTTCCTTTTCATTTGGTAGGGCATATTGAATCAGGAAGAAGATAACCTCGAGCGGACCTTAGTAGGCCTTTCCGCAGCCACTTGACTGTAAGGAAAGGGGTTTAGCGAGAAAATTAGCTCACACCTATCTTTGATGAAAGAAGGTGCTGATTAAGGCTAAAGATTTTTTTTAAAAAAAAATAACTCACCTAGCAGTAACTTTTTGCAATTGTCTTCAGAGTATATTTGGTGTATAATTAATATACAATATATACAAAATGTATACATAACTCATACACGGTATAGGGTTGAATTTTGTTGCGGATTTTATTGTGAGAAAATTTCAGAAATAGCAAACATAATAAGGGTCTATAGCTATAGTTTTGATAATTGCGCTCCATACTTATAGTTCGGTTTGTTATGGATGTTGCAGTTGTATATTTCTGTTTCTTTGTATATTTCGTTTGCGAATATACAAATAGGGTAAGTATAAATAAATTTTATATTTATACATTTAGGATTTTTTCAAAACTCCGTTTGTATATTTCGCTTGTCAATATACAAATATGGTAATTTATTAATATTTTTTCATAAATCGTATACAAATAGCTAGGATAAACATATACAATATTCTGAATTTATACAATCAGGAACTGAATTATACAAATGGACCGAATTATACAAATCAGGCTAATAGCAAGATTGAATGAAACTATAGCTGCAAATTAAAATTTCCCTAAATAGTAGCTATAACATTTAATATGATTTAAATATTTGCTATTGTGCACAATTTTCCCTTTTATTTAGTTGTGCAGCGTAAAAAATTCTTCTTTTTTGGGTAAATGATGACAACCTAAATAAATAAAATTCCAGGGCTTGATATGCCGTGAATCCTATTGTTGAAAGAGAGATTTGCCTTTCATATGGATATTATTTTATTAGGAAAAAAACAACTTATCGTTATTTAAATGATAATTAATGATGCAAGACTAATATTCTCATTTAAAAAAGTATATGATAGTATTTGCTTTAATTGATAAGACGGGGGAGGGGGGGAATTACTTTCAACTTTTTCATTAGCTAAAGGGATTTTTAAAGAATATAAATAAAAAACATTCTTTAAAATAATATTTTATTAGGAAAAAAGGTGTTATAACAAAAATATTTATGTTTATTAGAAAAAAAAAAAACATTTTTTGACCCATAATTAATTAAGGATAATAGAGAGCCAAACTATTAACAATAAAAATATTTTTAGACCAACTTATTAACGAATGACATTTTTTACAATTTCACATAGTTTAAAGCATATTAACTTTTCATCGTTTTTAAAAAAAGCATCACAACAAATACATGACTCTAATAGATGTGAAATTTAAATAATTTTATTGATTGATTATTTAATCTTTCACTTTAATTTATTGATAAATATGTAGTTTCTTATCTGCTTTTATAGGTGAAAGGTCATGGAGACATACCATCTGCGCCGATCCATGAATCTCCGATCTAAAATCATATCCAAGCTACCTAACTTACTAGTCTGTACTTTTTAAACTTAGCGAACTAAAATATCTTAAAAGCTAAATGTAATATAGCATAAATTTTTTTTTAAAAAAAGTCTAATATATTATATTTCCATTTTATTAAAACATTATATAATCTTTTCTCTGTTGGATCTATTTCAACATGTTATCTATAGTAGGAAAAAGAAAAGGGAACAGAAAAATGTTGTGTAACCGACAATTAATGTCCCAAGTTTCCACAGTCTATAAGCATGAATTCATATCAATCTGTCTCCAACTTTTGTGTATATATAGTGGACAATCTTAATTATTATCTCTTCTTTTTTGTTTTTTTCCATCGATCCTCGATGGGATTCAATTAATTTAAATTTACTCTGAAAAATCTTAGTTTAAGAGTAAATCCACTCCCTATAAATTAAAAACGGCTATAATTTTTTAGGCGCAAAATATTCAAGACAGAGTATCTAGTTAGAAACGTTGAGGGTTTCAGTTGTGAATGGTAAATGAGAAAAAATCATTGATTATAAATTCGAAGGATAAGGGTCTGAAAAATACCCAACTTTGGTCGGATTTGTTGTTGCGATACTAAACTTTCACGAGGACCTATTACCTCCCTAGACTATTTAATATCGTATTTTAAACATATATATTTGTCCACGTGGACATAAAAAATAATGCAAAATTATAATTAATAATGTGTCCACGTAGGCACATTTATTACCTTTAAAATACATTATTAAATAGTTCAGGGGGTAAAAAATACGGTATTAAATAGTTTAGTGAGGTAATAGGTCCTTATGAAAGTTTAGTATCGCAACAACAAATCCGACCAAAGTTGGGATATTTTTCAGACCCTTATTCCTAAATTCGAAGGTATTGCCTCAGATTTGATAAGACGAAATTTGAAACCTTTCTCTACGCTTATTTTTGCATTGTTTTCAAAAATAAAAAATAAGCGTCGCATGACTTGCTCGATCATGTAAAATTATTGGAGTTCTATAAAATTTGCATTGTCGCTATTTCAGAATGGACTCTTTTGTTTTATGTCGAAAGAAATTAATCCAAATTTCTTGACAATAGTCCTTAAGGACGTACGAAAAAAATTATGTCTATGGATAATTTACTAGTTCTTCTCTTTTCTAATTTACTACTTTGAACATATGAAAGATAACAAAAAGATCGATGAAGGAGTACTCAAAGGGGGAGCTATTGTTTTGTTTATGAATTTGATAGAATCCAAAAAATTTGATCATATTTTATATTTATACTATTAAATCTATTTAATATATTTATTCAAAATTCAATAAGTTATAATTTTAAAAATTCAAAACCAATTAAATCTTGAAAAATATTGGAGTCATGATAATCCAATATTACCATGGTCCTAAATAGCAGTCTACCTAGCTAGTAATCTAATATCTCTAGTGATCACAAAGACATACGCACTATAGTCGATTTTTATAAAATAAAATAAAAACAGTACAATAAATTTCACATTTTGAAACATGATGTTACAGTGAAAGTGATGTACAAGAAATATGTTTTTTTGAACAATATTCAATTATTATTGTACAGACATGTTAACGTTACACCTTCGAAAAATAAGTTAAGGCGCAACAGTTGACTAGACATCTGAAGATAACATATATTTTTAAACTTATCTCTCTTGACACTTGCAACAATTGATAAATGCTACGAAACTTAAGTTACCACTTATTAGAATAATATTGAATTATTCTTGCATAGACGATGCTAACGCTGTGTCCTTAAAAAATAAGTTAAGGCGCAACAGTTGATTATACATCTAGAGTTAACATCTTGTTAAACTTTTATCTCCCGACAGTTGCAACAATCGATAAATGCTATGAAACTCAAGCTACAACCACTTAGGCCCAATTAATCTAGATTCACATTTACTACATCAAAAATTATATTTAGTGATAATTAATTAACGACAGTAGCTTAATTGCCACTAAATACGTATTTTTAGTTGTAATTAGCACTCTTTGTATATCTCTCAAAATTCTTTAGCGACATTGGATCTAATGACACTCAGCTAATGTCGGTAAATACTTTTGAACTCTTTAATAATGTGTATATTTATTGTCGCTAAACATTGTTTTTGTTATAGTGATTGAAAACTACTACTTTAGGAGTAAATTATTCGTTAACTCTATTCTAAGGACTTAAAATCGAAATACAATGATCTTATTATTGGAGTCATACTCAAATAAATTTAAGATATTTCTCAATTTTCATAATTTGAAACTTAATGCTACTGTAAAGTAATGTACTAGAAATGAATTTTTTGAACAATATTCAATTAATCTTTGCACAGACGATGTTAACTTTCATGTCTCCTAGGTATACGTTAAGACTTAAGACGCAATATTTGACTAGACATTTAAAGATAACGTACTGTTGAATTTATTATTCATGGACACTTGCAAAAATTGATAAAAATGTTTATGAAAATTAAGTTACAACCACTTAGGGCTAAACAATTTTGAACTTCTAGTACACAAGTCTTATTCAATTATCCCTTTTTATATGGTGACATTTTTGGTGTTATCCATATTCATCTCAAGGTGAAAATAGTACCCTAATTGATTAGTCACGTCGGCTTAAAGATTCTTTTTTCTTTTTTTCTAAATCTAAAAAAATAAAAAAATAAAATAATGTTTGTGGATTTTTTTAAATTTTTTTCCCATTGAAATCTCACATCTTTTTTGTTTTTTTTTGAAGTATCTTGTCATGTTGCATTCAATATCTTGAGTGGATGAAGCAGATAGTCTTCACTGAATGAAAGAGACTTCATTCCAACTATTTTTATCTTTTACTAAAAAACTTTATATTATATTGTATGTCATTTTCCTACAGTATTGACACTAATTCTAGATTTTTATACTATATGACTTCCTCATTCAATGGATTTATAAAACTATTTGATGTGTAGGGAAAACGATTTAAATTATACATATGTTTGGTTCGGACATGTGAAAAAGAGATATTTAAATATTTCCGTAAGAAGGCATGAAAGGTTGGCAGTAGTGGTTCTTAGAAAAAAAAGTAGAAGTAGGCCGAAGAAGTATTAAAGAGATGTAATTAGATAGGACATAACTCACATGTAGCTTACTGAAGATATGATTCTAGATAGGAGGCTATAGAAGTTGAGGATTAAGTTAGAAGGTTTATAGATATTAGATAGTCAGACCTCATCTAGTTTTCCGTCTATGTATTATTATGCCCTTATTTTCTTATGCTTCATTTTTTTGATACATGTTATTACCTTTGCTTCGGTCATCGTGTTATTCTTTTTCATAATTATTTTAATATGGTTTTATTTGAGCCAGAGTTTATTAGAAATAATTTTCTATCCTCATATGGTCGGGGTAATGATGATATACATCATCCTTTTCAGACCTCATTTATGAAATTACACCGAATATGTTACTCTTTGAATATTATATAAGTAATCCTAGTACTAATTAATTAGTTAGTACTCCCTCCATTCCATATTAAGTTAATTTTTGAGGCATTTTCCATTTTTCAAATTAACTTAATTATTCAATTTTCAAGACTACTTTTAGAGTGTTCTTCCAATTTTACCCTTCATTAGTTAGTATTGAAATTAGTGATTAATTAATATTTAGTTATTTTAATCATAAATTTGACAATAATTAATAAGGGTAAAAATGGAAAACTAGGTTCAATTTATGTCTTGATCTACTTTTCTTAAAGGGTGTGAAACACCTCAAAAATTAACTTACGGGTAATGCTAAATGGCCAGAAAATCTGGCCAGAAATTTAAAAAAACTATAATATTTTTTTTATTTTAAAATAAACTGATATTTTTTCCATTTTATAGTTAAAAGGTATTAAAGTTAAAATTGGTAAAAATGTTTTAAAAGGTAAAATAACATAGTTAAAATACTATTCTGGCCAAATTCTAGCCAAATTTTCTGGCCAAAAGGATTTTTTCTTAACTTAATATGGAATGGAGGGAGTAGTAGGTTTTCTTGTTTATTGTTTTAACCTGATGTTAATTGTGATAATTAATCACCATTGGAGATAGTGTAAAACTTCCTTTAAAAGGGGGAATTTTCATACATTTTTTCTCTAATGGTACATTCAAAGAGTTTATTAGTACAAGTTGTTGGCTCGAGAAGAAAAAGAATATTTTGCAGTCTTGTTTTGTGGTCTTTAATTTCTGGTTTTAACATGTACTAATAATGTACTTAAAGATTTCAAAAATATTTATCATGTCCTTGATATAGTGTACCTTGGTAAAATGCAATTCAAAAAGGAAATGTTGTTGCTATAAACATTAATTAAATTATATATTATTAATAAAAAGAATTGTCAAAAACCAACTCAAAAAACTCACCTCAAATTAGAGGTCGGTAAAGTCTTGATCGATTAAAAAAAATCATTCGTTTGACTTTGACAGGTAGGTTTTTGAAAATAAGAGTAACTTTTTTTTTGTCTTTGAGGTGAAAAACCTGAACAAATAATTATTTTTTTCATTGTCAGTCGAGAATCATTTTTTTTTAAATAGAAAAGAAAAGTATGAATCATTTCGAAAACCTAAAAGAATCTTTTCGAAAGTATTAAACAAGGTTATTTAATAAGTAGGTTCCTAAAATTTTGGATGATAAACTATTAATCTCCCCAATAATAACACTGCGTTGGATTGGATGAGTTCTTAAATTATAATGTTTAATAAATCTTCTATTTATTTATTTTTATAACTTTTACACATTCTAAAAATGGAAAGGTATCATAGAAGTCACAATCTTAATATTTTTATACATGACTTACTTACTTTTTTAATTCATTTTTTTAATAATGTTTCTTTTCTTTTTTAACAAAAAATTTAATTCTAAATTTTCATGTGATATGCTTAAGGTTATAAGATTAAAAAATATTTTAATACAATCTACATATCTTTAATATATCAAAATGTAAGCAAAGTGCACAAATATCCAATTTTGGAGGCGTCATTTAATTTGTACTCAAAGTTTAAAAAATGCAATTCGACTCACTTGGGGACAACTTCAAATATATACAACTAAAGTTACAAAATTTCGCATATGAAGTTTGACAAGCTCCAAATATTTTTATCTGAATTCTAACCTGGTAAAATTAAAACATCAAATATTTTTACCTAAAATTTCATATAGTTTATCAAGGCCAACGTCAGATATGTTTTTCTTATGTAGTAGTTTTAACAAGATTTCAGATATATTATATAGTAGCTACATTCATTTTTATTGAGGTTGTGGATTTGACAACAATATTTCCTTATAACAATAAAATAAATAAATGACGATATATTATAAAAATATTTATAATAATAATAATCTTAGTTGTCTCCTCCATGATGTTCTCCAAGTTGTGATGCAAAGTAATTTGTTCCATAAAAAAAAAGGTGGTCATAATTATATTCGTGTTTAGCACAAGCAAATAGAATAAAATTAACCAACTTTAAATTAAGTGCTTATCACTAAGATTGAACCGTTAAATACCACATAAAAATTCATTAAAGTAACATGTCTTGTCTTGTAATCAATTTAAAAAACACTATCCAAAAGATTTAATTTGTTGGCACTTTTGGGAGCCAAAATCAACTTATCTAAAACATATTTGTCTCAAAATTTAAAAGTTGTCGTTCTAATTGTCTTTTAACATAATTATAAAAAATATATCTAAATTATCAATTTTTCGTGAGTTTCATAATTTAAAGTTTAATTGTACTTATTATTTTTCTATCTGAATCATCAATCATTGTCTATATATTAAAACACATTTAGTTGAGTAGATGGTGATTATTCAAGTAGAAAAAGGTACCAACTCATAGTTCGAGTGTAAAATTCGCAAAAAAATAATAGTTCACACGTATTATTTTTACCATTAACTCATTTGTTTGTTTTTTTTCAAAGAAACTAAAAGATTCTTATTTTTTTCAAATAATAAAATCTCTATTACTAAAAAATCATTATTATTGTTCCTCAAATTACAGAGGGTAACAATGAATTTCTCAACCAAAAAAAAGGCAAGAGAAACATAATCCCCCAAACTTGCAAATTATAGAGGGAAAAAAAAGCATTTTCCCTATATGATTTTGAGGTTGCATGAATATAAAGATGGACTAGACTAAAAGATATTTTCTACGATAAACATAGTAAAAAAGATACATGTTAGCCGAATTTAACAGGCTTGATTCAAACTTTGTATATGTATTATGAAATCTACTAGCCAAAAATATTAATTTTTTGGAAAAATTACAGAAATCTCACCTTTTAGTTTGCTTATTACCATTATCCCCTATAAGTTTTACAAATCTCCAAAATCCCTCATCTTCGCGCATCAAATTACTGTATCTCGCGCATCAGATTAGTGTATCATGTATAAAATGTAATGTATCTTACTTAACGATTAATGTATCTCGCGCATTAGATTAATGTATTTGCGCTTATATTATTGTATCCATTTGAGGGATTTCTGTAATTATAAACTTTTAAGGGATAGATTGTAATTTTGCCTTAAAATTATGTGATTTTTGTAATTTGCCCTAAATTTTTTGAACATATTAACTCACTAGTCTGTAAGATTGTAGCTTAGAACAATTCGAACCTTATGAAGTTTAAATCCTTAATTCGTATTTCCTATAATTGTAGAAACAATTTTCATTTTGCATAGGATTGCTTTAGAGGAAGTGTTCCTGGGCCCAATTTTAAAGGCCCAAAACTATGATAATAGCCCAAAATTTCACACTCTAATTCAACAAGCCCATTTAAAAGTAGAAACTTGCTCTAGTGGCTGATGAATATTTCTTCCTCAAAACTCGAGACCCTCCGAGCGCGTTCACTCTCTCTCTCTCTCTATTTCTAACCGGTTCAAATTATAAATGGTAGGAGCCGTTTAAACACGCACCACTCTATAACAATTCATGACATTATCTTTGACAACCTGTGGCGATCTTGGATCGCCACACCTTGCGATCTAATAATGCAATGAACATAATCGACTTAAATTATGACATCGGCTTGATCACTTTGACCAATCTTAGGAACCATCACACGTGAGTGTAGTGAGCGGTGTTAACTCAGTCCATGGGCCTTTGTCCATTGAGCCCATCCTCATAAATATTCAGTTTGGCCCCTTAAATTCTTGGACATTCAAATGGGCTCTTGAATTTTTTTTGTATTGGGCTTTTAGACTGGCCCAATATAGTAGATCCAGCCCAAAATAAGCCACCGACGAAATTGATTAGAAATTGACCGCTTTCGTTGAAGTCCACATGCAACTAACTTGTAGTCATTAAATTAAAATAAAATTAAAAACAATTATATTTATTTTTTACTTAATATATATAGTCACTTTAAATAATTTCTACATTATATATTATAGCAGGTAACATAACTTATTTTTTAAGATTTCAAATATATATATATATATATATATATATCATTTGAATAATAACCTAATGATGCTTAAAAAAATAGTTATACCAACGATATATAAAATTTAAACTCACCTATTTTTATATTAGAGGATTGAAGAGTTGGTTTGATAAAAAAAATATTACATCAAAGTTTAAGGCTGTAAAAGTTTTAAAAGATGTATAAAAAATGAAATTATTCCAAATATTTTTTTATTTTTTATTCAGTGTCCGATATTTATATTGGTGTCCAACTAAATCTGAATTTGTGCTGGGAAGTCCTAAATTGAAAGATAAAACGCTCCCTAATAAATACAACTTCATACCAAGAAGGACTTAAACCCGAGACCTCATTAGAAAACTATGTTGCGTATGTTTTAATCTACAATTAATTTTTATGTCAATTTATAGTATCTAGATATGTCGGCACATAAATTATATTTCTTTAATATCACTTTCAACTTTTTATATCTTTCCTTTATCATAATGAAAACAATGATTTTCTAATGGAAAAAAAAATATGTGTGTGACAATATCTAATTGCTCCAAGTTCAAAATATATTGACAATAAGAGATCTTGACAAGATCACATTTTCAGTACAAAGTACAATTTTTATATGTTGTGTTCGTCCTTAAGTCCCATTTCATTACATTTTCAGCACAAAGTACAACTTTTATATGTTGTGTTCGTCCTTAAGTCCCATTTCTATATAGGAAATAATATATATTAATTTGTACATAGCATTTAAATAAAATAATTTAATCTTATTAATTAAAAAAAAGTAACAATGCAAATTAGTTAATTATGATTAAATAATGAATATATATTAATGGTTTTGCTATAAAAACTGAATTTAATTAATTGTATAAAGAAATAAAAAAGGAGAAGTATATATGTTTGTTTAGCTTTAGAAAACTTTAATTTCAATAGTAGTATATATGTTACAGATTTTGATCAAAGTTTTGTGATATAGAAATTAATATTTGATGATGCACTCAGACAAACATCAGTCACATGCAGACTCAAAATATCGTTAAGAGCATAATTACACTTTGTATGTATCTTTTTATTTTATTTGGTTATCAATATGAGACTTTATTTAATGTGAACTATCTCCTCTTCAAACTCAGTTATATTCTACTTAGTCTATTACCATAATTCACGATCACCTTCTCGAACTAATTAAGCTCCACATGGATTTATGAATAAAATTTTATGATTCATAATGTGTCACTCACATGATCGAGTATTTATGTCCATTGAAGCATATATATAACTAGTTTCTTGTCATCCTATGATTTTCAAGTTGTATGTGGCATAGTAAAATTGTAAAATAAGTCCTACACTATCATTTCTCATTTTTATACTCGTCTCACTGAATCATTGATTTCGAATCACACGCCAATTGAAAATCACTAAAACTTTTATATAAGATAAGAATATCACTCGCGTGCCCCTAATAAATTATCTATTATAGTATTATCGTAAAATAAGAAATGTTAAAATTCATTGAATCAAGAGCACATGGTGACCATCCATGGGCAAAGATCCCATTCCCCTACTTATGGAATTTCAATTTTCTAATTATTTATTAATGTCACGAGTTCAAGATCTCAACAATTCTTTAATCATTTTTATTTCTTAATTATTAACCATATTAAAAAAATGGAAAATATCCAAAAAAAAAACATACATTTATATCTTTTCTAATAGCATTAAGCAGTAAAGATAAACAGTCTTCAAATAATAATCTCCAAAAAAAGAACTCTTTCAAGTTTGCCATAAATAAAAACTTTTCTAGATATATACACTAGTGTTAGTTATTATTATGAGTCCAATAATGTGTTTATTTTTACCTAAAAAAGAATGCACAAGTTGCACAACATAAATTTCCAGGCACACTTTTTCAAGGATTATAATTATGAACTTATTTATTGACATGCTTTAAAAAAATTAAATTGGTAAATTTTGTTTAATCAAAATTGTAACAATAACTCAAATTTTCTATTTGTAAAAAAAAATTCATGATCAATAAGACACTAACTATAAAAAAAATGAAGAAAAACTTTGTGTATATTTTATTCTTCGCAGTTCACACTTGTAAAATTACATTGAATATGTTGTTATAGAGATCATTTACGAAATAATATAATAAGTACATTATATGTGTGTATTATTTTTTTATTTTTGGAATATTAACATAAATGGCCAGTCAGCCAAATGTGATCACCCGAATTAGCCTATTTTAAAAATTATTACAATTCACATCAATTTAGATAAAAAAATTAAGTATTCGTAAATACTCAATATGAATGTTTTGTATATTCCTGTGATAAATAATTATGTAAATGGTATACTTTGAAGGTTATACAATATGCAAGATTGTATTGTGTAATTTTTTAATTAACAAATTTTATAAATAAATACTTGCACGTAATTTGTTAGTGTGGCCTGTGGGTTTAAAATAGCCCTTTTAAATATGCATTTAACATTTTTGATCCTTTAAGTTAGCTAATAATTAGTACTTTTAATCTTCATCAAATATTTGATAGTTTATGTTTGTATAATTTAACAAAAAAATGATTTAATCATAAATACCATAAAAGTCTCATCAAATTCTAAAATATACCAACACAAGAAACTACACTAAACACCAAAAGATATAAAAAAGAAGAGCAAAAATTACATCAAAAATTAGTATGACACTCTAGATACAATTAAAAAATTACAAAAATTATACCGCTAAATATGAGTTTCTTTTTTAAAAAATAATTATAATCTCTGTCAAATCTAACAAATAAAGTTCGATAAATATTTAATGAAGACTAAAAATGTTATTTTTAATTAACTTAAATGATTAAATTCATTCCGTGTATACTTGAGATTATTTTGAATATACACTTAACATAATACTCTCTCTATTCTAAAATAAATAAGTACTCCATTTTTTATTTTGTTTTAAATTATTCTTTCAAAATTACCTTGTTTATAATTATTTTTTTATTTTCTAAGAGTAGACCATTTTTGTCATTTTTTTTTTTTCTTTTCAATTTTACACTTATCAACATGAAAGTTTGTACCTTTCACTTCTATCTCCTTTCTTTTCCCAAAATGGCATAAAACATCCCAAAATTTTCACCATTCACTGAAAATGAGATCCAATACGCCCAATCCCACCCCCACGCTGTCGGCACCCCATCCCCTCTTCATTCCTCCCAACTGTATCCAATAATACATTTTTCTTTTTATACATAGCTTTGTTCCACTCTCTTTCTCTCCATCATACACTTAACTATTTTCTTGTTTTTTTTGACACGTCCTACTGTTACCAATTTGTATCACTTACCCATTTCTTCTCCAATTTCAGATCTGCAACTATTCTGCTCCAAATACTGTAAGATTCTTTTTTGTTTTTGTGGATCTGAGTGATTTCTTGCTTACTCATTTGGCCTTTTCTACTTGTTAATTGGTTTCACAGACAGGGCAAAGCTCTAATCTTTTTGTTCTAATGTTTACTACATTTAACGGTAGTGCTTAATCTTGATGATTTGTATTAACAATCATGCCGTTTTTTAATATTGAATCTTGCTTACCCATTTTGTCCTATCCTTAATCCGCAGCTAAACAAACTTCTAATCTTTGTGTTTAATCTTGATTATTTGTTTAGCCATGTAAAATTGTAATCTTTCGGTGTACTGTTTCGGACCCTCTAATGTTAGTGCTTAATCTTGTTGAACAATAATGGGTTTTCTTAATATTGAATCTAGCTTACTCATTTCGGCCATTTTGCTTATTAATTCTAATCTTTTTGCTCTAACGTTTTGTACCCTCTTAATCTTGTTTATTTGTATTAGCAATCATGAGTTTTTTCTTAATATTGAATCTGGCTTAACCATTTGCTCTTTTCTGCTTGTTAATTGTTTTCAGCTAGTTAAAAGTTTTAATATTTTGCTCTAATGTTTTAGTCCCTTTGACGCTACTACTTAATCTTGTTGATTCGTATGAGTTTTTCTTGATATTGAATCTGGCTTATCCATTTTGGCCTTTTTTGATTGTTAATCCTACTTAGCTAAAGTTCTAATCTTTTGCTATAATGTTTTAGATCCTTTAATGTTTTAGAAAGTTTTAGACTAGTGTTTAATCTTGTTGATTTGTATTAACATGGTTTTTTTTAAATATTGAATCTAGCTTACTTATTTTTGGCCTTTTGTGCTTGTTAATCATGCTCAACTAGGCAAAGTTCTAATCTTTTGCTCTAATTTTTGGACCCTTTAATGCCAGTGCTTAGTCTTGTTGATTTGTATGAACAATCATGTTTTTTTTTTTAATATTGGATCTGGCTTGTCCATTTTGCCTTTGAGCTGGTTAATTATCATCTAGGCCAAAATCTGTTCTTTGGTTCGGTTGTTTGTACCCATTAATGTGACTGCTTAATCTTGTTAATTTGTATTAGTAGTAATTATGGCTTGTTTAATGGATCATGTTGGATTTTGCTCATCCTTTGGGCTTTATGCTCTTTTTAAAAAAATTCTCAGCTGTTTTCTGCTTTTGTTGTTCTACCTATTAACGCTAATAAGGCCTAGACTTTTTTATTTGTATTAGTAATCTTGGATTCTTAATTGCATCATCCCAGATCTGTGTTTCAGCAAGTTTAATTATTCTTATACCTGTCATCAGTATAAGCGCATTATTGCTTTGATCTCCAAGGATAAAAGTTGAATTTCATTGATCTTCACAATTAGTCCAAATGTTTTTATGCATGGGGATCTTGTTCATAGTTGATGTACTTCTCAGCTGTAGATATGGGAAGTTCCGTTGTGAATCTGCATTTTTTTTTATATACTAAATAGCATCCGGACTCTTTTTTTTTTCATTGTACGAAAAATAGAATGCGAGGCAGTGGAAGACACTGTCGACAATGTGGCCTGAAACGTAAATGATATACCAGCAGCTAGCCAACTCTGTTTCTGGAATTCCACTTGACATTGTCTTCCTCTACCAGTTCCATTTTCCTTCTGAATGCATCACTTCGTACACTATAAGTGTGATTTGATACCTATTACTTTGGGGAGGGGGAGAAAAAGTGGTTCTTTGGTAATCCGTTAAAGATAAGTGCTGGTTTGATCTTTCTTATCATCAATATTTTGCTCTTGGCTTATAAGATAGCCTATTTGGCCTACATATACTTGAAAACGTTTGAGAGTTGCATATTAAGTAAGTCATGATACATTATGCAGTTAGTGGATTGTTGTTGCTTCCATCTCATTCCCTAACTGGCTAGAGAAGTAGACATACCTATCGTCTAACTTCAAGGAGTAATACCCAAATCAGAGAATCATATCCAAGCTTGAGCTTGGGAACTTTCGTGGAGTTCAATATGATTTCAAAGATTGTTTCTGAGATCATGAAATTGTACAAGAAATATAGTATAAGTTTAATTTACATGTTCTTTTCAAAGAACTATAGCATGTGTGGCCGACATGCAAGATTAGTGCATACTGCAATATCTACTGCGGTTGGACTTTTATATTGCTTTTTTATTTTTTGGATTCATTTTTGAAATATCTGTGGCTTTTTTTCTTTTTATTTTTGTTTGCCCTTTGCCACACTACTCGAGTTGATCTAGTTGTTTGTGCATGTGATTTCACAGGTTATTTCACCAATAGAAGTAATCCAACTTCCTTCAGAATCTAATTTGTGCAATCTATTACGTTCGGGATCTTGGAGCTAACTGGTCCACCTAAGCAATGACTTCTTAGAACTGAAGGGGAAGGGTGAAGGTGAAGCTTTTTTGAAGATTCTAAAACTACACAAATGATGCGAGGGAGATCAGATGGAGCGCAGAAGAAGCGCTTGTTGACTTCTGTAGCTGTTGTTGCAATCTTTGTTGTTGTCCTGTATTTTTATTTTGGCTCTAAGAGCAACGGTGAATCTGCTTTAGAGTATGGAAGCCGATCGTTGAGGAAACTGGGATCCTCGTATTTGGGTGGAGATGATGAGTCTGATCTTAGCAGCAAGCAAGATGAGAAGTTTGGGCTGGAAGATGGTGAAGATGGCATCGTTTCTAAGAGCTTCCCAGTGAGTATTATTTTTCCTGTCGTATTGTTCTTTTTTCTTTTGTTGATAGATGTGATGTCACAGTCACTCTCACTTAACTATCCCGTGTGACTCTGTGCTAAATGGAGGGATGGGGAAACACTTGCTGCATTTTGGTTGTCTTGTTGACTTTTTAACTTTTGTGCTACTATTGTTTTTTCTCTTGAAAGGTTTGCGATGATCGACATTCGGAGTTAATTCCCTGTCTGGACAGGCATCTCATATACCAAATGAGATTGAAGCTGGATCTAACATTAATGGAGCACTATGAAAGACACTGCCCATTGCCTGAAAGACGTTTCAATTGCTTGATTCCTCCTCCAGCAGGATACAAGGTGCATAAGCTATATCAGTACTAAATATAAGTCAAGAATATGCTCTAACTTCCAATGTTATCGATTTTTTTTTCTGATCGGACACATCTGTTTTTGCTTTCTCCCTTGGATGTTGTTGTAGGTACCGATTAAGTGGCCAAGAAGTAGAGATGAGGTTTGGAAGGCGAACATACCACATACTCACCTTGCTCATGAGAAATCTGACCAAAACTGGATGGTTGTTAAGGGTGAAAAGATCATATTTCCTGGTGGAGGCACTCACTTTCACTATGGAGCTGATAAGTACATTGCTTTAATTGCAAACGTGAGCACTCTATCTCTTGAAATATAGCTTCTCCGTCAATAAAATGAAATATGTAACCATCCTTATGATTAAATCATCAACTCTTAAGATGTTCTCACTTCTCAAAGTTGTCTTACCTGTAATCACGATTGCAGATGCTGAAATTTCCGAACAATAACTTGAACAATGGAGGAAGGATACGCACGGTTTTTGACGTTGGTTGTGGTGTGGCTAGCTTTGGTGGCTATCTTCTATCGTCTGATATCATAGCAATGTCATTGGCGCCGAATGATGTGCATCAGAATCAGATCCAATTTGCCTTAGAGAGAGGAATCCCTGCATATCTTGGTGTTCTTGGAACAAAAAGGCTTCCCTATCCAAGCAGATCATTTGAATTTGCTCACTGCTCCCGTTGTAGGATTGATTGGATTCAGAGGGATGGTATCCTTCTTCTCGAGCTTGATAGGGTGCTTAGACCTGGAGGCTATTTTGCCTATTCATCTCCCGAAGCATATGCACAGGATGAAGAGGATCTCAGAATATGGAAACAGATGAGCACACTTGTCGAACGCATGTGCTGGAAAATAGCAGAAAAAAAGAACCAAACAGTGATTTGGGTCAAGCCTCTAAACAATGACTGTTACATGGAAAGACCAGCTGGTACTCAACCACCACTTTGTCGGTCCAATGATGATCCTGATGCTGTTTGGGGTGTGAATATGGAAGCATGCATAACACCTTATTCTGATCGTAAGTGTCCTGTCTCTTGCTTATTTTCATTCTGGAGCATCGGTGACGGTGAATATACCTATGTAAAACAGTAAAACTGGCAGATAGAAGTGTTTTGTACCTGGTCAACTAAGCAATAGTAATTCATAACAAAAAGAATTTAACTTTGCGAACCCAACTTCAGAATTAGATAGAATTGAGCACCAAAATTAGTAGTCTCCGGAAAGTTTTCTCAAACAATGCATAGTATATTAAGAAAGTCCACTCGTCAAAGCACCTAAGCACTGAATCAAAAGTTACAGTTTGGAGCCTTTTATGGAATGGTTACATCTGACATTGTTACATTAGTTTTCTGATACAATATGCACGAGCAGAAGTTCTAATTTTGTTTATTCATCAAAGAAAATAAGTCACAGTTTAGCTGAAGCTTGTAAACAATGCTCACGTTAGTTCTGTTTAGTTTTCCTCAAAAACGTATAACCTTAATTCTCATTTTCTGATATCAGATGACCACAAAGTTGGTGGAAGCGGGCTGGCTCCTTGGCCAGCAAGGCTATCCACTCCTCCTCCCCGTCTTGCTGATTTTGGGTATTCAAGTGAAATGTTTGAGAAGGATGTGGTAATTTTCTAATCTTATTTTTTCAATTTCTGCCACATCATTCCACATGTGAGATTAAAGTGCTCAGGTGCAATCGTGAGAATGGAAAGGGAAAGCTTAATATGCTTCTTGCTTTTCTTGGCATATACGCAGGAGCTTTGGCAGCGAAGGGTTGAACATTACTGGAATATTTTAAGTTCAAAGATCTCTTCAGACACACTGAGAAATATCATGGACATGAAGGCCAATCTGGGGTCATTTGCTGCTGCTTTGAAGGACAAAGATGTTTGGGTCATGAACGTTGTACCCAAAGATGGACCTAACACTCTCAAGATTGTATATGATCGTGGTTTGATTGGCACAACTCATGACTGGTACGTGGATAATTTCTTACTAAACAGAACTACGTAGATTTCTCCAGTCTACTCTATGGGCGTCAAGCTAGCATCCTTTACAAAATCGACCTTGTGAGATTCTCTTAATAGGTCTATTAACTGACAGCAAAGATGAAATTAAAACCTGCTTAAATATCAATAATCTGAGGTTAAAATGTACATAACCGTTTTAATTTGCTTGGACTCTTCAAAAAATTTGACATGTGCGTGTCAGATCCTCCAAAAGTAGTTCACTTTTGGAGGATCTGACACAGGTGCAGCAACATTTTTTGGTAAATCCTCTCAACATAAGTCTTTGTGCCGAGGGTCTATCGTAAACCGCCTCTCTACCTCTGAGGTAGGAGTAAGGTCTGCGTACACTCTATCCTCCTAGACTCCACTTTGTGGGACTACACAAAATATGTTCTTGTTGTTGTTATCCAACTTCAGAATAAGTAGCCATACGAAGCATGCAGACCCTTAGAATCGCTGAACCAGAGCTGATCATTGAAAATCTTACTTCTTTGCACATCGTTGAGTGCAGGTGTGAAGCATTTTCAACATATCCTAGGACCTATGATTTGCTCCATGCATGGAATGTATTCTCCGACATTGAAAAGAAAGGTTGCAGTGGTGAGGATCTGTTACTCGAGATAGATCGCATAGTAAGGCCTAGTGGTTTTGTCATCTTCCGCGACAAACAACATGTTATTGACTTTGTAAAGAAGTATTTATCTCCATTGCACTGGGAAGCGGTAGCTGATCCAACGCCAGATCAAGACCAGGAAGGAGATGAGATTGTTTTCATCATCCAAAAGAAGTTGTGGCTCACAAGTGAAAGCATCAGAGATACAGAGTAAATGAAGTTTGCTACACTAAGCACACTTCCTCTTGATTCATTTTTTCTCCTACCTTTTGAGATAAATTAAGAACAACACACCTCAAAGGTCTAGGAGATATCAGTTTGATTTTGTAGTATTTATGATATTTATATCTTACTTTTCCTCATTAACTTAATTTCCAGTTGTTTCTTTTAGTTGACAAACTCATTGACTACATATTATATGCATTTATAGGCTCTATTCTTAAATTTTGGCATTGGTAAAAGCTTACTTGATGCATCACATATAATGTAAACTTATGTGTTAAACATGATGAAATGCATAAGATTCAAAAAGTCTCATAGCAGGAGTTGGCAAATATTCAGTTGATATAAGATATTTTCCCAATTAACTTCTTTTTTTATTTTAGTTAATCCCTATTAGAGGTAAAACTTTTTCGGGGTGGCTCAGTGGTTTGGGATTGAACTTTTGTGTTGGAGGTCTCAAGTTGAAACCATTTACCAGCAAAAGCAAGGGTTTGCCTTCTGGATCAAGCTCGTTGTATTGTGCTTGTCTAGTGCAGGTTACTATTGCATAGGAGTGGAGTTTTTACCTGTGCGCACCCAAATGATAGGGAATAGAGGATTTTCCTTGTCAAAAAAAATAATTGTTAATTAAGTGGTTATTTCCCTTAACTATTCATTTTATAAGTAATACTACTAACAACTTTAACTCTTAACTTTTTGCCTCTTCCATTAATCATGTTTGAATGTCAAATCAATTGAGTTATAGGGTGTATGAATCTTCTATAATCATTTTTTGCTCTATATTTGGGTCTATTTGTCCTAATACTAAATAATTTATTTTTTAAAACAGTATTTTAAAGGCATAATGCACGTATAGACACTTTAATTAACTTGGTCTTCATTGACCGTTGAACACCTCAACTTTCATTATGACCATCTAAACTCCTCGAATTGATACATGTACGCTTCACGAATACCTTAGCGTTGAAAAGGTACATTTAGAATTGAGTTATTTACTGTGCTAACTTAAATCAAGTTAAGGTTAATTAACTATAGTTAAGTGATGGAGGTCTATGTACAAATATATGTTACGTATTTATTGATTTAGTGTAAACATCGAATACAATTAAATTCTTAAAGATGCAACATTTAGTACTTTCGACATGCAACATTATGTTTTGTGTAAAATTCACTAAAATTACAACAAATAATAGGCCGGCAATTGATTTATTATAAAAATTAACATTCTCTCAAAACACGTTCTCCTTTAATTGCACTCATTAGTCACTATCACGATCTTACACCCCATCCTTGCCTAAGGTAACTTTTAATAGGCAAAAATTTCGAAAGAATCAATAGTTACGTTTCAATTTCAAACAAGTCCGAGTAATATATAATACCTAATTGGAAATATTGGAAGGCCCAACCCAGATTCTTGCCTGCACAAAACAGCACTGTATGACTAATGACAACACTCAACAAAATCAAATCAACACCCCCACCAAATGGCCCCTCTCCAAGAATATTATAAAAATAGGACAAGGAGGGTCTCTTTGCAATGAAGTAAACTAATTATGTTTGTCAATTTGCCTATCCATAATTGGGCACACTCATCATACAACATAATAATACTATAGTTTAATTTATATACATTATCCGTGTATTCACTTTTTATATTATTATCAGGTCACTCAAAAGATATCTATACGTAAATTTTCTTAAAATATGAAATTTATAATCTTAAAAACAAGACAAATTACATGTTATAACATATAACAATATAAAAATTTCTTATATTAACGATGTGTATAACTTAAAGTTGTAAAATATGTTAGTAGGAATTATATAAAGAGACCAAGAGAGGCACATGCAAATGCACCTTTTGCCATCATCTATCAAGTGAAGTCCCCCCCTTAACATCACTAACATGGCTTTAAGACCTATGCTCCCCTTCAAATATTATTATTATTATTTAGTTGTATAGTTGCAATGTTTCTTTTTATTCTTTTTGTTATATAAACAAGTACATTTTTTAAATTTAAGTCATGTTGAAATGTCTGCCTAATTAGCAACAATATTTCTCTCTCCCTTCCCAACTTCCTCTCACTTTCCCTTTAATTGCCTCTTTATATATGATAACATGCATGATAATTGTTAATTTGTTACTATAGGTAGCATTTTATAAGAAGGGAATGTTTTCTTTTCTTGATAAGACCCCTTAATCAGAAGTTTCGATTTTTGAGTTTTAGATATAAAAAAAAAAAAATCGATAGAAAGTACTTTTGCTAATAAATCCTATGCGACACAAATTCAAATTAGTTGGCTCCAATACAGATATCGAGTGAGAAACAAAAGAACAAAAACTTTAGTAAGACTGTTTCAAGTCATCATACAATTACAACCCTATTTTTCAAAAACATGAGATTTGTTGAAAAAACAATTTATTGTTAAAAGGAAATTTAGGGATATGAGTACTTTTCCACAAGAAAATTCAATTGGTGGCAGTATTTATAGACTAATACTTAATCCAGAAGGGGAAAAAAAGGAAGAAAAATTCAGCCTTGTACAGCCAATGTTATTTGTAGTAATTCTTTTTTTTTTTTCAACGTCACTCTATTTTTATTTCAATCAAAATACTTAAATCAGGATGGAAGTCAAATATTTTAATTAGATGAGCAAATCTTTAGAAAAAAATGTTCTTTTTTCTTCATCGATGTTCTATATCCACATTAGAGGTAGGCCTTCCATAAAACATACACAACTAATTGACACTTTAATCAAATATTGAACCAAATACACTAAACTACAAAGTGGTTTGATCCTAGTTAAAAAAGTTATCTACTAAACTTTGTTAATGAGAAATTAAAAGGAGAATTCAAGTAAGATTCCTTAGACTCATAATGAAATTAGTAATCTTTAATGTTTGACTAATAATTAAAGATAAATTAGTTTAATTAATCCAGTGGGATATTTATCAAACAAAAAAAAAAGGCCCTTTTCATTTGCCAGTAAGAGATTTTGTCTACATAAATTGGATTAAAGATGGTCCCCCAATTGAAAATTTGTTACCCTTAATTTTGGGGCAATTTTTCCCACATATTTAAGTTTCCCTATAATGTAGGGTCTACCATCACCTAATCTTATCCTCTCATTTTTTCTTCCTGATATTCAAATATAATATCAGAGTCCATAATGGAGCTTCGATTAAATTCTTAATGCATATTGCAGGACCTATATATTCAGGGGTGGAGCTATCAATGTGATTTTCTCCATACCCAAGATTTGAACAAAAGACCTCTGATTAAGGGTGAAACAATCTCACCATTGCACCGCAACCCAATCTTATCCTTATTTGTAGGCAAACTTCTCTTTTCCTTTTCCTTTTCCTTTTATTTTTTATTTTTTGTGTTAATAGCACTTTTAGTTCCTTAGATTTCGGTAAATTTTACTTTTAGTTCTCGTAGTATTTGACTAAACACATTTAACTTTCAATTAATTAGAATGTATGTAGTTGATCGTTTTCCTTGTGAGTGTCCACAAATTAACAACATTTTGTTAGTTGTTTCATAATTTTATTACTCAATTGTTATTTCATATTGGGGAATAATATAATTTTAGAAATAATCTAAATATAACATATAATTTTTTTCAAATGAAGGTACTAAAAGCATACATTTTAATTGATTGAAGAAAATAATTGTGTTTAGTTATATATCACAAAGATCAAAAAGCATAATTTATCAATAATCAAAGGAACCAAAAATGCAACTATCATTTAAAAAAAAAAAAAATTCAAGTGAAACTTATTTATCAATGTGGATTGTGACGGAATGAATGAGATCCTTTCACCTCAAATATGAGACTTTCGATATGGAAAAGTTCCATTAAAAGCGTTATCTCTAAAATTTGGTCATGCAATTAGCCTACAAATCCAAATTACTTAAATTTTAATGTGAATATGAAACATCTGGAAAAAAAATTATATAGAACTTATTCAAATTTAAAGATCTCATTAGGTACCTTTAGGGATATAATGTAAAACTTTTGTAAAATTATAGAAAACTTAGGTCCTAAGCTAACGTTCATTGTGGACCACTGTCCACTGTAATAATGTGATTTATTTTTTCAAAGTTTGCTTAAGCATAAGCTATCATTGTATAGCTTTTATCCATCTGTAATTTATTGGGTTAAAACTCAACAATTTTTTAAAAAATGATGTTTTCTCTAGATGAATTTTGACATTTTGTTGGATTATACAAAAAATATTAACTTATATCCAGTTATTTTTTCCACAAGAAAGTCAAAAAAATATATTCTTGATTATCCTAAAATATATTTAAGATGCGAATTAAATTTGTGATAAGCTAGAAATCCTGCATTTAAATTGTTTAAGTAAGTATTTTGTTTCCAAATCTATATAGAACATATTTGTATGAATTTACCACATTCAATTCCACTTTTACCAAAATCTAGTGATGGGGTAAAAAAGAAGATGAAATGATTTGTATTATTCATTGGACTACATTACATTATTTTAATTTCTAGTCATGAAAAAAAAACATTATTTTAGTTGGCCCATCTCTCCCTCACATGCTTTCAATTCTATCCTCTTTCCATGAGTACTGTATTCCTAGTTTTAACTAATTAGTGAGTATTAATACAAACAATAATTCAATATAATCTTACGAGTAAGATTTGAGAAAAGTAGAGTGTGTTGACCTTATTATTATTTTATAAAAGTAGAGAAATCTTTTTTTCGAAAGATCCTCAGCTCAAATAATTCATATCAGAAACGATGAATATTCGGAGAATTATATAGGGACAATATTGTATTAATTTGTGCAAGAAATTAGTGTTGTTTCATGACCACATACTTTAAGCAAAAACTTTAGAAAATAAGAATACTTTTTTTTTTCAAAAAAATAAAAAGAAGAAGTTAAGTTCACGCTGCATGGGATTTGATTTTCCTTGGATTTGTTTTAATATGTTTGGCACTTGCAGGAAGTAATAATTATTAGAAAACTATTACGGTAGGTAACGATATTTTTGTTTAAATTAAGAGGTTTTGAATTTGTGTTTCGGAGAAAAAACTGTGTAAATATAAATTTATCGAACTCAAAAGAACATCACATAAAAAATAAAAAAAATAAAAAAGACACAAGATCTTCTAAATTTCCTAAGCCAAAAAGTGTTTTACCCATTTTTTTATTTTTTATTTTTTAAACTATAGTAGCATCTATGTCCACTTTAAATTTTGAAAAAGGGAATAAAGAAATACTAGAAGAGCTCACTTTATTTTTCAATCCTTAAGAATTTTTTACAAATGATAGTATTTTGTAACTAAGGTATCGTTTGGTTCGCGGATAAAACTATTTTAATTCTTGAATTAGTTTAGCTACTATTTAAGTGGGATAAAATAAATTAAGTTTGAAGTGTAAATTTATAATAGAATTAGTTGTACATCTAACTAAATAAAACATAATTTTAATTTCAAATTTAATTTTAAAATATCTCACTTTATCAATTTATTCCATGAACCAAATGACCTCCTGTAGCTCTTCAACTACGTATATATCTATCTAACTGTATAGTTTTTGGATATTTGTCTACCAGTTTATATCAAAGTTAGTTGACGCACGTAGATTATTTAAGGATGAATTTAAATTTTTTTAAAAGTGATAAATACTTTTATCAGTAACGGAATCAAAAATTTTATTAAAAAGTTCAAAATTTGAAGAAGTGAACATACTAACAACTCGTACATAATTTATTTATTTTTAATCATATGGCAAATAAATAACAAAAACATTGAAACAAAGATTTGTCAAAAGGACCCAAAACTGGGAAACAGCTACCAATCATGTTATAATGCCTCCACGTGTCCATCATGCCCTATGTTTCTGCCGCACATCAAGGCTATCTTATGTTTTTGTCTCCCTATCTTCTTACTACTACATTTTTTTACCCTTTTCTAAAAAAAATCCATTTTTATTGTATAACAAATAATATAAATATACACGATATAATTGTTTGTAACAAATTTTAAAGTGACATAAAATAAATTAAAATCACAAATAAAATAAGAAGAAATATAACTTTATTGATAAAAATTGCGGGTACAATTCTATTCCTCCCTTGATTCTCCTCTCCTAAGATTTATCCATATTTCTCGAATTAGAATGATTTAGATTTGACCTCTATACGAATATTTCATGACTTTTGTGGAATATATCGAGGTCTTGATCTTTAAAAATACCCAAGAATTTATAGGATATTTTGAGATGCCTTTTAAGGAATTTTATACCCTTTATATAAGCGTGAACTAGAGTTTAGGATTGATTGAAACTAAACACACCTTCCAGAGTCTCAATTTAAATCGAACACGTGTTGTAGAGTTCCACAAAATTTCAATATCTACAATAATTTCACAAAATATGATATAAAAAGGTAATTATCTTAGTATGTTTATAGTTTTTAATAATTATTATTATCAAGAGAAAATGAGAAAAGAATAATTTATTTTTATTTTAAAAAATAAATAAATAATTTAAAATAATTACTTTAAAAATCAAAATAAATATAATTTGAGATAGAGTGGGTAGTAGTAGTATTAATATTAAAAATATCTACCAACATGAGATATGGATTCACATTCCATAATTTTTATCTTGACTAGCTACCAACTCCACTTTATACAATATAGTCGATCGATTTAATCGCTATTTTGTAGAATGTACTTTTTATTTTTGGTAATATTTTCTTATCATAAAACATACTTCAAATTTTAGACCTTCAATTCATTTATATTTGTGCACTAATATGATGTATGATATTATCGTCAATATTTTTATTACCTTAGATAATAGACCCATAATAATACTTAAAACTTTCATTTTTTTATGACATGGGTATCAAGCTTCACTTCCACCTCAGCCTCATGCATTACATCAATAACTTACACTTAAAGTATTTCATCTCAGTCTTGCTCAACTTAAATCCCTTAGATACAAAGTTTGTCTCCAAACCTCCATTTTAGCGTTAACTCCACAACGAATCTCCATCTCCTCAATCAAAATCATGTCATTTACAAATAACATGCACCACGATACCTTATCTTAAAATTTTCACGTCAATTCATCCATCACCAAAACAAATAGAAACAGGCTAAGAGTTAAATCCTCGATACAATCCCACCACAACTAATTAAAAAGTACTCTGAGTCGTTTCCCTCCAACCTCTAAGTATCTTTATTCAACCTCCCTCGAATCACCTTATGATGCGCGAAGCTAAATTTAATCGGAAGCTGAACAACAACAACAACAAAAGGTAATTAATTATGTAATTACTAAAGCAATTATTTTTTCAACTGTTTTTTTTTTCTAAAATAAATAATAAAATGAGTCGCCATAGGGATCTAAATGGTCCAGCTCAGAGAACCGCGTTTTTTCCATTACTATCATTTTCAACATATTGATGCCTTTATCTTTAATTTATCGTTTCATTTTATCGCAATAAAATGATACGAAGCCGTTAAAGTCAATATCTCGGCTTAATGGCTCTAGTCAACTTTTTGACTTTGGTTAATACTAGGATGTTTATTTTGTTCTGGCATTTTTTTTTTATTATTTATTTTTTAACAAAAAAAAAAGTAAAAACTTTTTATTTCATAAAAATTCAAAAAGTTATTCAACCAAGAATACAATTTCTTTTTAAAAGTTGAAAATATATTTCCTAATTGTATTTTATTTATAATTTTCAACGAAATTTTTTCAATATTCTTCTATGAAAGTAAATGTAAAAATGGAAATAAAACATTATAACTAATAAGGTTGAAATATTTAGGAGAATGTGGATGTACTTGAAAGTATGTAGTATGTGTTATTTTGTTTATTTACTTTTATTCAAAAGGACAAATTAATGATAATATTTCTAGGTTGGAAATATTTTTTTTTAAAGAACTTTTAAATGGAATATAATTAAACTTTTTTTAGAACATATGATAATAATATTTACAGAAATTTTAATTATTGTAAAGAGGGCATTAATATATAGTGTAATTCTTATTAATATGAAATTGAAGTGTAATTTGCAATATTTATAGTTGACATTAGAGTCAATAATGTCATAATTAATCAAATGAAAGAATTACATCACGAGTTTCTAATTATTATTAGAACAAATAAGATGGAAGGACTTGTATTAACGGGACGACCTTTAATATATAGTAGTTAAATTTATGATACCGGTCTATTCAAAATATTCATTTATTAAATAATAAAGTCGTTGTATATTGATAATTACAAAATTAATATGAAGCTTGATTATAATTGAAAATGATATGACTTTGTTTCTTCAATAGTTTTAATTATTGAAAAATGTATAGCTATATCTCATTAAAATAATTGATATATTTCATTCAAGAAATCACTCACATAAAATTATAGATGAAAAATTATAATTTATTTATGTAAATAAAATAAACAAAAATTACCCTCAAAGGGTTGAATGCAATTTTTTTTCTTATTTAAATGACACACATTTTGACAATAAGGATAACTAATGATTTTTGCTTTAAATCTGATCAGTAAATTCAAAAGATCAAATGCTTAGAGTTAGAGATGTTAAAAAAACCTCCCAGTTTACACTTGAGTAAAAAATTACCTGTTAAATTTAAGTAATATTATTTAATTAACATAAACTTAAAATATTATTATTTTTGTAATTGGCAGAAAAAAAAAAAAACTGTTTTGGGTATCTGGACTTCAGTCCAACTCGTCAATTTTTTCACGATATATTAAACATCCGCTATTTTTAATAAAAGTCACTATACACTATATACGAAGTAAAGAAAAAAAAGGCCTTTGTTTTGAAAAAAGAAGAAGAAAAGAACAAGTCTTGCTTTTTCATAAATGTGAAGATAATTAGAGGGCATTTGACGTTGAAGTTGGAGTTGTGTAAATCATAATTTTTATGAGGAGTAATAAAATTTTTAATGTATTTTTAAAAATTAGTAAAATCGTTCAATTTGAGTAATATAATTAAAACTGCTCTAAAAAGTAATATTTCAAAATATTTTTTAATAAATAGTCATATAATATTACAGATTAGATCCATATATGGGCAGCTACATATTATTACAAAAAAAAATTGGAGTTGTGTTCTGATTATGATTTTCGTAAATAATATTCGATAGTTTGAATGAACTTTTGCTAAGAAAACATAAAATATAATTTAATAAGGTTATTTTTATATATATATATATAAAAAAACTAAGGTACAATTTGTGTGAAAATGAAAAATATAGTGTAGTGAAACAAGTTTTTAGGTGTTCACCAAATTTCAAATACAATTTCAAGTAATATTTGAAAAAAATATAGTAAAATATGTGGGCATATAAGAAGCGATAGGATTAAGAATGATGATATTCGAGATAAGGTGCATGAGAATGATCTTTGTGATGGACAAGATTAAAAAAGTCAGGTTGAGATAATCTGGACATGTGAAGAGAAGAAGCGCACACACCCAATTGAGGAGGTGCAAGAGGTTGGTTATATTATGTAGAGTTAGATCGATAAAGTATTAAGGTGAGGTGATTAAATAAGACATGATTCAACTTCAGGTTATCGAGAACCTAACCTTAGATAAAAGGATGTGAAAGACGTGTACTAGGATAGAAAGTTAGTATGCAGTGAAGTGTTGTCTTGTTTTATGAGGTTTTAGGTGTTTGTCGTCATACTAGCTGTAATATTGTAGTCGACTGTTTAGTGTTTTTTGATTGTCACACTATTTTGCTATTATTGTTCTTTTCTAGTAGGATTTGCACTCCTTTTGCCATGTTTTATTCCTCACTATTTTCCTACTTCTTTTGTACTTTAATTTGCTACACTTGAGCCAATGATATTTTAGAAACAATTTTTCTATTTCTACGAGGTAGTGGTAAAATCTGTGTACACTCTACAGTCTACTCTCCCCATATCTCATTTATGAAATTTCACTAAATATATTGTTATTATTATTATTTAAATTTTTATCATGAAATTCTAATTTCAAAATAAAGTAAATGATCTATCTCTATTTAACTTTTTTTTTTCCTTTAAATTAAAAGATTTTTATTTTTATTTTCCAATCTCTTTTTTTTCCACCCTTTTTTACTCTCCTATCTTCAATCAATCAATTAGAAAAGGGGACAAAGTTCTTTCCGTTCTCTCTCTCACACATTGTTGTGTGTTTCCATGGTGAAATGATGCCACCAAAGCACAAAGTGGTCATCCCCACTCCCACACAACTCTTCTTCTTCAACTAACACAACATCTTTCTCACTTTTTTGTTTTCCCTCTTTTCATCTTTAGGGTTTTCCTTTTTTTTTTTTTTCAACCATTCACAATTCAACTGTGTTATACCAACAACCCAACTTATCTGATTTCACTTGGTAAACCAAATATTCATCTTTTTTCCATTTTGGGTTTTGTTGATTTGGTACAGAGCAAGCAGAGTTAGGCATTCTTGAATCATTTGAGGTAAAGTTTGAGTCTTTATTGTTATTGCTTTTACTTTTTTCTATTCACAATTCAACTGTGTTATTCCCAACAACCCCACTATCTGATTTCACTAGGTAAACAAAATATTCATCTTTTTTCCTTTCTGGGGTTTGTTGATTTGGTACTGAGCAAGAAGAATTAAGCATTCTTGAAGCATTTTTGAGGTAAAGTTTGAGTCTTTATTGTTAAATAGTCAAGTTTAGTTTTTGAGATCGGCTGATTTTAGGAATTGATGTTTTGCTGATTTTTTTAAAAAAGAAAGAAAATGGTCTTCTTTTGGTATAAGCTTGAACTACTTTGCTCTTCTTTAGAGCATTTTGTGTTATGGGTTGTTAAATTATCAGTTTTTGTGGTCTTAATGAAGCAATTGCTTATTGAGGGTTTAAAATTAGAAAATGGATATGTTTCTTATGGATGTCAAATTGATATTACATATAGACATTTGGTTTGAAACCAATGGGGTCCTTTTTTTGTTATAGATATTTCTGTCATCGAATTTAGTTAATGGATTCTCTTTGTTTCATGATATATAGAGGATCTCCTTATAAAAAAAAAGGAAAAGAAAAGGATAGATAGAGGGATCTGTCTTTTGTGCTATTTACTTCCCATGTTGATATTTGATGGACTAGCAATTTTGGAGTTCTATATTTCTACTGTGTTGTAACTTGGCATCCACTTTTTACATTTTTTTCTTTGTTCATGGAATGAGTGTTATTGTCCCCTTCTTTTGTTAATTGTTTTTTGGATGGCAGTGCTGGTGGACAATGTATGAGATTTACTCTAACTGTGAGTATCATGTAAAGTGTATTATCTTACTACCCTTAATTAAAAAAATCAAGCGGAATGAGAATGCAAAAGGTTTTGACAGAGTTTAGTTGCCTGTAATGGTTAGTTTCTCTGTGCAAATATGAAGCTTCTTCTCGATTGAATGTTTTTTTTTTTCATTTTTCCATCAGGCAGAGCATTCAATTGGTTCCTTATGGTGCTTTGAAGCTCACTTTATAATTGATTACTGGAATACTTGTTGTCGAAGGAAGACAAAATTGCTATTGCAGAGTTCTATCTCTTGTGATTATTGCTCCTATCTTTAGTAAGTTGACTAAGGTGGAGGATGGAGTCTGCCAAACGATGGTTCAGTAAGCTTGGCAAGAAAGATAAGCCTAAGCCTCCCAAGAAGCAGGAAACTACTAGTAATGAGAAAGAAGGGTCAAAATTGTCATCTCATGAGGAAGCACCTTCAACTGCCACTAAACAGAAAGTTGCAGCTGCCAAGCAGTACATAGAAAAACACTACAAGGAACAAATGAAGAGCTTGCAGGAGCGTAGAGAGCGGTATGTTAGTCTTTCTTCTTCTGATAAATGATGGTGAATTAGTATTGGTCATTCATAGATGCGTGTCCTTGCAATAAAAAGTTCATATGATCAATGTACTACTTGTGTTTACTGCTGATGGTTGAATAAAGATGAAAAATAAACTCAACTCTCCATGACATTCTATTGATGCTGCAGTTGCCACTTGCGAGTATGCAATGATTAGAATATTAGTGACATCAGATTTCCCATCCTGCTACTATGAACAAATATTGGATAGCTGATGACATCTATGTAATAATTATTTTCTTGTTCCTTCTCGTGATCATCCGCAAATCTGTTATCCCATTCCAAAAGGTTTTAAAGTAGTTTTTTGTTGATTATGTAGTTATCAATAACTTTTCTGATAAAATAAAACCATAACTTCAAAGTGGGATAATTGAAATGCTGTCAATACATAGTGGGAATTCTGAACTCTTCTCCTATACAAGTCATATAGCCTCATCCTGGCACCTAGAGTTGGTTCATAACTTGTTTACTAGCTGTTCACAGTGAAGTGCTCCAGATAGCTGGAAATGATCTTTGTGTTCTTTTTTTCTTTTTGCTGGTGCACGGTTTGAAATTTGGTGGATAATGGGCACCCCTCTGCTCTTCTCCACTTAAATACGAGTCTTTTTGATTCGAACTTGTGATGTGCGCCCTAACCACACATCACACGTTGTGCTCTTACCACTAGCCCAAAGCTTTTGAGGGAATAAATGAGTCTTGTCGTCTTAAAACATGAATTATTGTAGCAAGTGCTTTTTTATGGGAATATGTATGTCATGTTATACATTTGCTTTAGGTCTTATGCTTTCTAGGAGTTCTTTTAGCCCTATTAGAAACCTTTATGCTAATAGAAAATATAAAAAATTTCTTGTACATTTCCCCCCCAAGGATTTTGCCCATCTGGCAAAGGTTGAGTGACTTGTGTTTTAGGTCACAAGTTCAAGCCCTGTGCCACACGAATTAAGTTCAGTATATAAGTGGAAAAGAGTAGAGGGATGGTCCCATCATCCCTGAGTTAGGAGACTTGAGATTGGCCCAAAGAGTTGGCTCCAAATGAATTTCCCAGTCATTAGAAAAAGAATTTTTAGTACTTTTTATTTTTATTTTGTATAATGTTGGCAGTTGGACTGAGATGAATGTAAATGGAAAAAAGGTGGTGAGCGAAAATTCGTGTAGACGATCCTAACTTGTTTTAGGACTGAGGGGTAGTTGTTGTTATAGTAGTGGTGGTGGTATTTGTTGATTGCCTTTAGCTAAGTTTTAGGTCTAGCTAGCTATGGGAGATGGAAAAATGGGATCTCGAGTAGACGAACCATTCACAGTTGCATTTCTTTGTACTGAGTAATTAGATTGTTCTGCTTCTTGTTGGTTGTCCTTGATTACTATGGATTTGACCTCTGGTATGTATTTTCATTGATGTATGTAATTTGTGAAAGCAGAGCCCCTGAACTGCAAATATAAAACTTCTGATGTTAGTGCTGATGGTCTTTAGGAAGGGTTTTAGCCCTAATTATGGGCAAACAAGACAGAATCTAGAGTTGAGAACTTTAGGACTTTTTGAACACAAAAGCAACTCCATCCATAATTTTAGGATGAATTGTCTTGGTCTTCTTTATTTTTGGTGTAATCAGAATTTACTGGGGGATTTGATAGATTTTGTAGGCAAAATGTAATGATACAGACGACTAGTTTTAGACAGCTTCACCATAGCTCTTTTTATGTGCTTGTAATTACCCCTCCAGCACTCTCCAGGTGCTGCTTTTGATATGAATACGAGATGTTACCTTTATTAAAAAAAGACAGAAACTAGAGTTGACAATTTCAGCTGCATATTTGTTGTCCCTGATTTTCTACAGTTGTAACATCTCATCTGTAATGCAGATATCTATGTATGATATGCATGTGTAGTAATATATGGAGTCATCATTCATCAATTAATTGTTATCCTGATTTTACCGAATTAAAGTTTGCGTTCAACCTTGTTGCTTCCGTGTTCATATGATCTCTTTTATTAAGTTGTCCTAGTGCTTCTGAAAACCTTTTGGTAGTTGGTGAACTGCTGATCTACATATCATGCCTTTATCTCCTTACTTCATAGACTCAACATTTGCATTTGATGTTTACTTAATCTCTTTTATTGAGTCGATCAATTTTTTCAAGAACCTTTTGATTGTTGGTGCATCTGCTGTTCTACATACCCTCCATTTACATTCACTCATTTATAGTCTGGCCAACCAACATTTGCTCTGTTTGACTCATTGCTTGCAACTGTAGAGATTGTGAGCATGTTTTGCGTGACTTGTCTTGAGAGTTGATTATTGAATTTCTTCAGAAGTTCAGATAAACACTCTTCTGTCATCCTTCATTCTTTTAAAAAATACTTATGTTGGAAGTTTTTTGAAGTTTTCTGTGGCCATCAACGAAAATCTTGAGTTTATGGTGATCCTCCTTGATATGATATGCGTCTTTTACTAGTTAAGGATTATGCTCTCTGTGCTCACCCCATTATTGTATCTTTTTTCATGTTCATTGTGCTTTAAATGAATTGCGCATACAAAAATCAATTCCTCTTGAAGAATAATCTTTGTTTGTTTGCTTTGTTGCAGACGCAATATGCTTGAAAAAAAATTAGCTGATGCTGAGGTTTCTGAGGAAGAGCAGAGCAATTTACTTAAGTACCTTGAGAAAAAGGAGACAGAATTTATGCGCATTCAAAGGCATAAAATGGGTGCTGATGATTTTGAGCCTTTGACAATGATTGGAAAGGGTGCATTTGGAGAGGTCTCTTTCTACATCTCTTACCACATGCACACATCCTTTGTCCCTTTGTATAACTGACCAGCATAATGGTCAAAGAAAACTGTTATCAGCTTGTACCTTTTTCCCTCGGGGTTCGAGCATCTTTGTGAGAAATAAATTTTAATATATATTGAGGTAAGGGCACTCAAGGGTGTGGCCTAGTGGTCAATAAAGTGGGATGGGAACCATGAGGTTAGGTTCTAATCCGGAGGCAAAAACACACTGTGATTTCTTTCCATATCTTTGCTGGTGGGAGGTAGCAGGTACCCTGTGGAATTAGTTGAGGTGCAGGCAAGCTGATCTGAGTGTCATGATTGAAATATTTTCATGGTTGTTTTCTACAGCATACATACAGACTCAGATAGTTGGAAATTGGAACTCTTCCCTAGTGAACTTTATAGGTTCTTTTTCTCTTTGCTGGGGCAAACCAATTTCTTCATGGTGGCAAGCTTTTGAGCTTTAATTAAGAAATGATAGAAATCAATCAGTTTTACTCATAGACCACCCCCCTCCCTTCTCTCTTTTCATCATTCACCTGAATCAGAGATATAGATAGATTTGGAGATTATATTCTTTTTGACCTTGTAACTTATTTTGTCTTTCTTCAGGTTAGAATATGCAGGGAGAAGGCAACTAGTCATGTCTATGCCATGAAAAAGCTAAAGAAGTCAGAAATGCTTCGTAGAGGCCAGGTAAAAAAACACAGGTTTGTTGATAGTAGTTACCAGGTGAATATTTATGTTGTGTTTTAATTTCTGCTTATCAACTGTGTTTGTTAGGTTGAACATGTTAAAGCCGAAAGGAATCTGCTTGCTGAAGTGGAGAGCAATTGCATTGTTAAGCTATATTGCTCTTTCCAAGATGAGGAGTATCTTTACCTTATAATGGAATATCTTCCTGGTGGAGATATGATGACTTTGCTGATGCGCAAGGATACTTTAACAGAAGATGAAGCCAGGTTTTATGTGGGGGAGACCGTCCTTGCTATAGAATCTATCCATAAACACAATTATATTCACAGGTGGATATGAAATTTTGTTTCTGTGTTACGTGATTGCAGTGGCCTATCAAAGTGTTCTTTTTTGTTCCTTTTCTCCATTGTTTTCTTCTCCAGGAGGAATAATCTCTTCTATCCAAAATCTGCAGAGATATCAAGCCTGATAACTTACTACTTGATAAACATGGACACATGAAGTTATCAGATTTTGGATTGTGTAAACCGCTGGACTGCAGTAATCTTCAGGAAAAGGATTTCACAGCGGCAAATAAGCTAAGTGGCGCTCTTCTAAGCGACGGACGCCCAGCCCCTCCAAGGCGCACTCAACAGGAGCAACTGTTGCATTGGCAGAAGAATAGGAGGATGCTTGTGAGTTCCTTATTACAACCATGATAAATGAACCTTTCATTTTCAAATTCTTAAGCACAACCGTACTGCGTTCCCTCTGATCCCCTATAAAGTAAAAATATTAGGAGAGAGAACTTAAGCACAAGTTATACGAAAAGCTCCTTCCCTAAGATATACCATATGGTACAAAATAATCTGCATGAGAGCCATCTGGATGTGTGTGTGTGTGTGTGTTTCCTTGGGTAGTTCTTTTAGTTTTCCATGGATAGCAGTAGCTGGGGCAAAACCTTCTTTCTTTGCTCCACGAATGAGAGAGAAAGTCAGTTGGAGAGATTGAACCTGCAATACCACTTCGGTGTTGGAGTAGAGATTATGTTCAACAGCTGAATTTGCCAAGAGGTTTAGGATTGATGAATTGACAAAGAGTGTGATATACCCCTTTAGGTCGTGGAGGATATTGCACACCTCTTTGTTGTAAACTGGTGCATGATTGACTCCTAAAGTTATTACTGAGGACAAAAGAACTTGCAGTAAAAGTGAACTATCATTCTCTCTCCTCGTCACCTCCTTTCTCTGATCAACTTCCCTCTCTCTCTCTCTCTTTCTTCGTAGTTCTCTATCATCACTTCTCTTGGTTGGAGCTCTTGCCCATATATCTGTCACTTGGTTTCATGATTTGTCAACAGAGTTTACTTTTCAATACCTTGTTTGATCACAGGAGTGTGATGTCCTATATTGCTACGCACGCCCTCTAGTTACTATTTTCAGATCTCTTCTGATCCCTAGTTCTTTTCTCAAGTGACTACCTTTAACTGGACCTTAGCAGCTGGACTGGAAGTATTTGGTTGAATTCCTTTTTGATGTATTTCTTGTACAATTTTGTAAGAGTTCTTCCCTTATCCCTGCTTCTGTTTAGGAGGGGACAGTGCCAAATGGTTATTTTATGTAGCTCCTTGTATTCATTACATGGTATCATTTTAACACAAGGAAGTACTGCAGGCTTATTCCACTGTTGGGACACCTGATTACATTGCTCCAGAGGTTTTATTGAAGAAAGGATATGGATGTGAATGTGATTGGTCAGTATCTTTGTATTTTGTTCTCTTTTTCAAGTCAAAGCTTATATGGTTTTATTACATTTTCTGTGTATTCCTCTCACAGGTGGTCACTTGGTGCGATCATGTATGAAATGCTCGTGGGATACCCACCATTCTATTCTGATGAACCTATGTCCACCTGTAGAAAGGTAAGAACTGGAATTTGCTCCTTGGGTTATGCATGGTTGAACGTCTTTTTAGTGTTTGGAATCCACTGGTTATCATCTGTGCCCATTCATACCTCTGGTCTTGTTACTCGTGCCGTAGCTATTTTTTGTTTGACTTCAACTTTTGGGTTATGTTGGAGACTTCAGATTTTCTGGTGTTTCAGTTAGTGTTCTGGTTTGGGGTACAAAACGTCTGACCTGCTTCTAATTATTAGAACTGACAAAGATATTACTAATAGAAATTCAATAGTCTGCCAATAAACTTGAACTTTTTACCTAGATAACACTCAAAGACTGCTCTATTGGTCATGTCTAAGTTGATAAAAGACCTGGAAATGTAATTGTTTGTCTGAGCACAGTGAGCGGTTTGGTATGTGAAGGAAACACTTATCGGCTATTTGCTTAGAATCATTATAATTCATTCAGTGTCTCACTTATATGGAAAGGACCAGGAGGAAGTAATACAGTTTAACATTATCATTATGCATTTGAATCATGCCTCTCTAAGTTTTATGGTGCAGAATCTCATGCTCTGTTTTGTTCATCCAGAGTTTGGGGGACACCAAATATCCTTGGGCAGAAGCCTATATTCGAGGAATTTATTGGGATTCTAGAGACTGGATGACATGTAGCTTTGTTGTTTCCACTATATTTAGTGGTCTATATGTGTATTTCAATATTTACCACAACTTAACATGTCAGCAGTTCACATAAGTCAACCTGGAATGAAAGCATTCTTATGACATCTTTCTAGGCACATAAGTGTCTATAGGAAAAACAAGTGTTAAATGGATTTGCTACATGACCAATTTTAAACTACAAGAAGAGAGGTTCAATTACTATTCAGTGATTGGATCTTGGTACCTATATGTTCTTGTTTGACATCCATAGCCATTTCACTGTGACATAGGGGTAAGGTCCAAAAAAATCTGTCATGTTCTCTAAGCATGATTATTGCATTTAGCAACATTTGCCCAAGATGACTTCTAAGCGTTTTCTTCGTGCTGATTTAATCTTGCTCTTCTCACACTTTTCAACTATTGAAATGCCACACTGGATCAGCTCTATTGCATCAATTATAAAGTATATAACCTTTGGTGAAAACTTGGAATATTTGCATCAAATGTTGTAGCTTTCCAACTTCAAGTTCCATTGTGATTCTTTGTTGTTGACAATTAACTTTTGTCTTGTTACAGATAGTAAATTGGCGGACTCATCTTAAATTTCCTGAAGAGGCAAAACTATCGCCAGAAGCAAAAGATCTCATATGTAAGCTCTTGTGTAATGTAGAGCAGAGACTTGGTACCAGAGGTGCTGATGAAATAAAGGTACTTGGTGTATTCAATGTGAAATCTTGTGAACACTTGGAATGGGATTGAACTTGAACAAATTTAATCGGTTAACTGTCCTTCAGGCTCACCCATGGTTCAAAGGCGTTGAATGGGATAAACTTTATCAAATGAAAGCTGCATTTATTCCAGAAGTTAATGGCGAGTTGGATACTCAGAATTTTGAGAAGTTTGAAGAGGTATGCGGGTCACCGCTCAGTCTTGTTTTCCCCATCAGTGCTACTGTAACCCTTTTGGTGCAATTCTTATTTGCTTGCTTGTCTTCTTTTGCAAATTTGGTTTGCAGGGCGACAATCAAATTCCAACAGCAGCAAAATCAGGTCCATGGAGGAAGGTTAGTACCAATAAACTGCTGGTGAATTCATAATTTATAGGTGCATGTTGAAGAGAGGTTAACTCTGTCATTCTGCATTTGAATAATCAACTGATAGAGATGATTTTGTAAACTGCTTACTACTTTTTATAATTCATAGGGGCATCCAGTAATGCATTCTGCGATTGAATAATCAGCTGATAGGAACCATTTATATGGTCTTTATTCTAACTTCACTGTGCATATGCAAACTTGAATTTTTGCTAGTTCTCTGGGAGTAGCCATTTGCTTTGTATACTTATCATATCATAGCCCAAATGCATTTTCTAGATGACAAATTAGAATTCCTGTTTACTACTACTCTATGTGACAATTGAACCGAATTGACAGTGAGATCAAAACAGATATATCTGTTTATTGAGCTGCTAGTGAGCAGACAAAGGTGCTGGTTTTTTGGTAGATAAATTCTGTAGTTTTGCAGAATTAAGTATACGGTTGTTTTTTCTGTTTCCAAATTGAAAAAATCCATGTAGTTTAACTACTTCTGAGGCATTGTAAAGGATAAAGGGTAAAAGCCAGTTGATAGGGAAGATGCTGCCTCCTTTATCAGGAACTAGTTTGGTAACAAAATTGTGTATAGAACTGTTTCAGTATTGAGTAAGAGGAAAATGTGTTTTTTTCCACCTCGGAAAAAGATAAAGAGAGAATGTTTCATTTTGCTATTTATCATCTGCTAATTTGGTTCATCAACTTCTATTGTCGTTTTCATCATGCACTCATAAGATTCCTGTCAGTGTTGAACCCTGTTTTGACCCTTTTGTTTGTTGTTACAGATGCTCTCCTCAAAGGATGTCAACTTTATGGGTTACACTTATAAAAACTTTGAGATTGTGAATGATAATGATGTTTCTCAAATGGGTACTTATCTTTTCCTTGCAGTAGATTATAATTATTCCATTTATCTTATTTGTAATTTTCAGTTTGTGTTTGTTTTGTAACGTTTATTTCTGTTTTTCAGCTGAATTGAAGAAGAAGAGCAACAAAGCTAAGAGGCCAACTGTGAAGTCACTTTTCAGTAGGATATCTGTCTTCCTTTTTAAAATTATTCCGGTTTTCATAGTACTATTGTAGACTGGAATTATTACTTTAAACATTGCTCCCTAGAAAAAGAGATGCAATAACCAAGGAACGGTAATAATAGTGCCATGTCTTCACTTGCTCGAGTCGTAGTCATTTTCAGGAAACCTTATCCCAGGAAATGAGTTGCAACTTATACTGGATTGAGCATCACCGTCCTTTATATATATAGATTTTAAGAGTTGGAGGTGAAGAGATTTTTTTTTGAATTTCCCATCATGGTGGTAATTTGTCAGAAGGTAACAGCAGATATCTTATTTGATGACTGAGAAATCCGTGAAGGACCAACCTGTAGGACCAACCACAGCCTTTAAAACTCAGGGATAATGGGTTCGTCTCTCTACCCTTCGCCGCTTAAATACCAGGGTTAGTTTGCATGGTGCATGGCTCGAACCTGTGACTTATGCCACTAGTCCCTCAACTTTTGCCTCTTGAACTGAGCCCGGAGGCTCGAAACAGTGGATGTTACTATCCATTTTTAAGAAAACATCTATGCCTCAGTCCCCAACAAGTTGGTGTCGGCTACTATATGAATCCTCAGTATTTCATTTAAGCTCAACTCATGCTATCAATCTGCTTTCAAGAAAATGATTTGATTATTGGTTGACGTTCTGTTTGCAATACCTTAACAGCATCTTGTCCATCTCTTTCATTTGTTCTTTCTCGTTTTTCTTCCTACTATTCATCTCTTATGAATCACGACAGAGGGTATATGATATAGTTGGCAAGAAGAAACATGCTAATATATGTATTTTCATATGTTTGTAGGTGAGGATTCAGAAGCCACCGACTCTCAACAGGCTCATGGAAGTTTCCTTAATCTCTTACCTCCACACTTGGAATCCTCAAAGCAGGCTGAACAACTATAGCTACATCCAATACTAATTTGTTAATAACTTCATGACCATAGCCAAACCAAAGCAAACAGGGGCAACGCCAACCCCTCGTCAAGTCAATAGCTTTCGTTGTTGTGTTTTTTAACCTAGGTGTATTCCGAGTGTAAGTAAAGTATTCACGACGAAGGCAGTTTTGCAAATTCTGGTGTAACTGCCTTGGTTCATAGGTTGTGCTTGTTTTGTGTAAATTATTTCTTGGAAGTACATATATCATTCTTTTTGTTGCTAGTTTGTAATTTTGCTTGCTCTCTAAGTTGCAGAAACTTGTGACCTTGTTCTTGTAATCTCTTCAAATTTGGGTTTATGTATTTCAATAGCCCCATTCTCTAAAGATGAATGTTCTTGCTGGTTTTTTCTATTATGGATCTTTGGCTATCTCAACTATCATGGAAACTACCCTTTATTTGTCTGCTTTTGCTTTCTTTCAACAAAGATGATAGAAGAATGGAGAACAAGAATATCTCTTGGAGTATAACAAGTGTTTCGTGGAATTAGTCGAGGTCTGGATTCAAAAACTATGGTTATAAAAAGAAAAAAAGAAATTCTTAGAGTTGCGAGTGTTTATCGAAAACAATCTTTCTACCCTACAAAGGTGGGGTAGAGTTTGCGTATATCCTATCCTCTCCAAACCCCACCTATGAGACCACACTTATCGACCTACATTTCAATAATTAGTGAACATATGTTATAACTGTGCAAAATCTAAAAGAAATAATATAGCACCAACAATCCCTACTTGTAATCACACTTTCAATTCCCAGCTTATGTAAATAATAAATGTAAGTACAACATCCTTTTCAGCAAAAACAAAAAAAAACTTTTGTCCAAGTATCTTTCTTATAATACAAAAAAGAAGAAGAAAAATTTGGGTTACAGCAAAATTTTGAAATGGTTTCAACTTGTATAAAAAGACATGAACAGAAACAACATTTTATCTGCTAGTACCAGAATCCTTGACTTGTACCACAACCTTGTTGATATTGAAAATTAGCCCATGCTTGCGAGGGCGGATCCACAATATCTGTTAATAAGAACTTCATGAACTTTAAATCCTGAATCCGTTTCTGTTTGTTTCAATCAAGTGTGTTGTAGAACAAGGCGCTGACTCTGGTTTAGTCCGCGTTGAGAAGTGGCTGCAGTGCCTTGACCATAATTGACATGTTTGGTCTGAAAGCTGGCTCTTCTTGAATACAAAGTCCTACAAGAGCTGCCACCTGAGAAAGGAATAGCCAAATAGTGGTTACATAATGAGAGAAAAAACTAGTCCCTTTTTGCTTTACAAGAATTTTTTCAAATATAAAAAATTAAGAAGAAAACCTTAGCAACTGCCCTTGGAGGGTACTCATTATTTAGTTTTGGATCAACACATTCTTGAACTTTATCATCACTTAATAGTGGAGTTGCCTGCATTGAAGATGAATCAGTATATTAGAGGCACAAAGAGAGCTAAACATTACTAACAATTCTATATCGCTCGGACTCTTCAAAAATGTTGTCACAACCCGTACTGGATCCTCCAAAAGTGCACAACTTTCAAATTTAGTTCAGATGAGATGAACCTGTCAACATTTTTGAAGAGTTCGAGCAACGTAACTAACAATTATTAGGTAGGATTAAGAGAATCTACCCATGTAACAAGACTTTGTTTCCCTTCAGGCATTGTATAATCAACTGCCTTCCTTCCTGTCAACAGCTCTAAGAGAACAACAGCAAAACTATAAACATCACTTCTGTCTGTTATCTTTTCTCCCAAGGCATACCTGTACCATAAATTAATTAACATCTTATTATGGCACGATTTTCCCGGTAAGTTGAGGGTTCGAGTCACAATGGAGGATAAATGAGAACATGTTAGGTTAAGGTTAACAATGCAAAAGGCTTACTCTGGACCATGGTAACCATAACTCTCCTCAACTCTAGTGGAATCCTCTGAAGACTGATTTGTTAAATCGAAATCAGCAACTTTCGCGGTAAAATCATCAAACAGTAGTACATTGCTAGATCTGACATCGCGATGAATAATTGGTTTGTCATGTTTGTGTAGATATTCAAGGCCACTAGCTACACCACAAGCAATTTTAACTCTCTGATTCCAGGTAAGAACTAAACCAGGCTCAGCATTTTCTACTCCTTTTTTACCTATACAAACAGAACATCCAATAAAAACTAATGATCCAATACAATTGCTAGGTTTGAATCTGAATGAACTATCGACGTACCATGTAAGACATCATGCAATGTGCCCATGGTTGCAAACTCGTAAACCAAGATTCGATTATTTGCTTCTAAGCAATAACCTAGCAGAGTCACAAAATGCTCATGTTTAAGTCCTGACACCATTTGTACCTGTATACACAAGAAGGAGATTAAAACATCTCGAGACATTGTTCTATTCGTCCCAAAATAGTACTCGAACACACACCACTCACCTGGTCTGCGAAGACAGGATCTGATTCTGAAGAAGAATCAGTATCCAATTGCTTTATTGCTACTTTCTGTCCATTGCTTAATGTAGCACCATAAACGCGGCCATAAGATCCCTCAGCAATAAGACCTTTCTCCGCGAAGTTATCAGTCAGTATATTTATCTCATCCAAGGACATGTCTGGACGTACATCAATTGGTACAACTTCTTGAGGAGGAGATTCATTTGACTCTCCTTCTTCATTAGCTGCATTATCAAAGAAACAACATTGAAGACGTAAGTAAGTAAATAGAAGTGCTTTCTCTCTAACAACTTAAGCTTTTAGATGATATGATCACACAATTCAACAGTTTTCATCAAGCTAACACGCGTAAATCAACAGGATCATATCATGTCCCATGCACTAATAAGTCGATTTAGATCATAACGACTGAAGTCACATATCAACACTATGATAAAAAGACTAGGTTCTTCAATTTAGTTCTTTCTTATAGACTTTACACTACTTTTTTTTTTAAAACTGCTATGCTTTTTTCATTGTTTTCTTTTCCTTTTCCTTTTTCTTGAGTTTGATGCACTTGAACCGAGAGTCTTTCAGAAACAACATCTCTACCTCCATGAGGTAGTGGTAAAGCCTGCGTACACTCTTCTCCAGACTCACTTAGTGGAATTTCACTGGGTATGATGTTGTTGTTCTTCTTCAATTTCTATTGTTGCTTCAACGGCGGATCCATGATTTTCACTATGGGGGTTCAAAAAATAAGAAAAATTCACCAAGGGGGTTCGAAAAATAAAAAAATAGTAATTAGACCTCTATAAATATATCTTATATATACCGTGTAACTTTTTGTAACACCATCCCCCTCCTAGATCCGCCTCTGCTCGGGATCTACACTACTTACTATGATTTAGAACACAAGGACTAGAAACTACATATCAACAATTTGATGCTCAAGCAAGACAAAAAAACTTAACTATGATAGTAAAGAAGAAAGATTTTTAACCTTGATTATGGGAATGATGTAATCTATCTTTGATGAAATTGATGATAGATTTGATGGAACTAATGAAGATGATAGACAAAATGGCACTGATGATAAGGAAGCCATAGCTGACAAGATTTGATTCTGAAGAAAACGACATTATTGTTCTGTTTACAATTTTTGGAGTTAATTTCTTTACTTTATACTACTAATAAAGCAATGGGAAATGTTTTATTTTAGTCAAATAACAACTACACTTCCGAATAATATAACAGCAATTTGCAAGGCTGCTAACTACACATTTGAGTTGTTCAATTTACAATATAATTAATAAATTCAAACCAACAAGAGGATAAAGTTAAACAATGAGTACATAGGCCAAGTTGCTTAATTATTGTTACTTTTTTTAGTCTACTTGCAAGACACCTAAACTTTGGGTTGCCCTTTAGCCATATACTATCCCTCACATCTATTTTTCGAATTTCGAGATTCAAACAAATTCGTAATTTTTATATAAATTATTAATTATTATAATTTATAATACTTTTAATGAAGTTCTTAAATATGTAAATTTGTTTCAAAGAGTTCAAAAATTCTATATATGAATCCATAATCAAAATTAAATTATTCAAAATATGTTGAAATAAGAGAATATATGGTTCTTCTTTTATTGTATTTAAAATTATGGCTTTGAACTTAAATAAACCCTCGATCTTGAAACATGATTGAAATACTCCCTTAAATTCTCACCAAGTTTAGAGGTGTTTTCAATACTTCTCTTGATTTTTTATTAAAAGTCTCACGGTCCTACAAGAGTTTGTAACCATTTGCTATAGTATGTGGCAAATCGGAGTGTATTTATGTTCAGTTAGTCAAATAGAAAAATGCTTTTAAGGTTATCGATAGTTCGATAATGAAACTAATAATTCACGTCAAACTCGTATTTTCGGTTTCTCTCATTTATTAATTTGAAAGAATATTTTAAACTTACCCCAAATATTTGAAGTACTTCATTTTTTCCATCGGAACTCTCCTTCTCCTTCTGTTCTTCGTTACAGAAACAGCTGATTGTAAATACCAACAAAGACTCCATTTTTACTGTTAAATGAGAATCACCATTGAATCACATTCTGAAATAATCTTTCTGATGAGCTTTTCAACGAAGTAATTGACGATCCCATTGAGCCAAAAATGGAATCTTCCAGTGAAAATCTTGTCAAAACTCTTTTAAGGAACCCATCTTCCATCAAAACAAAGTCACAAGCTAAGCAACTCCATGCCCAAATAGTGAAAACAAGAGGGTCAAGGTCTGTTTCACTTGCCACCATCATTCTTGGCATTTACTCTGACCTTAACCTTCTTAAAGAATCTTTAGAAGTTTTCAACAACTTTCGTTATGTACCCACTAAAGCTTGGAAGTCTGTTGTCAGGTGTTACTCTTGTAATGGTCATTTTCGTGATTCTTTAGCTTGTTTTGTTGAAATGAGGGGTTGGGGAAAGTTGCCAGGTAGTGATGTTTTCCCTTCTGTTGTAAGAGCATGTACCCATTTGAAGGAATTGAGGGTTGGTGAGTCTGTTCATGGTTGTGTTATCAGGTTTGGTATGGAATCTGATCTTTATACTGGGAATGCACTCATGAATATGTATGCAAAATTGCAGGTTTTGTCGCATGACTATCATGTGTTTGATGAAATTCCCCAGTCAGATCACGTTTATAGTCGCAGAAGCAGTTTGACTCAAGATTCTGAGATTGGAATTCTGAGAAATGAGTTGATAAGAAGTGAAAAAAGTCATTTTGAGTCTTTAAGTGGACGGAGAGTGAAAAATGCTACAGGATTAGATAGTGTGAGTAAGATTTTTCAAATGATGCCGGATAAAGATGTTGTTTCGTGGAATACTGTGATTGGTGGAAATGTACAAAGTGGGTTGTATGAAGAAGCTCTGGAAAGGTTAAGGGAGATGAGCAATGCCTATTTGAAGCCCGACTGTTTCACTTTGTCAAGTGTCCTTCCTGTCTTTGCGAGGCATGTAGATGTCTTAAAGGGAAAAGAGATTCATGGTTATGCAATTAGACACGGGTTTGACAAAGATGAGTTTATTGGGAGTAGTTTAATTGATATGTATGCAACTTGTACCAGGGTTGAGGATTCTTATAGGGTGTTTAATTTATTATCAGAAAAGGATGACGTTTCATGGAACTCAATAATAGCAGGATGTGTGCAAAATGGTACTTTTGATGAAGGGCTGGGACTGTTTAGGCAGATGTTAGCAGCTAATGTCAAGCCTGTGGAAGTTTCTTTCTCAGCTATACTGCCTGCCTGTGCTCATTTGACAACACTACATCTGGGGAAACAGCTCCATGCATACATAATAAGAGTGGGGTTTGCTCAAAACATGTATATAGCTAGCTCACTTGTGGACATGTATGCCAAATGTGGGAAGATAATGACTGCTAGATGTATTTTTGATAGGATGGAGATACACGATTCAGTTTCATGGACGGCCATAATCATGGGGTATGCATTGAATGGTCATGCCCGCGAGGCCACTATTCTTTTTGAAAATATGCAACATGATAAGATAAAGCCCAATGCTGTGGCTTATCTAGCTATTTTAACTGCTTGCAGCCATGCTGGTTTGGTTGATGAAGGTTGGAATTATTTTACAAGTATGAGCAGATATGGTGTTTCTCCTGACCTCGAGCACTATGCTTCTATTGCAGATCTTCTTGGTCGCGCTGGAAGATTAATGGAAGCTTATAAATTTATCAATGACATGCCTATAAAGCCCACCGGGAGTATTTGGGCTACGCTGCTATCAGCTTGCCGAGTTCACAAAAATGTTGAACTGGCTGAAAAAGTTGCCAAAGAAATGACTACAGCTGATCCTGGGAACATGGGACCTTATCTGCTCTTGTCAAATATGTATTCAGCAGCTGGGAGATGGAACGATGCATCAAAATTAAGAACTAATATGAAGATGAAAGGAATGAAAAAACCACCAGCTTGCAGCTGGATAGAAGTTAGGAACCAGGTGCATGCTTTTGTCTCGGGAGACATATCTCACCCATGTTATGATCAGATACATGTAGCACTAAGAGATCTTTATGAACGCTTGAAACAAGAAGGTTACGTTCCTCAGATTAGTGAGGCACTACATGATGTTGATGAGGAGCAAAAGAGTGATTTGCTGTATACTCATAGTGAACGGCTTGCGATAGCTTTCGGCATTATTAGTACACCTGCTGGGACAACCATTCGCATAATTAAGAATCTCCGTGTATGCGTAGACTGTCACACAGCCATAAAGTTCATATCCAAAATTCTGGGGAGAGATATAATTGTTAGAGATAATAGTCGATTTCACCTTTTCAAAGATGGGAATTGTTCATGTGGAGACTACTGGTGATGGTAACTATGGATTTGTATCCATAATGTAGCATAAAGGGCTTTATTATAAGCAATAAAAGGGGAAAATACATATGGGAAGGTTTCTAGGAAATGACAGATTATATAGGTGTTCAGACGGTCTCTAGTATTTCACATTTTATGAGAAAATCTAGAGATCGTTCCTCAGTGCTTTGATATGAAAGTTACGCGGTCCTCCGAACGCTGTTCAACTGTATGGTATTGGAGGCATGGATATCATCAATCCATTAAGCTAGCAAACTGGATAAATGTCCTGATGTGAACTTTCAATTTCTCTTGGTGTTACAAAAGGTTAGAGACCTTGAAGCCGTAATATTCTTGAGCTTATGGCTGTTGTGCCTTCGTTGGTGATGGAATTTTGGAATTCCGCGAGGTCATATACAAGTGAGGAGGATTCTTGGAACTTGACTTATAACTTCAAATTTTTTCCTGTAACTTATAATTTTTTCTGGGACTTTAGAATATTTTGTGCAACCTGAAAAAGAGAAGTTGTGGTGTCAAATGTAGTGCTATCTTTGTCATTTAGAAGCTACCTTTGTGGATATGATTATGTATTGTTAGACACTTCTTCAGGAAAAGATATGGAACTTCTGAATGGTCAGAAGGTGGTTTTTCTTTCTTTTCAGGACCGCTTCATTACATTTGTTGCACTTCCTTGTTGCTGAAAAGTTTAGGAGCTCTCACCAATTCTAGCAAAGATTCATTCCTCTTCTAAATTGCTTGCTAGATATCTGGTCAAGCTGCAAGAACTGTAAGTCTTTTACGCAGATGATAACATGTGGCACCATGCTACAATCTGAACATGCAAAGTACTTGTCACATCTTGATAGTGCAAATAAATATCATGATGCTTTAAGGAGGCTGTAGAACTAAAGCTTGAATCAAGCATCATGATATTTATTCTTCTCATATGTTCTAGCCTTGGGGCCAGAGTTACCTGACACTTGTTGCTGGTGGGAGGTGATAGGTATTCCATGGAATTAGTCGAGGTGCGCGCAAGTTGGCTCGGACACTACGTTTATAAAAAGAAAATGACAAGATGATTACTTGATCTACATAATTCTTCTTCAAGAAAAAAAAAAGAAGGAAAAAAAAGTTCTTGATATCTTCTTAGTGGAGAACATTTCAATTTTAACCTCTCAACCAGCTTTGACAAATTCATGTTATCTGGGTAAGACACTACAAAAAGTAAACTCATTAAAAATTGATGAGTTGACTATGGTATATTAAAATAATATAAGCATGATGCACTTGTTCAATAAAACCAAGTTTAATTTTGTGATATTTTATTTCAAATTGATCCAAAAAAAACATATTGATATTGTGCAATTATGAAATATTCAAAATTATATACTAAGAGAGGAATTTTGGTGTGCTTAGACTCTCTTCATTGGAGAATTCAAGCTATACATGAAAATCACAGGTATTTCCCTGTCTAACTGAAGTAGTTTCTCATGAATTCAGGCTATCTGTGTTGATTGTTCCTTACTCTTGCTCATCCTTTCGTAAGGCCATGGCCCTGGAACACAGAGAATTGTGAGGTGAAATTAACTTTGTTATTTGCTGACTAGGCTTGAGATTTTCCAACTCTCATTCTCGTTTGGTGTTGTTATCATTTATTCAATATTTGACCATGGATCATGTGGTTGGTGGCACGTATAAATTGGGTCGGAAGGTCGGTAAAGGATATTTTGCGGAACTTTATTTGGGTAATCTCCATGTGTATTTCTGATTGTTGTTAATTTCAATTGTAGCTCAACTTTTCTGTTATGGGGTTTGAGTTGACCTTGAGTTTTGTTTTTTTGTATCAGGGATAAATGTGCTAACTGAAGAAGAAGTTGCTGTGAAGCTGGTGAGTATGTTGATTAGCTGAAGCTGGAAGTTCACCACATTAACATGGTGACAATTGTGTTAGAGATTTAGCCTTTCACTGGAATTGAATAAAATTAAAAAAGTTGGTTTTGCGGAAGCTGAAAATTCACTCCATAATTTGCTGTCAATTGTCTTAAGATTGAGCCTTTCACTAAGTAAACTTAACAACCTAATAAAGTTGAGAAGAATGACTCTTTCACTGGAAGATGAGAGGATTATTCTTGAATCATAAGTTTTCATAATATAAAACTTAAAATATGATAGATGAACATTGCAATTTTGGCTGAATGTTCGAGTAACATTGTTTATTTGGCCCTTTTCTCGGTTCTAGTTTGTTAGTGTGCATTTGCTGGATATAGTTTCTATTTCTGACGAGTCTTGATTTTGCTTAATTATTCAAGATCAGCATATTTGTTTGGTAGGGGACCCTATTGTGATATATTTATGGACTTCATATGTGGTTTGCTTCTCACCAGCTGTCCAGAGTGTGTTTCTAGTGCTACATTTAGTATTATGGTTTCTTCTTTGGTACATTAGCTTTGCTGTTTCCAGAATCTAATTTTTTGGTTTGCAGGAATCAACTAAAACAGAACACCCTCAGCTTCATTATGAATCAAAGCTGTATAGGCTTCTACAAGGAGGAAGTAAGTGATAGCTTCTACCCATGAATTTCGATGACTGTTATATTTTCTTGCTGAACTGATTTTTTAAATAATTTTTTTATCATTTTCTTATTTCAAGCTGGAATTCCAAACGTCCGGTGGTTTGGCGTTGAAGGTGAATACAATGCCATGGTTATTGACCCTCTTGGGCCAAGTTTGGAAGACTTGTTTAACTATTGCAATAGGAGGTTCACTTTAAAGACAGCTTTAATGCTGGCAGATCAATTGGTAAATAGCCAAAATTATATACTGATTAAAGCATAATTATTGCAGCTGGTTGCCTGATACTTATTCTTTGATGCAGATTAATAGGATTGAATTTATGCACTCAAGAGGATTTCTTCACCGTGACATTAAGCCCGAAACCTTCTTAATGGGTATAGGGCGTAAAGCAAATCAGGTGTGCACTTTATCATATGTTCTCTAAGTGTACATGTATGTCTATGGTTGACAACAAAGTTATATGCTCCGATTATTTTTCCTAGATATTCTGGAAAGTTCTCCACGTACTTGTTTGGGAACTAAATCACCGAGGAATTAGACAAGTTGGTTATCTATTAGGGTTTTGGGTTACAAGTGCTCCTCCAGCATTTGTGGAGCTGGACATATTGTAGCCTGCTTGTTGAGCTCAAACAAAGAACTTTAATTTGGGATGGAAGGGTTACATTCTTTTTTTGGATATTCCCTTATGTCACTCAAGAACTCGTACTTCTTATCTTTCTCTCTCGTGTACCCCTCTGCCATTCTCTTCTCTTAGGGCTCAATGAAGTTGATCCCTGTGATGTGAACCTTTACATTCTTGTCCAAGAAGGCTCTAGCTAACTGGCCAGGTGTGCATTTCTTTCAGTTTCCTGGAACAATGCTCAAAATCCTGTGCATTGTGCAGTTGCATATTCTTGGAAACATTTTTTTAGAACTGGTACTATTAAAAAAATTGTAAAATTCTTGGACACATTTAATATGTTGAAAGATTTGCCTCTTTCTTTAGTTTATGTTTTCCAGCATAATGCTTATGTTTGACTTTGGGATGCCAACAAACAACAACATACCCAGTAATTGCCAACAAAATTCTGGTAATTAGGCATGTGCAAGCTATGTTGCTCGGACTCTCCGAAAATGGTGCCGCACCCGCGTCGGATCCTTCAAATGCACTACTTTTGAAGGATCTGATTTGCACCCGTCGACATTCTTGAAAAGTCCGAGCGACTAGCTTGCAAGTGGAAGAAATTTTTCCTACCTGGAAGGAGGATAAAGTTCCTCCAATCTTTAATTTATAAACAAACTGACCTAGCCAGAGAACCTGTCATCCTATCTTGTATGATGCTACTAAACATGAACATTTTGTAATTACTTGATCAGCAGCTTCCTGTCTCGGTAGTACCTTTGTTAATCTACACTAGAACGAGTTTATGAATCTGATGAAAAATAATTCCAATGACATGACCTATGCATCTCTAAGTCAGTTTTGGGTGTTCTATTTTGTTAAAACAGGTATACATAATTGACTATGCTCTTGCCAAGAAATACAGAGATCATGAGACACATGAGCATATACCATTCAGGTATCAACCTCTTCTGTTCCTTAAAGATCTCATATGTTTTCCATTTCTAGAAATTAAAAAGGAATATTACTTGGTTAGGTGATTTAATAATTGGTCAATTCACTACAATGTGTTAGTAACGACGATTGCTTGAGAAGCTGACGGTTGAATCTTTTTCCAATTGTTTCTTTGGCGGCTTCATTTTTTGACCTTTTGGAGTAATGATGATTTAAACTTTTACTCGAACCTAGTTATGTCCTTCCCTGGTTTTTAATATTTGTTTCAAAGATCTCTTTTGCATAAGCTGAACCAAAGAAATTAAAGCTGCCCTTATTGATACGGAAAACCGTCTTGTTTGATTAGATTTGTGTAGATTTTGAATGCACATGGTGTACTATGTTATTGAGAAATAAATAGGCGGATGAAAAGGTACTCCATTCCTGCTAAGATGCTTCTCTTATTTTGTTCTTTTCCTTTCTGTCTCTTCTATATACACTTCCAAGCTTCTCAATAGTTGATATTGAAATCAAGAAACAAATTTGGGGGTTCTGCATTCTTTTTAAGCTTTTCTTTCCTTGACCTTATTTTTAGTAGAGTTTAGAGTGGATGGTTGGAGTGTAATATGGATTATTGAACGACTTACTTTGCTTCCTTTGACAGGGAAAACAAAAGGCCCACAGGAACAGCTCGTTATTCTAGTGTTAGCACCGATCTTGGAGTTGGTAAGTGAGGATGATATTACCTGAAGCACCTAAGAGTATTTTAAACTTTACATAATTACTTTCTTCCTTGTATGCAGAACAAAGCAGAAGAGACGATCTGGAGTGTCTTGGTTATGTGCTTATGTATTTTTTGAGAGGAAGGTTTGGAAATTACAGATAATGTTTATATTTGGTGCCTGTATGGTTATTTCCATGTGCATTACTTGTTTCTTACAATTAGCATATTTAATTGTCTTTTCTAGTCTGCCATGGCAAGGTCTGAAAGCTGACGGCAAAAAGCAGAAATATGACAAGATTACTGAGAAGAAGATGCTTACACCTATAGAGGTAGTGTCTTTATGTACATTTCAACAACAACATACCTAGTTAAATCCCACTAAGTGGGGTCTGGGGAAGGTAGACTGTATGCAGACCTTACCACTACCTCGTGGAAGTAGAGAGACTGTTTCCGCTAGACGCTCAACTCAAGTACAACAAACCCAAGTAAAAGAAGAAGAAAAACAATGAAGAGAGCATAACAATTAATAAGAAAGTCGTATAAAATCTACCCTTCGGAGTGACCCAGTGGTTTGGGCTTGGGACTTCCAAGTTGGAGGTCACAAGTTCGAAATCCCTTGTCAGCGAAAGCAAGGGGTTGCCTTTTGGGTCGATTTGCACCGGGCTTGCCTAGTGCGGGTTAGCTCTCTTGTGTGGTTTGCGAGCTATTGCATAGGAGCGGGGATTTTACCTTGTGCACACCCAAAGGGTAGCGGCTGCAGGTTTCCCTTGTCATAAAAAAAAAGAAAGTAGTGTAAAGTCTACAAGAAAGAAACAATAACAACAACAAAATAGTGTGATAATCGAAACATTGTAAACAACAGATGGCAAGAACTACATGGGTACGACTAGTACTAAGACATGCACTAACAAGCTTAAACGACCTCCACGGCTTCCTATCTAGAGTCATGTCCTGTCTAATCACCTCCCCCCAATACTTTTTCAGCCTACCTCTACCCCTCCGCCTAACCCCCTACAATCAGCCTCTCGCACCTCCTCACTGGGGTGTCAGTGCACCTCCTCACTGGGTCTTGCAAATATATCTGTCCTAAATTATACCGTCTCTGATCAAACTGCATAACGACCTATTCCGCTGGTCTCTGTTAAACAGGTGCTTTGCGAATCCTATCCCTCAGAATTCATATCATATTTTTATTATTGCCGATCATTACAGTTTGAGGACGAACCAGATTACTCATACCTGAAGAGGTTATTCCGTCACCTTTTCATTAGTGAGGGTATGTTTTTTGTTTCATGATCTGTTTCCTCCTTTGTATTATCTCTTTGGCACAAGTAGTAATATTTCTAGTCTTATACAACAAAATTATTTTTGTATGCATTGCAGGTTTTCAATTTGACTATGTGTTTGATTGGACTCTCTTGCATTACTCTAAGGTTAGCTCCAGTTCAAGAGCACAAGTCTCTATTTAATCTGCTCTTGCTAAAAATTATCTACTGTTTGATTTTTGCACTGTAAAAGATGCCCTAATCTTACATTTTATTTGTTTTTCAGCAAATTGCAAGATCGCCAGAAAAGATCCCTGGTATTGTTTCAAGAAACTTTGGCTTCAGAAGTAGCAGTTTAAATTTCTAATATTATCATGATGTTAGCACAATAGCACTTTAGTGGACGTTTCGATATAAAAATTGTGATTTTTATTTCTTTTAAAATAGTACTTGTTTTTAAGTGGACTCAAGTGTGTCTGGACATGAATACATATTAGAGTTGATTTTGAATTTTTGTGACCGATTTGGAGGGAGGGGGGGATGTGAATTCTATGTCCAAATAGCTTTTTCGGAACAAAATTCCTGGAAAAAGTGAAAATGTCCATGTTGAACATGAAACGCGTTATACTAGGCTAAAATTTATTGATGATGATTTCTTTTTTTAACTGTCAGCATGTATAAATTATTTTCGATATGTTTGTTGATGGTTTTTTTGTGTTCCTTTTTTAGATCAGAAGAAGGAGAAGAAGAAAGTGAAATTTGCAGAAGATTTGGTGGAGCCAAGTGGGAACAGTGAAGAATATAGAAAGCTTCATCATTCTAATAGGGTCAAGAATGCTCTTAAACGATATGAAATTGAACAAAAATGTCCTTAGTTAATAGTTCATTCTAAAAATGTCACTATCGTCAATAGTTTGATCCAAAAATATCTGTCTAAAAGAGTTGGCATTAAGGAGACATATCCTATTTCACATCAAGAATAGGACCAAAAAAAGCATGGGACCAAAAAAAGACAACATAATAAAACAGTAGTAGTAGAGTTAGCTTTATACATATTGTGTGTCTGAATTGACAATGTGTTTTTGAGGTCATTTGCCACTATTTGTTGTCTGTCTCTTGGCATGTGAAAGTAACATTGCAAATGCACAAATAGACAAAATATGCCTGTGATTTTGGTTATGGTGATCTTTTTTGCAGACCATGATTGTTTTTTTTTAAGTATTATCTTACAATATGATCTTATTGTCTGTCAGAGCATGCCTATTGAGACAAAAAAAGATGTTCTGATTAATATGCACTTCCGCTGTCACCACTTAATATAAAATTTATATAATATAGTTTTACTTCTTATCTTCCCTTTTTTTAGTGTATGTATTGGTGAACTTTCACATTTTGGAATTTCACTAAAAATGTTATTGAATTTGTGAACTTCTTTTGGTTAGATTGAAAATGTTATTGAATTTGTGAACTTCTTTTGGTTAGATCGAAAGAAATGTGTCTCGAGATTGATAATCTCTTAGAAACTATGTGGATTTAGCAAAGATAATAGAACAAACTGGAGCAAGCTCCATAAGTGGCATTTACATGTTAATAATAGTCTTATCCCTCCCACCCCCCACCCTTTGTAGTCCCCAAACCCCACACTACCCCATCCCCATATGCTATCCTTATAAATGTTCTTTGAATGATATTTTTGCTTACTTAACAAACAATAAAACATAAACGTTTTTATATATATAATACACAACTTAGATATCATAATCTTTTAAATTTTCTACCATTTGAAAAAAATACAGAATTCCCTCTCGGATACATCCCTATCCCTTTTCGAATATATCCCTCCGATTAAGTAATGTATTGGACAACCAAAGAATGCATTCGAGAGCAATGAAAAATTCAGAATTTTGTAATTGAGGAATCTTTCGAGATAAGATATAAATAACTCCCAAATATATTGAATTTCTATACAAAAGTATTTTTGGTGACAATTTCTTTTTTCATTATCAAACACCACACTTGAGGTTTAATCATTGTTGCTAGACTTCCATAAGGGGTCCTACATTTTATAGGACTAAAATATTGTTGATATCTTGTTAGTGGTGAACATTTCAATTTTGACCTCTCATTTAGCTTTGACAAATCATTATATTGTTGAATTGGATATGGTAATATTATTAAATTATAAAATAATATAAACATGATGCATTTATTCAATCAAACCAAGTTGAATTTTGTAATATTTTATTTAAAATTGACCACAAAAAATAACATATTGATATCGTGCAATAATAAAAAAATAATAAAAAATTATGGTCTAAGAGAGGATTTTTGGCGTGCTAAGACTCTCTTCGTGAGAGAATCCAAGTTAAACATGAAAAAATTACAATAGTTGAATTCAATAATTAAAGTATTTTTTTTTTCATCAACGCGTAATAAAGTGCTTTAAATCATTTGTACCAAGGATTACTTATTCTTGCTTGTTTTTTCATAAAGTCGTGGCCACAAAACGTAGATACTTTTGAAGCAAAATTAATTTTGTTATTTGTTGACTAGGCATGAGATTCATTCTAACTTTCATTTCTACCATCAAAGTTTTTGTTGATCCTCTATGAAATCCGTCCTTCGTATTGAGGAAGAGCGGACATTCTCTAAAATATCATATTATTATATAGATATAAGTAATATTAGTAACAATATATCAAGAAACTATTCACATATAACATATTTATAAATCCTAATCCTATTCTATTAAATTTTGTTTATAGTTCAAGACCCCACAATCTTTTTTTTGATATTGAATGAAAATATAATAGCAACACGTTTCTCCATTGGATTGGTTTGTACTCATTTGTCCATAAAAAAGTGCCATATATTTTTTTTAAAAAATAATTCCTTTCGCACAAACAATTATTTTTATTTATAGAATAATGTTTTTATCCTTATACACGATCGACCAAAAATAAAAATATCGACCGAGTCGGAGGTGTTAAACATTATTGGATTAAAGAAAAGGTCAAGATGCCTCTTTCGAAAACCCTCACGAAAATGATAAAACATTATAATTTATTATCAAAGTTCGTGTTTTTAGAGAGTCAATATTAGGAATTAGGATTATGTTGGTTTTTGGAACGATCATAAAAGTTTCTGATAATTAAATTATTCGAGAGCATTGAAAAACTTTTGAAAGTTAATACGACAAAAAAAAAAAAACAGGATCACCCAACAAATCTAATAATAAAATTTATGATAATAGCATCTCACATGTTGCATGTTTTTTATTTTGATATCTCATCCAATGTTTGTTATTCACGTTAAAGTCCAGCGAAATTTAAATTTGCGTTGGAAAGTTTCATATGAAAATAAACGCCTTCTAATAATTTTAACTTTGTATCTAGTAGAACTCAAATTTGAAATCTTTAATTAAAAACGAAAAAATATTTATCAAAATACCGCAGTTTTTGTTGGTCATGTTACCATTCTGGTAACTTATTGAATTTGACTGCAATGTGAATAATTATATATATATATATATAAGAGAACCCTAGGCCCGCCTATGTGGCGTCACCACAAATCAAAATTCCTTTTTTAATTTATATATTTACAAACTAGCCTTCCGTTTTCATGAAAAGTTGCGACTTATATGAAAAGTTGTAACTTCTATGAATAGTTGCGACTTTTATGAAAAGTTGTGTCTTTTATGAAAGGTGATGACCTTTTCAAAAGGTTGTAACTTTTTCAAAGAGTTATGACCTTTTCGATAAGGCACAATAAATATTTGTTCACACTATCCTTTGTTGTCTAGCTACAAATAGAGGGATTTCTTCTCATTTTAAAACAACAAAAATTATGAACTTTTTTTTCTTCTATACAATTAAATATACATGTACAATTTTTTCCTTTCTGTTTAGTCCTATTGTTACAGATCATGGTATGTTTATTTACAGTCATTAATTTATCCTTATGTTATTAATTGTTGTTTTTGAGTACATATTTTAAACTTTGTTGTTTATGTTTATGCAAATTATTGTTTAAGTATTTGTTAGTACAGATTAAACAACACACGTTAATTGAGTATTCACACAAGTTTTCTCTACTAAAACTGTTGAAAGTACAATAAAAAAATTCCTTAAAGATATATACTATTATCTCTTGAAGACAAAATTCAAATTTGGTATGCCATTGTAAGGACAGAAAGACCTTAAAAACTTTATCGCACCTTGATATGCAAAGTGAACCAGGAAAAGAAGACAAGAATTAATAAACTTTTGACATGGGTTCAAGGATGTGCCGGATGACCTATAGAAGAATACGACTAGACTGGAGCCTCTTTTAATCATAACTACACAATAAATTAATTGCTCATATTCAATATGAAATATGGAATAGATTCTCAAGTTTCCTGCAAGTTGTAAAAATTTTCTTGAAGTAATAGATGTGTTTCTCGACATTGTGATTGGAATAAAGGTGTAGTTTCAAATTGAACGTCATCACTCTGGTATGTTGAATTTTAAAAAACACCCAAACAAACTGAATAATTTGTGTAATCTTTTTCCCTTTCAAGTAAAAATAATAAGTTGAATTGTTATCTAATATGATACATTCTCTCTTTAATTTTTCATTTTAATAATTACTTATGATACATTTAAATGGGGAACTTTAAAGTAATATATGTAAAGCAAAAGGTAGAACTGACTTTCTACACGTTAGAATTAGAAAATTTGTTCTTTTTTCATCCTTTCAAAATTTATTTATCCCTTCACCAAGGATTTTTTATTTATTAAAAAATTTAATATCTCCGGTATGGTTGATGTTCATTTGAATCCCCAAAAATATCAAGTAATAACACTTCCTGAACAAAAAGATAAATTATAAAATCAAATTAAAGATGATTGATTGAAGAATAAATGATAAGATATTATAATTATCATCTTTCTTTACATTATTAATGTTTGTTATATGCAATCTTGTATGTAAGATAATATAGTATTTTAGTTTTAATGACTCATAGATTTTAAGTACTCCATTATTTTATAAATTCAGTGATATTAAATTCTCGCGCGAAGCACGGATGAATTTACTAGTGATATATAATTTGAAAACTATCAAAAGATGTCAAATATCCTGTCGGAAATTATTTTGCAACACGTTTTTCTTTTTTATTTTAAACACGTTAGCAAGATTGAAAAACATTTGACAAATTTCATAGTTTCTATCTATAAAAATTTAAAATTCTAATATTACCATGGTACTTCTAAAAAATATTTACATAAATTCGAAAAAGTCAAAACTTAAATTTATTTTAGTTAATAAAAATGAAACACTACCTATTCCCAAGAAAAAAAAATACAATTCAATACCTTCTAATAAAAAAATTAAATAATACGAACTCTATGCTTATTATCTAAAAAAATAGTAGCAGACAAATTTGAAATTCAAAAACATCATAATACCACCTATTTAAGTTAATCATAGTTAATACATAAAAAAAAGAATATTATTAATCCTCTTAATTAAATATAAAAAAATCATTATAATCACAAATATGTTCTTCTTCATTCTTTTTTTTTTTCAAAAATTATTCTCCCACCATCTAACATTTTTCTTTTAGAGAAAAAGAATTTATCCCACCCCACCAAAAAAAAAAATACTAAAAAAGAAAATAATATGATAATAATAATTATAAAAAGAAAAAAAAAAGAAAAAGAAAAAGCTTAATTTTCTCAGCTTTTTCTTTTCTTTGTATGTATAATCCCATTTCCCCCTAATTTCTCCTTTTTCATCATCTTCTTCTTCTTCTTCTCTTACACAGAAAAAAATTCCCATAAATTTTCCGCAGATTTCGTTTCTGTTAGATTCTCTCTTGTCCCCCCCCCCCCACCCCCAAACCCCCATTTTTTTCAGCTTCCTGTATTTTTCCATTTCCATTTCTTCTGTCATTTCCTTTTTCTTTTTTTTTTTGAAAATCTTTTCAAGAATCCAAAATCCCTTTTAAGCTTTTTCATTTCTCATCAAGTTGTAATTTTTCTGTAATTCATTGGATTATTCTTTTATTTCTTTAGAGAAAAAGGGGGGAGACTGTTGTTTGGAAAAAAAAAGTTACTTGTTCTAAGTGTTTCCATATATATAGAACTGATATTAGGCTTTAGGGTTTTTGAAGATTTTTCATCTGGGGTCCCACAAAGAAGTGATTTTTTGGTATTTTTGTTCTTTTGGGTAAGGTAGATTTTGCTGGATCTGGGGTAATTTCCAGATTTTAACTTCCTGATAATTTGTGGGAGTAGTGGTTGATAATTGATATCTGTTTGGTTTAATTGGGTTTGTTCAATCTTTAACTATGGATCATGTGGTTGGTGGAAAGTTTAAACTGGGACGAAAGATCGGTAGTGGATCTTTTGGGGAACTTTATTTAGGTAATATCAATGTGAATTACTTGATTGTTGTTAGTTTCAATTGTAGCTCAAGTTTTGTGGTATGGGGTTTGAGTTGACCTTGAGTTTTTTGCTTTTGTATCAGGGGTAAATGTGCAAACTGGAGAAGAAGTTGCTGTGAAGCTGGTGAGTGTGTTGATTAAAACATGGTGTCAGTTGTGTTAGAGATTGAGCTGTTTACTGGAATTGAATGAAATTTAGAATGTTGATTTGACTGAAGCTGGAAATTCGCGACGTAGTTGTGATGTCAAATGTCTTAAGATTGAGGCTTTCACTAAATAAATAAAGTTAACAACAATAAAAAGGTTTAAAAAGATTGTGTCTTTCACTAGAAGATGAGAAGATCATTCTTTGTGTTATAAGCTTTCATGATAGAAAACTTAAAATATGATAGATGAACATTGCTATTTTGGCTGAATATTCTAGTGACATTGTTTATTTGGCCCTTTTATTGGTGCTAGTTTGTTAGTGTGCATTTGCTGGATATAGCTTCTACTTCTGAAGAGTCTTGAATAATTTTGCTTAATTTGATCAGTGTATTTGTTTGGTAGTGACCTTATTGTGATATATCATGGACTTCATATGTAGTTCTTTCTCAGATACTGTCACCATCTGTTAAGTGTTTTAGAACATCATGAATGAGATTTCCTTGCGCTTTCCATGCAGGTGTCTGTTCCAGTGCTATGCTTAGTACTGTAGTTTGTTTTTTGTTGATACATTCGCTTTGCTGTTTCCAGAATCTAATTTTTTGGTTTACAGGAATCAACTAAAACAAAGCACCCTCAGCTTCATTATGAATCAAAGCTGTATATGCTTCTACAAGGAGGAAGTAAGTGATAGCTTCTACCTATGAATTTCAATGACTGTTATATTCTCTAGCTGAACTGATTTTTTAATATTTTTTTTCAAAAATCGTTTTCTTATTTTAAGCTGGAATTCCACACCTCAAGTGGTTTGGCGTTGAAGGTGAATACAATGCCATGGCTATCGACCTTCTTGGACCAAGTTTGGAAGACTTGTTTAACTATTGCAATAGGAGGTTCACTTTAAAGACAGCTTTAATGCTGGCAGATCAACTGGTAAATATCCAAAATTATATACTGTTTAATGCATGATTATTGTAGCTGGTTGCGTGATACTTGTCTTCTGATGCAGATTAATAGGGTTGAATATATGCACTCAAGAGGATTTCTTCACCGTGACATTAAGCCCGACAACTTCTTAATGGGTTTAGGGCGTAAAGCAAATCAGGTGTGTACTTCATCATATGTTCTCGAAGTATACATGTATGTCTATGGTTGACAACAAGGTTGTATGCTCCTATGCATTTGCACTTGATATTTTTGGAAAGTTCTCCACCTACTTGCTTGGGAACTAAATCACTGAGGAATTAGACAAGTTGGTTATCTATTAGGGTTTTGGGTCTACTGTACGAGTGCTCCTCCAGCATTTGTGTATTTGGACATATTGTAGCGTGTGCTTGTTGAGCTCGAACAAGGAACTTCAATTTGTGATGGAATGGTAACATTCTTTTTTTGGGTTCCAGAACTCAAAAAGTCATATTTCTTCTCTCTTTCTCTCTGCCATTCCTTTCTCTTAGAGCTCCATGAAGTCAATCCCTGTGACATCAACCATTACATTCTTGTCCAAGAAGGATTTAGCCAACTAGCCAGGAGTGCATTTCTTTCAGTTTTTTGGAACAATGCTCAAAATCCAGTGCATTGTGCAGTTGCATAGTCTTGGACACATGTAATCTGTTGAGAGATTTTCCCCTTTCGTTAGTTTATGTTTTCTAGCATAATGCTTATGCTTGAACTGGGGTGGTAGAAGTTCTAATTGCCAACAAAATTCTGGTAATAAGCACTTGCAAATGGAAGAAATATTTCCTACCTGGAAAGGAGGATGAAGTTTCCTCTGAACTTTAATTCGTAAACAAAATGACTTAGCCTTAGCAAACCTGTCATCGGATCTTGCATGATGCTACTGAACATGAGCATTTTGTAATAACTGCAGCTTCTTGTTTGTAAATCTACGTTTAGAATGAGTTAATGGATCTGATGGAGCCTATGCATCTCTAAGATTTGGGTGTGTTATTTTGTTATAACAGGTATACATCATTGACTATGGTCTTGCCAAGAAATACAGAGATCTTCAGACACACAAGCATATACCATACAGGTATCAACTTTTATGGTCTTCCATTTCTAGAAATTACAGTGGAATATTACTTGCTTGGGTGATTTGATAACTGGTCAATTCACCACAATGTGTTAGTAATGATGATTGCTTGAGAAGCTGAAGGTTGAATGCTTTTCCAATTGTTTCTTTGGCGGCTTCATTTTTTGACCTTTTGGTGTAACGAGGATTTAAACTTTTGCTCGAACCTAGTTATGTCCTTCCCTGGTTTTTAATATTTGCTCCTCTATTTTGCATAAGCTAAATCAAAGAAATTAAAGCTGCCCTAATCGATGCGGAAAACCATCTTGTATGATTAGACTTGTGTAGATTTTGAATGCACATGGTGTACTATGTTATTGAGAAAATACAAAGCCGGATGATATGATTTTTTCCCTCCATTCCTGCTAGGATGCTTCTCTTATTTTGTTCTCTGTTCCTTTTCGTCTCAATGTACACTTCCAAGCTTTTCAATAGTTGATATTGAGGTTAAGAACAAATTTGGAGGTTCTTGCATTCTTATCAAGCTTTTCTTTCCTTGACCTTATTTTTATAGAGTGTTGAGTGGATGATTGGAGCGTAATATGGATTGCTGAATGACTTGTTTGCTTCCTTTGACAGGGAAAACAAAAACCTCACAGGAACAGCTCGTTATGCTAGTGTTAACACCCATCTTGGAGTTGGTAAGTGAGGATGATTGTACACCAAGTACCTAGTAGTATGTTAAGCTTTACATAATCACCTCTCTTTCTTGTATGCAGAACAAAGCAGAAGAGATGATCTGGAGTCTCTTGGTTATGTGCTTATGTATTTTTTGAGAGGAAGGTTCGGCAGTTACAGATAAAGTTTATGTTTGGTGCCTGTTTCTTTATTTCCATGTGCATTACTTGTTTCTTACAATTGGCATATTTGATTGTGTTTTTTAGTCTGCCATGGCAAGGTCTGAAAGCTGGCACCAAAAAGCAGAAATATGACAAGATTAGTGAGAAGAAGATGCTTACACCTATAGAGGTAGTGACTTTATGTACATTATATTTTCCATGCCAAATATAATCTATCCTACAGAGGAGTACCGGGTCTTGTGAATATATCTGTCCTAAATTATACTCTCTCATCAAACTGCGTAACGACATATTCCACTGGTCTCTGTTAAACAGGTCCTTTGCAAATCCTATCCCTCAGAATTCATATCATATTTTCATTATTGCCGATCATTACGGTTTGATGACAAACCAGATTACTCATACCTAAAGAGGCTATTCCGTGACCTTTTCATTAGAGAGGGTAAGTTTCTGTTTCATGATAGTTTCAATAATCTGTTTCCTCCTTTACTTATCTCTTTCGCACTACAAGTATATTTCTGTAGTCTTATACGACAAAATTATTTTTGTATGCATTGCAGGTTATCAATTTGACTATGTGTTTGATTGGACTATCTTGAAGTATCCCCAGATTGGCTCCAGTTCAAGAGCACGAGTCTGTCTTTAATCTACTCTTTGCTAAAAATTATCTACTGTTTGATTTTTGCATTCTAAAAGATGCCCTAATCTTACATTTTATGTGTTTTCAGCAACCTATTGCAAGATTACCTGTGAATCCAGGACCATCCATTGAAAGACCAGAAAAGATCCCTGGTACTGTTTCAAGAAACTTTGTCTTCAGATAATAAGAAATAGCTGCTTAAATTCCTCATATGATTATTGATGTTTGGGCGGGCTCATGGTGCTTGTCCTTTGTCGCCAATCTAATCCATGCTTTTGACAAAATAGCCAATTATTGCAAGCAGAATAGCACTTAAAATCTCTAATTATAAGTAGTTTCAGAAGACCCACTTGAAACACATAAATGTAAGTTTGCCTGTGTGGCCCATTCAATGGCAGAGGGAGAGATGTACAGTGCTCAAGTATGTGCATTGACTAGAAGTTGCAGCTATCCCTGAGGATTTCTTAAATCTGGGGAAATGGGTGCTGTTCCAATTAATGATAAGAAGTGTGTCATATCATTCCCCACCCCCACGCACCCACACATCCAAAAAAAAAGATTGGTTCTGAAAAATAAAACCCAATACGAACTATAGGTGGTTGGGGCATTTTGTTTTGTTTCTTTTTCCTCCCGTGTTTTTTTTTGGTTGAATTTTTGTCATCTATCATGTTACAGATTTGTAGGCTAATTTTAAGATTTGTCTGATCTCTTGTACAGTGAGGCAGGAAATTAAAGATAGGTTTTCTGGTGCTGTGGAGGCGTTTTCTAGAAGGAACATGCCTGGAACTGGTTTGCAAGGGGACCATTTGAGACATCACAGATCATCTGACGATGTACCATCATCTAAGGATATGGTAAGTAGCGAATGTGATATCTTTTATCTGCCTGGGGATTCCGTACAATATTTTTTCATCCTCTCAATTTACAGGCATCAGTTTGTTCCTACCTGGAGCTTTCTTGGTGTCTGAACTGCTCATTATAGGTTATTATCTGATGCACTTGTTAACATTTTCAGCAAGCTGATGCTGAAAGAGGCCGTGTATCTCGGACTGGTAGCACCTCGAGGAGGGCTGTAATGGGAAGCAGCCGGCCCAGCTCATCTGGCGAACCCACTGACAATCGCTCTGGTCGCTTAGGTTCAAGCAGTGGCCGCATTTCCACTACCCAAAGAGTACAACCTGGATTTGAATCCAAGTCTTCATCTTTTACCCGTGCTACTGCAACAAGAGGGGGTAGGGATGATGCTCTTAGGAGCTTTGAGCTACTAACTATTGGCAGTGGAAGAAGGAAATGAGGCTATATGATGTCTAATATCTACCCCCAAGGTACCAAAACTTTTAACTGCTGATATAGTGATATTCAAGTACTATTTTCTTCTTCTTGATATTAGTCCTCAGCTAATATGAACTTATCGTTATCGTCTTTTGCTTATAGTTGAACAGCAGATTGAGCAGCTGTCTTAAGGACTTCCCAACAAGCCTGCACTGATTCTTGCAATTTAACAGACTTGCTTAACTTTCAAGAGATAGAGGGGTGTTTCTGTTTTGTATATTTGAGAATGCCTCTCTAATGTGATGTTGTAGACCGGGATCTGTCTCGAAAAATAAAAATACTTCACATCTGGCCATTGCTCCCCTTTTTTCCACTTATGTGCATGGCTGCTATGCTTGCGAACGGTGAGGATGTTAATGGCGAAAGTAAATAGCTCATGGTTATGCAGTGTAGTTCCGATTACTTGAGGGGCTACCTCTGTACTTCCTCTTAGTTGTGTGGGTCTTGTGCCCAGAAAGATTTTCATATACTTTATGTTATGTAATGTACCCTCTAATTTTTCTTCCTATATAACTTGTTACTATGAACTTGTGTTGTCTAATTACATGTTGTTTCCTTTGCTTCGGTTACTATATTACGTGTTGTTATTTTTCTCTTCTCCATTATGCTCGACATGATTGTTTCATTAAGCTTCATATCGTAAAAAAAAATAATCATGGGGTATTTTATTTTGACACTACTATTCAACCTGTTTATCTACTTCGTAACAACTTTAGACATGTGAGAAAGCTAGATAAAAAATAAAAATGGTTTAATGAATTTTGGGGGAAAATGTTTGAAGTTGAGGTAAAATGAATGAATTTAGCCGCATATAATTGAAGTTTAGGTATAAATAATTGAATTTCAGCCACAGAAAACTTCAAATATCACGTGATTAAAGTCATTTCGAAATAGATTGATTTGCAAATTTTTATACTTTCGAGTATAGCTTAAATGGTGTCCCCAAAATTGAGTATGTGTATGCACTTTGTCCTTGTATATTGGATAGTTAAATACAACAATAATAGCATAATGTAATTCACAAGTGAGATTTTGGGAGGATAATGTTTTTGTAATTTTATCTCTATGTAATGAAGGTAAAAATATTGTTTCTGATAGACATATTGGGTAGCTAAACAAAGATCAAAAATTAAAATCGAGAATGCACTAATTTTGCAATTTACTCCTTTTCATATTAATTGAAAGATTTAGGTTTAGGAGGATTTACCTTTTTCTCATTCCTTCTCAATGTTTTCACATAAATGTTCATAAATAATTTTATTCCTAAAGAAACCAATATTCACAAAGATTTAAAATATAAAAAAATGTATTTCTCATTAAAAAAAATTCTAAATAAGAAGAAAAATAGTGGTTTATATTTATGTGAACCAAATATTAATTTTCTTCTTTTTTTATGAGTCAACTTTGATATAATTGTTGACCATTAACTTGTATTCTTGTATTATTGCCTCAATCTAAAGCATGTCTTTGTATGGACAAAAAATAATTAAAATAACTATTATATGATACTACTATAAATAATTTTTTCTATTTTATAATTATTCAAATCTACAATTAATGATTGAGACATTAACATTATTTCCAGTTTAAATCATAATTGACTATGATATTATAACTTTTAAGTAAAAAATATTAAAGCTTGTCCAAATTTATTAAGAAAAATTGATTCTCTTGACATAATAGTAAGTTTACAATATGATCCATTCTGTATATTGGATTACAACAATCTAGTAAATAGTAATAGTCAAAGAACTTTAATTTTGTAAGTCAAAGTTGAATAAGGAGTGTACTTGGTCAATTTTAAGAGAAAATATATTCTTCTTTTAAAATTGTCTACTTAGAGTGAATTTTTTTTTCCTTTTCTGAAGTCTGTTGCAATAAATGAGTTAAATATAAATAACAAATTAGGAAAAAGAATTCATTATATTATAAATTTTGGTAGTAAAGTTGGCACTCATTGCAAAAATGGAATAAACATAAAGGAAGGAGGAGGGTTATACCATGAGTAGCCTATAAATTCTCTTCACATTTTACAAAATTATAATACCCTTTTTTCTACCATTTTTTACTTTGAGAAAGTTTTGGTATTCATACTTCAAATATGAATAATGCAAATCTTTCTCCTCCGTCATCTTTATTACCTTGTCGTGTATTTCTTCGATGTCCTTTATGCTATGGAGCGTTCCGTACTCATATGGAATTCATGAATCATGTACGAACTACTCATCTATTATTGTCTGAGCGAAATATCATTCTATGTTCTCATGCATATGCATCCAATACTTTGTCCCCAGCAAATCCGCTAGGATCTAACCTTGCAGCCCCACAACATGCGAGCTCACAAAATGTTATCCAGCATTCTTCTGGATATCCATCAGGTACTCTTTTGCGAGAAAATATGCTATCAGCTCAATCTACGGCCCCACAACATGCGAGTCCACAGAATGTTATCCTACGTCCTCCTTTATATTCATCTGGGCCTCTTTTGCTAGGAAATCTATCATCAGTTCAACATGCGAATCTACAAAATGTTATCCAACGTTCTCCTTTATATGGATCAAGTAATTTTTTTACAGGAAACATGTCATCACATCAACCTGCAGCCCCACAACATGCGAGTTCACGAACAAATGATAACTTTGTTATCCCGCCAACATTATCTTCGAATCGTAACAACCCGATAAGAAGTGACAGAGCACCACCAATCGATTGGCAACAAATGGCAAGAAGCAACAGAGTTGGAGGTCCAAATTCAACATTTCTCAATTCAAATGAGTCTATTATCGATTGTACAAGACCATTGATCAATCAATTGAATGTTCGTGTTTCAGCAAATGTTGATGAATCAGTTAACATAGCTGACGAACAAAATGATTTGGACTTGACCTTGAAACTTTAATTAGAGCAAAAATTATGTGGATCTTCTTTGTAAGGGGGTGTCTAAGAATGTGCTAAGTTTGAAGTCATTTTTTAAAAATAAATTATTTCTATATGTTTGTCTAGTAGAAGAGTGTCTAAAAGTATAAGTTTGTTGTTTTGTTTTATTTTATTTTATTTTTGGTCGGATAGAGTGAGTGTCTAGAATTGTCTTATGTTGGAGTCTGTTGTTTTATTTATCTAATATATGTCTTGATTTAAATTATCCAAAATCAATTTTTTCGGTACAAGCATATCTCTATTTTTTTGTCGAGCATATTTTAAAAAATAAAATTACAATATTATGTGTTATTGCTATTGTTTTGTTCTCCATTATATCTATCATGATTGCCTCATAACTGTATTTTGTTTTTCCATACTTCTTTTAATATGCTTGACTTGAACTCAAAGCCTATCGAAAATAACTTTTCTACATTCACAAAGTAGGGGTAAAGCTATAGAAGTACCACATTTCTCAGGCATCACTTATGTACTTATAATATAGATATGTTGTTGTTGAACTTAAGTTGTCACTTGATGAATTTAATTTGATGTACCTTAAATTTTCGCCTTCCAAAAAAGTATCCAATTTTTTAAAAAATATTTGACTTAACATTATGTTTAAGTAAAAAAGAAAGATTTTTAAAACACGTGGTCTAAAATAAGTCATAAATTGTGACTAACCAACTTAAGATTAGAAGTCCCACATCGGTTAAACACAAGAGAGATGTTGGGTATTTAAGTAAGCATGCCTTACCAACTTGTGACATGTTTTAAAGCCGTGCGGGCCTAGACCCAAAGCGGACACTATCACTAGCGGGCTGGGCCGTTACAAATGGTAGCACAGTCACTTTTGTGTCAGCCTTGTCGATGTGTGCTAGAGTTCAACTGAGTTTAGGCAAATCTAGGTAAGGCGGGGCAAACCTCAGTGTTGAGTATAGGCAAATTCCATACGGTGGGGCAAACCTCAGTGATGACACTAAGTCCATAAATGGGGTGTATGTGAAGCTCCAACTTAAGATTAGAAGTCCCACATTGGTAAAACACAGTATAGATGTTGGGTATTTAAGTAAGCATGCCTTACCATTCAGTGATGCATTTTAAAGTCGTGCGGGCCTACGCCAAAGCGGATAATATCACTAGAGGGCTAGACCATTACATAAATGTTTGTGTGGCTATAAATCATACCATTATGGGTAAAATTGATATTTTAAAGTTAAATTGTTACTAAGGACCGTTTGAACATGCGATATGAAATCAGATTGATATGAAGTTGAAGTTTTGTTTGAGTATGTATTTTGGAATTTCTTAAGTTGTATCTTTTTTATAGACATGAAAATCCCACATGTTGTGAAAACTATATAAAAAAATCAATTCTTTCTACAATCTTACCAAATTAGCAAATCACATTTCATAAACAAAATATCGGAATATCCTAAAATGCGGCATTGATAAATCACATATTTTCATGTTCCTTTTATAAGTAAATGTTTGTGATTACAAACTTTCAAATACACATAATTTATAAAGATTCGCTAGTCAACAATAGTAGTAACTAGTTATTCTTTAATATAATTCATTTCACATGGTACAAACAATCTCTTCACCCAAGCATAAGCTTTTTTTTTGTTTTATAAAATTTACAATGATGAAACTTTTTAATCGAAATATAAATTTTCGAATCAGGTTTTATATATATTTTTTTAAATCGTGATTTGGAATCTCAAATCATGCATTTTGGAGAATTTCAAATTATGATCTCAAATCGTATGTCCATATAATGACTTAAAAATCATGATTTGAAATAATAACTTCATATCGCATGTTCAAACACAAATTAAATATAAAAATATTTTTTTTTAAAAAAAGTGACAATAAAATAAAACGTGACACATAAATTGAGACAAAGAAAAATACGTATATGATTAAAGTTGAGACGAATTTGAGTTTTGTAGTTTTTTATTTTGGTTTATTTGGTTGTATGAGATTAATATGGGGGGTCATTCTATAAAGTGGGTATTGATTGAAATTTTTCCATCCTTAATAATGGGTCTAAGTTGTGAGTAGGTGTATATAGGTTGGATTGATTTATTTTTTGATTAAAAAATAACTAAATCAATTATGTCAATTAATTAAATCTATAAAACAAATCAAATCAACATAAAGTCACTTTTTCATTTTCGCTTTTATTTGGTCCTTTCGATTCTTTCGATTTTTCTAACAATTATACATTGATTGAAATAGAGATCAAATATATTTTGACTTACTTGTATGATTGGCTAGAACTTTAAAATGTTATGAATAGAAATCTTTAGAAAGAATAAAAACTCACATGAGTACAAAATACTTTCATTGAAATATCAATGTTCAATATGCTAAATTTATAAGATTTTAAAGACTATTGTCAAACTGAAATCTATAACAATGTAATTGTACTGTTCAATCTGAATACAAAATAAAATATTTACACTTGTATATGTGTGTGCTAAATTTATAAGATTAAAGACTATTGTCAAACTGAAATTTATAACAATGAAATTGTATTGTCCAATTTGAATACAAAATAAAAAATATTTACACTAGTGTGTGTGACACTTTTTTTTCTTTGATTTTATTTGATTTATCGATTCATTTTAGCTACAATATTTTGATGTAAAATATCATAGAAATTGCTAATTTTTAGCAGGCAGCTTTCTACTGTCTTAATAAGTCTACCTATTGCGATTGCTAATTAGTTGGTTCACGTTTTAAATACCACAAAATTTTAATTATTGTAGACACTATTATTTAATTATGTACTCAATTTTTCAATTTCATTCTCACGTTTATTTACTTCGTAATAACTTTAGACATGTAATTCTGAAAGACAAACAAAAATGGTGAATGGACTTTGAACAAAATTATCTAAAGTTTTTACAAAAATGATTATATTCAGCCACATGAATAAAGTTTAGGCAAAATTAACTGAATTTAAATCATACGAAATATTATATAATTAAAATTATTTTGAAATAAATAGACTAGCAAACTTGAAATATGGCTTAAATGGTGGTTCCAAAGTGAACATTTGTATGAATTTCAATACCAATTTTGTAATTTACTCATTTTCATACTAATTGAAAGTTTTTTTGTTTTTGGAGGATTTTGCCTTTTTATTTGTTTTCTTCTCTTTTGAATGCTTTCCTATTAAAAAGTAAAGTTTTTATTATTTATAAATTATAATATTCCTACAGAAACTAATATTCACAAAGAATAAAAATATAAAAGGTGGATTTTTCTTTATTTATTTTTTCAAATAAGAAGAAAAATAGTGATTTATAATTATGTCAACCAAATATTAACTTCTCTTTTTTTTTCCATGAGCCAACTTTGATGTAGTTATTGACCAATACTTTGTATTCTTGTAAAATAAAAAATATTACCTCAATATTAATCATGATTTTGTATGAAGAGAAAATAATTAAAATAATTATATATGTTTACTGCAATAAATATTTTTTTCTCGTTTATAATTAGTCAAATCTATCATTAATATTAAGATAAACTAATATTATTTTCAGTCAAAATCATAATTGATTATGATAATATCACTTATAAGTAAGACAAGTATAGCTTGTCAAAAATTTATAAAGAAATTTGTTTCTCTTAAAAATTACAACAATCTAGTGATAATTAAAAAAACTATAGATTCAAGAGTCTAAATGCATTAAATACAGATTAATTGACAATAAATTTCTTGGTTATATAAGGACTCACTTGATCAATTTTAAGAGAAACATATTTCTTTTTTAAACCTTGTCTACTTAGAGAGAAAACATGTTTTTTCTTTCTGAAATGTGTTGCAATCCTTGAGTTAAATATTTGCAACAAATTAGGAAAAGAAAATCATTAGATTATATATTTTGGTAGCAAAGTTGTCACTCATTGGAAAAAATTCTCTTCATATTTTAAAAATTATTGCGCATAATTAATTGTTTTTTTAATATCATTTCTTACCTTAGAGAAATTTTTCGTCATTCATACTTCGAATATGAATAACCCAATTTTTTCTCCTCCTTCATTTCATGTATTACTTCGATGTCCTTTATGTGATGGAGCATTTCGTACTCACATGGAATTCAGAAATCATGTACTGGTCACTCATCCGTCAAGGCATGAGCAAGATGTCATCTTACGTTCTCATGTATATGCATCCATTATTTTATCGACAGAAAATCCGCCATCAGCTCAACCTGCTGCCCCACAACATGGAACTTTTTTTCAAGGAAATCTGCCATCAACTCAACCTGCGAACCCAGCACATGCGAGTTCGCAAAATGTCATCCTACACTCTTCAATATTTGCATTAAATACTATTTTTTCAGGAAATCTGCTATCAACTCAACCTTTGGTCCAACAACATACGAGTTCGCAAAGAAATAATGGTGTGATTATTTTGTCAACATCGTCATCGAATCGTAATCACCCCATAAGAAATGACAGAACACCTACAATCGATAGACAACAAATGGCAAGAGGAAACAATGTTATGCCGATAAGTAGGGGAAGAGCACCGCCGATGAATATGCTACAAATGGAAAGAAGAAACAGAGTTGGAGATTCAAACTCATCTTTAAGAAATTCAAATCAGACTATTGTTTATGGTACAAGACAATTGATAAATCAATTGGATGTTCATGTTTCATCAAATGTAGGTGAACTAGTTAACATAGCTGAAGAACAAAATGATTTGGACTTAAACTTGCGGCTTTAACTACAACAAAATTTATGTGGATCTTCTTTGTAAGGGGGTATCTAGAAATGTGCTAAGTTTGGAGTCTTTACTTTTATTTTATTTTCTATATGTTTGTCTTATAGAAGGGTGTCTAAAAGTGCAAGTCAGTTGTTTTATTTTATTTTATTATTGGTCAGACATGGTGATGGTTTAAAAACTTGTTATGATTGGAGTCTGTTGTTTCTTTCATCAAATATTTATGTTGATTTAAATCATCTAAATCAATTTATTTTCTTAAATATAATTAATTTCGTATAGTATTACTGAGCAAAAATATAAACTTTCGGCTATGAAATTATATATGATACGTTACACGATGCTTTTCACCTTGTTATTTTAACATCAATTCACTTATCCCGCATCCCACCCAAAAAAATCATTTGTATAAAAAATAAACGAATATTTATTTTTCTCATTTTTTCTATTTTATAAAATCTAATTGAAGTCTAAGATGGTTAATTTAGTAGGATTCAATCTGTGGATCACTCTTCAATAATAAAGTCGTAATTAAAATTCAAAAAGAAATTAGACTATTTTATTTCATTAATAAAATGAAACTCATTCACAGTATAGTTAAAGCCTTGTTATAGCGTTATTTTATTACAATGGCATGTTTTTTTCTCTGTAATCAGTTTTTCATGCTATATTTATTTCTCTAGACATCATTTTCTTTTCTTGTTCCCATTTCTATGTTTGCCCATGTATGTGGTTTAAGCGATTTTTATTATTTTCACTGTAGTTTTCAGCAAAATTAACAAATTGAAACACCCCAAAAATGAAAAACAAACGAGGGCAACAATTTTGTCTCTCTCCCTACTATAACAACCTGTATGCTATTTTAGCGGCCCACACTATAAAGATTTTTTTTTGTCATAGCGGGATTACCGCAGCGGCTCGGCCTCACCATGACGGCCCCGGATGTATATAAAAATACAATAAATTACTCTTTACTCTTATTTGGGAGATTCTCTAATCGACAACCATCAATATGAGCTATGTAATGATATATCGTCTCGCTCACGCGGCCAAAACTTTCTTATACCTTGTCGAGGTATAGAACACATCAACTAAGTGGATCCACTAAAGCTCTGCTCGAAAGCAATAAGAAAAAAATTAAAAAATATGATCCTTTACCCATGTTGACTACATGGTTTATGAGGAATGTGAGTTATCTGAACTTATCCCCATATTGATACTCAATACTACTCCCAATAAATATATGCTCATGCTCAAATGTATAAAAATATTCTTTCTCAATTTGAGGTAATTGCTCAAAATATCCTTTTAAAAGAGGTGACTTCTCTGAAATAACTCTGAACTCATTACGCGTTTAGAAATCAAAATTTCTCTTTTCTTAATGTAAAAATGATAAATTCGAAGGTTAATAGTTCCCTCAAACTTTACTCAAAATGTATTTTAAAATTTCTTGAAAACTCATTTTTACTTTCTCAGAAAATCAATTTATGATAATTGTTCGATTAAAAGATTCTCAACAATAACTCAATGAATACTCAAATAATAGGATTCATGCTGAAATATAGACATGAATGAATCAACTCAATAAAAGTTCTTGAACGTGCATTAAGACATGTGATTAGGATATGTCAGAATTTTCAAAGGTAAATGGACCCTAAATGAGTTAATACATAGAAGGAAAACGTGGTCACAACTTAAAGGAACACGCGTCAGATGAAATAAGGAGAGGTTGGTCCAGCGACCCACTGGACACAGGGCGCCAGGCCTTGAACTTTAGTAGTCAGGCCTGGGCGTACTGCTGTCCCGCCGCCTCAGGCCCTGAACTACTGAAGTTCAGCCTTGACGCTTTCATGTTGTGCCGCCCCAACACCCCGATGAATTTTCAAGCTTAAATTAGGACCCCAAATTAGTTTAGAATTAGGAAAATGTTCCTAAACTCTTCTTGTTTCTTAAACTCAAAACTAATACATGAGAACTTTTATACAATTCCTTTAGAAAACATAAATTTATTAAATCAATAGGGTTCATGCGATACTAAGCATGAACGACACTAAAAGATTCGCAAAACAAAAGAAACAAAATCTCAATTGTTAAAGAATTGAATTCAATATCAAGAACTACGAATGGATCCTTTAGTTGTAATGATTTCTTGAATAAATTGAGATGTAGGTGTTAGGACGAATAAGTTAAACACTTTGAGAAGCCTTACATACCTGGAAAGAACAAGGGTTCTTGGCGAAAATCAATGGATCTTAACGCTTGAAACCTAACTTTTTCTCCTCTTGGAACCTTTCTCTAACTTCTCTAAGTGTTAAAGAATGTGAAAAGATGGTTTAACGCTTATTAGACCCTTAATTGGATGAAGAAAAACGTGTCTAGGCCTAGAGGGATGTGAAAATACCAAACTACCCCTCTAAAAATAATTGAGGTGCCTTAAAAGAGAGGCTTCACCAAAATGAACATAAATTTTTACTTCGAGCTCGAAATTAAGCAAACTTGGTGGCGTTGAAAAGGACTCAAAGACTTTTAATTCGATAGGTCATGGGCCACCTAATTATTTATGTGCTAAGAGATATAATCGTTTGAAGTTGACCCAAAACTTAAAACTAATGGGTAACTAGCACAAACCCCTTTTTATCCCTTTTCAAAGTCTGAGATGTTACAATATTCATCGGCTAACACACACGAAAAACTGAAAAAACCGTCTAATTCCTGTAAATTAGCCCCTAAGTGCCAAAAATGACTCAAAAAATGGTAAGACTTTACGTACTGATCCCCTGACTACCTACGGAGGGTTCCGTAAATGTTTCACAAAGAAATTGTTCAGAAGCCATATCACCAAAATATTCATAGACTAACACACACGAAAAATTAAGAAAAATCGCCCAATTCCTGTAAATTGACAATTAAATACCCAAAAATGACTCAAAGATGATGAGACTATACATACTGGTCCTCTAACTTTCGACGGAGGTTTCCACAAATGTTATGAAAACAAATCATTCGAAATCTATATCACTATGATATGTATCGCTAACATACAAAAAATTGAAAAAATCGTCCAATTCTTGTAAATTGACCCTTAAATGCTAAAAAATGACACAAAATATGGCAAGATTTTATGTACTGCTCCTCCAATACTCTACGGAAGGTTCCATAAATGATACACAAAGAAATCGTCTGAAAGACGTATCACCAAAATATTCACGGGCAAACTCCCTACAAATTGGTAAGACTGTAAGTACTGATCCCCCAACTCCGTACAGAGGGTTCTGAGGTTTCGCAGAGAAATCATCTGGAAGTTGTATCACCAAAATATTTATGGGCTAACATACACAAAAAAAACTAGGCAAATCGCTGAGTTCCTGTAAATTGGTCCCAAAATACCCAAAAATGACTCCAAAATGGTGAAAGTATTGCACATATATTGCTCCCCCAACTCCCTGCGGAGAGTTCCGTAAAGAAATCGTTTGGAAGCCATATCACTAAAATATTCATAGCCTAATTAATACCTACGAAAAATTGAAAAATCACCTAATTCTTATAAATTGGTCCCTAAATGTCGAAAAATGACTCAAAAATGGTGAGACTGTACGTATTGCTCCCCCAACTCCCTATAGAGGGTTCTGTAAAGGTTTCACAAATAAATCGTCCAGAAACCATATTACCAAAATATTTATGGGCTAACACACACGAAAAAACATGTGATATCCAAAAGTCAATGTTGTAGTATCAACTTCGGCCCAACAACCTTGTGGCTCATAAAGCCCAAAGTATAATAGACTTGAACTAACAATTTTCTCCTTCTTTAATTTCTATTTAATATTTCTATCATCGATTCACAAAATGATTTTTCTATTCCCCCTTTTTCATTATGGGTGTGTTGCGTATGATTTTCCAATTATTTCATATTTTGATCTGTTAAAATATTTTGGAAAATATTTTCGTATTTGATCGTTGAATATGCTATTTCTTTTCTATTGTATCACTATCATTTAGATGTGTCTTTGTTATTTTGCCTCTATTAAAAAGTGCAATTTGATTATTGCTCTTTTAGGAGTCTAGGCTGTGAGAATTAATTAAAGAAAATAGACAAAATCCAATTTATTTTTATTCAGCCATCATTTATTATTTTTTTGACCAAAAAAAGTTCATTCATTTTCACATTACTATAGGTTATAATGGAGTGACATGTTTCTTTGAAAAGAAAGAATTGTGCATCCAACTCAATCATATTTGATGGAGCCAATAAAATTAAAAGGGAAATTTACCTAATTTTTCTCCAGATTATTTTTTCCCCAATTTGTAAATTTTACTTTTTTGTTCTTATAATTAGAGTTGTTTGTGAATTTTTGTGAGTTATTTGGAGTGAAAATTGTGATAACGATTTATTGAATTTCAGAAAGTTGTAACAATTTTGAAAAATGTGTTGTCTTGGAAAACAAGTTTCTTTAAAATGATTTTCCTATTGAAAGTACGGAAGTCACGTTCCACAAGTGACATTTTTTATTGACTTTGTTTTAATTTTTCAACGTTCTAACACATTTCATCTTCACTCTCACCCTTTTTTCAGAAAACATGTTTTCCATGAAAAATATTTTCCTTCGTACCAATCACACCCTATAAAGATGAAATATTATTATGATTGAAAACCTGACAAATTAACACACACTACGCAACATAACAAAATGGTTCTCTAAGAACAAATCATAAATGATATACCTATTGAACTTTGTATAGTAAGTGATAATATTTTTTTTCCCTCATCCGAGGTCTGGAGCCCACGTTAGAGCTTCGACTAAATTTGGATCGCACACGGCAAATGATAACATATTATTATTTTCCCACCTGATGTCGAAAGTCACATTGAAGCTCCGACTAAATCTGAATCGTACACAGTAAATGATAACATACTATTGTTATTTTCCCATTCAATATTTTAATTCCACATTGGAGCTCCGACTAAATCCGGATCACACAGTAGATGATAACATATTGAGTAAAGTATGCTATTATTATTCTTTATAAAATATTAATATGTAGAGGTGGTCCAACAACTATATTAGTGATTATTATTATTCTACTAGATAATTATCCTATTATTGTGTGGGCACTAGTCTATTTCATGATCATGAAGATAAAGCTAAATATATTTGGAACTATTTGTGTATTAGATAAAATGATTGTTTCAAAGACAAAAAAGATATAATGGACTATTCGAATTTAGTTATAGAAAAGAAAAGAATTAAAGGTTGGGGAACTTTCGCAAATAGCCATTATAATAAATTTAATTATGCTCCATAGCTATAGTTTACATATTTACGGGCTGTAGTTACAGTTAAGCTGCCTTGTTTGTATAATTCGCAAGTTTGTATGATTCGCGGGTACATTTTCGTATAAACTCAAAATAACGAATTTATACAATTACAAACATCATAAGTGTAAATAACTATCTAAATTCTATTATACAAATTCCGAATTATACAAAAGTTATACAAATTCGGAATTATACAAATGTGCAAATTATACAAAACTAAAAAGTTAAGCCGCGTAATTATAACTAAAAATAGGTCGCGAATTGTAATTAAGACAAATCATGTTAACTAATTAACTAATATATGTATGCTTATACGCGTAATTTTCCCTTAAAAAGAATGATATAAGTGAAGCTGGAGAATTAATAATTGAGCTTTTTGTTATATATGTTATTTTGGTTCAAAAACAATATCCTAAAAAGTGAACAAAATGAAAAAAATATGGAGCTATGACTTGAATTTTATCTTTTCTATTTTGGCTGCTATGCTTTTTCCTTTTCCTTTACTGAAAGTTGCCGTTTGACAATGAATACTTTTCATTTTTTAAATTTATTTTGGAGTTGAATTTCAAAAATTATATTTGGCCATAACATTTCAAAAATATTGAAATTGAAAATCAAAATTTAAAAAAATATCAACTCACTTTAAATCATTTACAAAAATTCAAATATAATTTTAATTTATATCATAATCAAACACAATTTTAATTTTCAAATACTATTTTTTATTTTGAAAAAAATTCTTGTAAAATTTCACAATTTTTATTATCAAACGGGGTTCTTGAACTCTACTGTAATCACATGACCAAAAATATTTTCTTTCTACTATGGAAAAAAATAGTATAGTATAAAATACGATACATTTTGTACTGTATTAACAGTAAAATTATATTTTATCCATAGCACTATTAATAGATCCAAAAATTTCTATTAGAAGCATCCAATGTTTGTTGTTCCAATAATTGACAAGTTTTTGACAAACCAATGCAACAGACATACCATATGTGATTTATTTGAGAATACGACGGAACGAAAAGTATTTTTTTATTTTTAATTAAAGATTTTAGTTCAAGCTTGAAATATAAAGTTGTTTTTAATAGAAAATGAGTGAAACTTTCAACATAAACTCAAATCAATCAACCTCAAAGCGAAATTTCTTAGTTTGAGTCTGAATTAATTTATCTCAAGACAATTATTAAATATCGAATGAGAAAAAAAAAGACATGACATTTGTGTAATTTTTTTTCCCTCAAAACCCATGAAACTTTTTTTTTTTTTGGAATATTTTATTGTATTCAAGGCAATCATGTGCCCAAATTCATTGTATATAGTATTTAGGTATGATCTTTATACTCACATTGTGGATTCTTTAATTTCCCGTCTTGATTGTCACAGCTATTATATTTCATATTTGATGTCGTATTGTTTGGGAAGAATAATATTTATGTGAAAAAGTTTTTAATTTTGGAAAAATATTTTTTAAATTATTTTTCTGCCACAATTCGAAATTAGAGGTCTTTGCAAGATGCAACACTTATAAGAAATAAATACAAACTCGATTATTCTGAAATTCTATCTTTTTTTGTATTAAAATTTCATACACCTAATTAGACATATTTCTTGTGGATTTATATCATCAAATGCAACGTATCATATAATCATAAACTCATATCGAATCAATAATTATCCATGAGACGCAATTTATATTTATAGATATGACGAAAGCTAATCCCAAATGCCCAAACAAATCACGTAGCTTGTATAATTTCATAATTCTGAAACCTAACATTATAAAACAACTTCGTATAAAATAATAATAATACAACATACGCAATATAATTAGATTTCGAAATCGTTTCTTAATAGTAATAAAAAACATGTAAAGCTCAATGTCACACTCCATAAAAATAAAGAGCAGTAATATTTAAAGCTGTCTCAATAAATAAATAAATAAATAAATAAAAACACAAATTAATAAGTGCATATAATTGATGTACAACTGCCCCTTTGACTGTCACCACAAAAAAAAAAGGTACTCATTTTCCTAAGCGCAAATTAGCATCACTCACAGTGTTTTTTTTAATCCTTAAATTTCGATCAAATTAAAAAATTATGGAGTATTAAAATTAAGACCTTTTTTTTTGATAAAAATGATTGCGGGACTCAAACTCGAAACCTGATTGGTGGTTTTTCATATTTCCACATTGGACAACACACTCCCATTTCAGGGGTACTTTTGTCACTTTTTTGAAAAAGTTCTCTGATCACACCTTCTTCATTTTGTCCTCTAATATTTTAGTGCTCCACTTTTTATACGAAATACCTAAAATACCCTTGACCTTACTCTTTTTTCACCTTAGGCGATAATATATCCAAATGGGGGAATCTTGTTCTTTGTTAGTATATTGGAAGTAGATTTTTCTCTCCAGTGGGGGCATCCAAAGTTGCTTTCTTTCTTCGGATCCTTCACATATAGTGTGTGTCTGTGTGTTTTTTGAGCTATATTGGGTGATGGGTCAGTGAGTTTTCTGCATGTAAAGGTGGAATCTTGATTTTGTTGAATGACATTTTGATTTGGGTGAGTGTTAATGTATGAAAACAACCCATTAAAGTGAAGTTTCTTTTAATCTTTTTGGTCTACTACAGACCCTTTTGCTCTTTTTGTCTAAAAAAGTGGGCTTTTGTGTTTTTCTTGTGTAAAAATGGAATCTTGATGATGAAAACAGTGAGGTTTTACTGATTGGTTCATTTGGGGTTGTTTTGTTCAGCTTTAGGTTTTGTTGTTTCAAGATTTGGAAGCTCATTTTGAAGATCTAAGAGTTGGTGGTGAAGGAATTGGAGCTGCAAGAATCATGAAGTCGAGTACTCGACTTGACTCAGTTGTTTTTCAGCTCACTCCTACTAGAACTAGGTATATATACTGAAAAATGTTGTCTTTTTATTTGGTTAATATTTCATGAATGGTGTTTTACAATGATTTGTTGCTGTGTTTATATGGATGTTGATTGATCTCTTTGGGTTTATATGGTTGATGATGATTATGTTCAACTTGTTGTTTTCTTGTTAGAGGATTGTATGTCATGTCAGACAAATGTTTAGATTTAGAGAATGTTAAGTTTTAGAGTAAACTGAATTTGTCTTGAATTATTTGCCAGTGTTGGAGCAAAATGGGCCTAAATAAAGCAGAATGGATATAGAGGATTCATATAGCAAAATCCAACTAGTCTGAGATTGGAAGTTTAGTTGGTTGTTGACTTATGGTTTTCTGTCACTGTTAGATTCCCACATTGGTTGGGGAATTGAATGGTGGTTTGCTTATATTGACTTGGGCGGTCCTCCCCGCTAGCTTTTGAGGTTGAGTTAGGCCCAAGTGTCATGTCTTATACTGTCTTCCCTTTGTAAATCTGGGAATATGTGGTTTTGATAAAAGTATGATGCTTAAGAGTCTTTTATCATTTCCTCAAAGGTGGTTAGAGTTTTTCTGTGTTTTTTCTCTTATTACTGTTTTTTTCTCTCTTCTCTTTTTATTAATTGAATGGAAATGGCATTGCTGTCTGATTGGTTAAAGAGTCTGAAATCTGGATGACGTGAAAACTGCACCCAAGTTAGCTACTACTATTGTTTTATCTTTGTTGAGTTTTATGCAAACTGAAAAATTAAGAGCATAGGCAGATGCAATTTTTCTCTACTTGTCTCTTCGTTATAGGATCTTGGGTGCCAATATTTTGGTTGAATAATAGAACTTTGAGTATTTTGAGTAGCATTGCTGTAGTCATTTGGTTTTTGTGCCTTTGGATAGTAAATATGTTGCTGAGTATAATGTCTTTCCTTGCAAAAGCATTTTTGAAGGACGTAGAGCGGAGCTGCTGACTTTCTCTGTACTTATCAAATACATTCTTTTTCAGGTGTGATCTTTTCATTATAGCCAATGACAAGAAAGAGAAAATAGCTTCTGGATTGCTTACTCCTTTTCTTGCTCACTTGAGAACTGCTCAGGATCAAATTGCCAAGGGTGGTTACTCAATTTTTCTGGAACCAGATGCTCACGCTGATGATTCATGGTTTACAAAGGGCACAGTGGAAAGGTTTGTGCAATTTTATGTTGACATTCTAAGAATTCCAATTATCAATTTCATGTAATCTTAGTATCAATTTTTTTTTGACAAAAGTAACAGTTAGTCTATATTTATCCACAGGTATACTACCTCAAAAGTGTAATATCAATTTTGTGTTGATATTGTAATCTGTCACGTCTCATGTGCAAAGGGATAAACTTTTTCATATACATTTCTCACTAAATGCGTCGGAACCTTTGTTAGGGACAGTCCATATTGTTGCAAACCGATAAAGGAAACTTTTACCCTCTTTTCTGTGTAACCAGCAAGCTAAACCAAAATAACTCTTGTAAGCATTTATCATATAAAGTTTATTCTGGAGTGTCCAGGAGTTCAGTCATGATAGCTTCACACCCTGTTAGATTAAGCTGTTTTGGCACGTCCTACAGACACTGAGAAAGATTAAAAAAGAGAATACAAGTGTGATAATGGTGTAGAAACATATCAGTCCAGTGTTTATTTAATATCAATTGGTCCAATGTTTCTATCTGTTAATAGGTTTGTTCGCTTTGTGAGCAATCCGGAGGTTTTGGAAAGGGTATACACCATTGAATCTGAGATCTTGCAGATTGAGGAAGCAATAGCCCTTCAGGGAAACAATGATAGTGGGCAGGGGCCAGTAAGTATTTACTTGATCTTCAGAAATTCTACGTGTCATTGATTGTCAAGACGTCACTCCAACCATTTTATTTCTTCAACAGGTTGAATACAAAGAAGCTAAACCAGCAGGAAACTTTGCAGGTACTTCTGAGTGAAAAACTTGTATCATTATTAACAGAACAAGGCCAATTCATTTTCTTTTCCGTTCTCATCATCACACAGGTCAAGTGATACTCTGTTCTAAACTTTATGGTCTTGGTTTCTTGGTTAATTTGACTCTTCCCACTTTTAACTTTTTCCACCTTCAATTGCTCATTGATTGGTTCCTTCATTTGCAAGGAAATACTGCTTTTGATATCGATATCTAGACACTGCAAGTTCCTTACTTATTTTTGTCAATAAATCTTTCTTCTTCTTCCATCTTCTATCAGCTAAGTAGCAGTGGGCTTTATCATCCAGTGTTATGTGAAATTGCTAGTTTATGACACAAGGTACTGAAAAAACACTGAACTATGGGCAGGTACTAAATCTACAGCAGATGTCAATGAGGAGAAAGCTATTGTTCTTTACAAGGTGACTAAACACATTGTATTCTTTCAAATGTTGCACAACATTATACATTTTTCCTTATCTGGTTTATTTTTCGGGCAGCCGGGGGAACATCAACCTCAAACAGATTTGCAGGAAGAAAATTCAAGGTATGTGAGTGGCAAATCATTTCAGCAGATTTTTCTGTTCGTTGAATTACACGAGACTGTGGTCTCACTTTATCATCATGTGGATTAGGATTGGTTGATGATAATTTATCAAGTAGAAGAATTTGACAGATTCTTTTTTGCATCTTTGTTCCTTTGTCAGTGGCGGATGTAGCCTTAGTGTTATGGGTTCAACCGAACTCATATTTTTGACACGGAACATTCATGATCCTCCGCTTTATTCAAACCATGACTAGTCAAAATTCACTATTATTTCTTTGTCAAAAAAAAAAATCACTATTATTTCTTGATCTATTGTACGTCTGTCTTTGTTCATGATTCTCTGCTTCAAATCAAATCCTTGTTCGCAGCCCCTTAGTCTTTACGCATGTCAGCTTGTGTCAATATTGCATATTATGTTGGCGAGTTCACTCTCATTGGCCTCCAAACTGGGGCAGTCAAAATAAAGGCAGGATTCACTTGTATTTTATCTCCATTTTTTAGTATTGACATAAGTTGTATGTCACCAGCCTATGCTCATGCTTTTGAAGTTTCCTTCAGTTTGTTATTGGTTTGGCAGGCCTTAAAGAATCTCCAGAACTTATATGGAGTTCCTTTGAGCCTGTTACATATATGAAAAGTCTAATTATTCAAGTTTAGTAACAGCTCGAATGCATTTTGATTGATTTTTCTTATCCAGAGTACAGTTTTTGAAGGTCCTGGAGACTCGCAAGTCTATGCTTCAAAAAGAACAAGGAATGGCATTTGCTCGTGCTGTAGCTGCTGGTTTTGATATTGATCGTATGACACAGATGGTATCATTTTCCGAATCTTTTGGTGCCTCACGCTTAAGGTTAGCAATCAGGAGCAACTTTTACTTCTCTTCAAACTATAAGAAGAGTCACAAATAAAAGGTTAATTCAAAAAAATTGCATAACGATTCTATGATTCATTATATATTTTCATGTGGCAGAGATGCATGTGTAAGATTTATGGAACTGTGGAAGAAAAAGCATGAAAATGGACAATGGGTTGAAATTGAAGCTGCAGAAGCAATGGCAAATCAATTAGACATTGCTGCAATGAATGCATCTGGAATTCTGCTCTCTAATATTGCTAATAAGCAGTTTGATTCCAACAGCGAGATGGCTTCTGAGAATTATGTGAAATCAAGCACAGATGGTAATTCAGGTAACGAAGCAATCCTGTTGAAGGGTGGTACTCTTTCATAACTTGTTCATCATATAGGATTCTGGGCGAGGCCATATTTTATTGTCTCTGGAAGGTTTTACTAGCCTACCCTGATTTGATGATTCATTCAACTTCAAGCTGTATGAAAAATTACTGGCAAGGGATGGTCCAGATAACCTTGTGCCAGAATCTGTGCTCTGAGGAACTCTAGACACTTTTCTGGAGATTCTTAGAGGGGTTTTCTAAAAAATTTATTGGATTTCTTGTGAAAAATAATAACATACATTCTTTTATTCATCGAGGTTCTAGTTTTCGTTTCTCTTTTTTGACATACAAAATGTTCATTGGGTTGGGGTTCCTTTCAGTTCTGACCTTGGATAGTCTTATGGTTTGTGAGGGTTGAGTAGGATGATTTAGGCATGTTATATTTTTGTACAACATGTGCCTTCTTGAGGGAGTTGATAAGATCTGATATATTATTTTGCAATATAGGAGAAAGGCCTCCATTGGATCAACAAAGTCCAAATGGTCAACAACAATATCAATTTCTGCATCCAATGTATCCACCCTGGCCAATGCATTCTCCTCCCTCTGGCGTACCTGCTTTTCAAGGATATCCCATGCAAGGAGTACCTTATTATCCAGCTTATCCAGGAAATGGACATCTCTATCAATCTCCTTATCCAGGAATGGAAGACTCTCGAACGGGTGTCACTCCGCAGAGTAGAAAGAAAAGACAGTCTTCGGATAGGAGAGAGAGCAACAGTGATTCAGAGGAAGATGAAGAAATGGACAATGAAGGGTCTTATAGTCAGAGAAAGAAGTCTGGTCGGTCTAGGAAAAATCAATCAGGAAAGGTTGTTATACGTAACATTAATTATATCACTTCTAAAGCAAAGAACTGTAATGATAGCGAATCAGAAGCAGCTTCTGGTTCGGAAAATGATGCTGATAGTGAAGATCTAGAAGGCAGCGGTCACGACCTGGTGAAAAAGGGAACTTCACGGTCATCAAAAACAAGACGAAGCCGCACTGAATCAGTTTTATATGATGATGACACTGTTTGTGAGAAGGAAGCTGATGGTGGGCACTGGCTGGCATTTCAAAATTGTTTATTGAAAGGTAATGAAGATGACAAAGATGGCATGTTTGCAATGGAGAAAGATGCAAGGAGGAGACCAAAAAGTACTATTTCCAATGATCCTTTGGCTATTGGTGCCCAAGACGACATTGAAATGAAGGATAGGTTGAGTGATATGCATACAGTTGGTGCAAAGATGTCTCGCATGTCCAGGGGTTCTAATGGTGAAGTTCTACTTTCTAGCAGAGGATATGACAATGGACAAGGACTTGGTGACCACGTGGACATGCAGTTTACTGAGATAAATGGGAGAAAAGTCATGCGTAGAACTGCAAATGATGAATTTATGTTAAATGGTCGAGGAAATCAATCAGGGCTGAGAAATTCATTAGATCCAAATGCATATGAGCATACTAATAAGTTAGACAAAGCTTCCTCACATGATATGACTGATGAGTCTTTTGTAGTACCTTTTAGGTCAATGTCATTGAATGACGTTGGACCAGATGGTAGAACTGCCATTAACATGGACTCTGAGCTTCCATTGGCGCATCAAAAATCAGAAAACAGCTCTGCTGGAATTATGAGCTACGAGCCTAATGATTTTAGCTTGATGTCTGAGCGTGGAACAGAGAAAAGGTTGGGTGTCTATGACCCTGCTTTAGACTATGAAATGCAAGTTTGCAATGAAGGTTCTGCTTCAAAGGATAAAAGAAAGAATGGAGTCTCCAATGATGTTAAGGAAGGTTCAAAAAAATCAGAGAAAGATCGCAGGTCAAAAGCTACTGTCGATACTTCGGACAAGAAAAGGAGTGGAGGACCAATAAGAAAAGGAAAAATGTCAAAGTCAAGTCCTTTGGATGATGCACGAGCACGTGCTGAGAGGATAAGATCCTTCAAAGCTGATATGCAGAAAATGAAAAAAGAAAAGGTGCACTGACTCAACCTTTTTTCGCTTTTCCCCCTTTTTCCACAGTAGACGATTTTAGTGATTGATATATAGCTTGATATTTCTGGGAAATCTAACCTGTTTATGATATATTCTCCTCCGAGTTTAATAGGTGGAACTTTAAAATTTTGCAGGAAGAGGCAGACCAAAAGCGCATTGAAGCATTAAAACTGGAAAGGCAAAAGAGAATTGCATCCAGAGGTGGCCCCAGCTCTGGTCACTCTCCAGCACCAACAATCCAAACAAGAAAATTGCCAGCAAAAAGCTCTCCTGGCACCTTCAGGGGATCTAAGTTCAGTGACTCAGAGCCTGGATCCTTGTCACCATTGCAAAGAACCAAAATAAGAACTCCGTTGGGGTCAAATGGTGTGCAAAAGGGCTCTAAAGCCAGCAAATCAGCTGATGGCAGCAAATTGGCAGGTAACAAATTGAGTAGATCAGCATCATCCTTGTCTGAACCGAAAAAAGGAAACAATGATGTTACTCCTGATTCAAAGGCATCCATGGCACGAATAAGAAGACTATCAGAGCCCAAAGCAATCAGCAGCAAGCCTGGTACCTTACGGAAGGCACAAAGTGCTGAACTTGTATCAAAGCCCAAGGCTCGGAGTGCCGAACCAGTGTCTAAGACAAAGCGCTCTGATGTGCCAGAGAGCAAGAAAATATCTGCCATCATAGACCTTGACAAAAAGAAGGCTGCAACTCTTCCTGAGCTGAAAATCCGAACCACCAAAGAGTTGTCAGATTTACGACAAGACAAACCAGCTGTGGAGAACATAGCTATGGAGAAGAATGACAGGCCTTCTGTAGCATCTGAAGTCATTGAATCATACAAGAATGATCTAGATGAAAACATTATTGAGAAAACTGTTGTTATGCTTGAGAAGGAGAAGAAGCCCTCTTTGGCTGTTCCCAGTTCATCATCAGAGAACTTGGCTGTGGAAGAATGTGACAACATTAACAGTGTTGAGAGAACTGACTATGCCTCTACACGTGACCCACCGTCACCCTTTGAAGGATTTATTAGAGCACCTGCTCCTAGCCGACTGCAAGAGCTGTCAAATTCCCATGAGGTAGGACTACTAGAGTTGGGTAAAATCAAGAGGTGGTACTCTTTGATGTTTCCATTTACACAACACAATTACTAAAATTTCTTACAGTTCAGTGACTAGTATCTCAGTTGATCATATGGTAATTACAGTTACCATGAGTAGATCATGAAGATAAAATGTCCCTGATTTTCTTCATTAAAAATGGTCTTGATCTAACAAACCTTTTTCCAGAAGCAGCATAGATAACTTAATTTATCTTTTTACTGAGAAAGTTGCTGATCGGACTCAAAATTGACGTTTTAGTTTTATCTGGAATATGAATCTACTTGATCTCATTTGATTCTTTTTTCTTCAGTGGCATGGGGTAAGAAGGGGTATTCAGGGCGGCGGGGTTAGGGGCATTTTAGTGTTCTTGGGTGCCTGATCTGTTGATATTCTGTGATGTGAGGGAGCTATCATTTCAATTAATTACATGTTGGTTTTAAATTAATTTTCAGCTGCATAAGCTTAACTGGAAAAAAAAATATCTTCACTTAAACAGCCTTGTCTGGAAAACTTAGAATATACACCTAAACAAAACTTACTGATAAAAGAGAGAAATCATATATTTGTGTTGCATGTTGCTCCTATGGATATTTGTAATCATTTATATGCCAGTGGATTTAATTTTATGCTTTTCATGGTTCCCTATGGGGTTATTCTCATTAGCGTATGTTTAATTGCTAAAAGTTTTAATTTCTGCTTCGCTTGTTTGAGCTCTTATTGAATTAACATTACTTGTTCATTCTCAAAAACAATAAAAGAAGAATTAGCTGTGCATATGGAACAGAAGAAATTGAATCTTCCACCTTTAATATTTGCAGACAGGGACGAATTGTGCAGATGACACACCCAAGTTTGCAAATATCGGAAGTACTGTTTATCGTGCTCCGTATGCTCGTGTCTCATCTGTAGAGGACCCTTGTACCAGAAACTTGGGGTTTGCTAAAGCACTCCCATCGAGCTCAGACATAGGATCAACAGTTAAAGAAATTGGCAAAGCTCATGCACCTGATATTCACTCTGTTAGAGTAGATAACAATCCAGAAGTTGCAGAAAGGACTCAAGTGAAGGAATCACCAAAAGGTTTTAAACGCCTCCTGAGGTTTGGAAAAAAGAACCACACCTCTGGAGGAGCAGAATCAAATGGTGCAAGCATGAATAGCATGAAGCAGGATGATAGTGCCACAAATGCTCCCTTGCCTAGTGAAGGTAACGATCTTTAAGATCTCTTAATTTGATAGCAGTAGTGGTAAACATCGATTGACACATTTCCTTTTTACATTATAAAGATGTTCTTATCCAAAAATATAATATTAGTTTTCTTATAAATCCAAAAATGAAGTTTATGACCAGCTATCATTTGAGCCTGCAGCCAGGCAGGGATGGTGTCTTTGCTTGGTTTTGGTCTTAGACACCAAATTCTTAATTAGCACTGCGTGTTACTTTTTGCCAAATAGGGAGCATCAAAATCAGAGAACAAGAGGACAAGTAAAATAAGATATAAAAAGAGAAGAAAACAAGTTTAATAGAGAACTGTTTGTGATTGGAAAGGAGTGGTGTAGGGGTAGGAAATTAGTACTAGTGGGTTGTCAGTTGAGAAGAATGGGGGAAGCAGTTCTTGGCTGGCATGTCTTTCAACATCATGCACAGTTTTGGGGAGATTTCTTTGATGTGTATGTACTCTAGATGACTCAATGGACAACTTTGATTTAATCCTAAATGCTTAGCTCTAATCCCATCTGCACAATTGAAATTCATGTGTTGAAGTGTGTGACCGTCTCATCTAAAGGTTAAAGCTGTAAGTGAGAGCACACTTTTACATACTTTTATTATATTCTCAACACGCCGCCTCACGTGTGGAATCCACAATAATTTGTTCTCCCGTGGTGCTCGTCAATATCTATAAACTGACCTTATACCTTGTCTCTTCCAGTTTTCACTTTGAAGAATTTGATCTCCCAAGATGAAACCCCAACTGCTGGCAATGTTTCACATAAGTGTAAGATTTCATGTTATCTGCAAGTTTTACATGTTTATTATTTATATTGATGAATGAGGAACTGAGGTGTTTACACTTGCATACAGCTCGCCTCTCTTTGTTATCTCCCTTTCGAAGCAAGACTAGCGAGAAAAGGTGACAGCATTCAGTATCAAGATTATTCAAGTGCTCCTCTGGTTGTCAGCTGGAGGTGTGATTAGTCACACAGCTGTTTATGACTTCCCAAAACAGTTCCTTTCGTAAATTTAGTTACTGTAAAGATGTGTTGTGTTAAGATGAGAAATGTATATACTTTCGACTCTATGTCAACTTTCAATGTACTCTACAGTTTGGATTTGATAGTAGGTGTTTTGCAGTGAAATTTTTGGAAGTTCCTATTGTATATTTACTGCTTCAAAGTATCAAAACTCTACTGTCATTCATTTAGAATTTTCTTTGACCATCCATAGAAAAATGCATTTAATTGTCCTCATTGACTGAGCTCTTGAAAATTTTAGTCTTCAAAGTATTGTTCGCTCTAGTAAAATAAATTCTCTTCAATAAGGCAACTAGAAGGGGTTCAAAGATTAGTTTTCAGTGTGATGAACTGCATCATTAGTTTCTTTGCATGTAATGGGTGATGATCTTGTTTCAGCGTACAAAGATATATGAAGCAAGGTGAGAGTAGCCTCTATGGAGGACAAGATGGGGGAGTGAGACACGATAGTTTAGACATGTGAACAGAGGACCATATATGTCCTAATGAAGAGGTGTAAGATGTTGGTGGTTATAGGTTTGAGGAAAGATAAAGGTAGACTGAGGAGGAATTGGGGAGATGTGATTAGATATGATATACACACTTTCATCTCATCGAGGACTTAGATAGGAGAGTATGGATATCGATGATTAGGCAGATAGTTAGTAGGTAGTTAATCACCCAACTCTTATTCAATCAAAGCCCATCTACACGCTTCAGCTGCTTCCTTTTGAGCTAGTCAAGCAGGCGTTGAGCACGGACTGAGAATCGAGCATTTTCTCTCCCCAGTGGTAAGTAAGGTTCTACTTTGGAGCACCTATTAATCCCTTATTAGTTTTATTATTGTTATACTAACATTATCCTATCCTTCAATTTTATTATTACTGATGTTTCTTTTACTTTGGTTATATTTGCTATTTTTAGCTTTCAATATTTCCACCATAGCTTTTGTCTCTTGCAATTATTCCAAATCTTCTCAAAAAGTTTATCTCCTTGAGCCGGGAGTCTATCAGAAACAACCTCCCTACCCCACTCACAAATGTACTGGTAAGGTCTGTGTTCACCTTACCATCTCGACACCCCATCTGTAGGACTATACTGAGCATGTTATTGCTGTTTAACCTTATGCTTCAAGGAGGTTTAAGGCCAAAAGCTTATTGGAATGAATATAAAAGTGGAAACAATATCCACAACAACTCAACACATTCAGGTCGACTATATGAATCTTAAGTCTGTTTCGTAAGAAAAACGAATATTCAATGAAAAACAGTATAAAGAGAAAAGCAATAATCTAGAAATTCTTTTTTCTTGACATTGCCAAAACTAGTTCTGAGATCCTAGCTTGAGCTTACAGAAGTATTGCTTGAAAAAAGCAAACTTTAATATGCTAAAAATATATCACTCCTAATATATAAATATAACTTCCCAGTTCTGTAAATGGGAAGCATTACTCATAAAGAGTATGTAAAGTTGATGAAATGTGTAGTTTCATTCACAAATGCTAGTACTACACAAACTTTCTCATTTCTGCATCACTCAAATCTAATGATAAGGCAAGAAATATTGCTCTTGCTCATTCTATTTATCGCTTCTTTTGCTAAACATTCAGCAGCTTCTTGTGGATCTTCCAAATGCCTAATCAGGTTCACTGCCTCTTGCTGCTTCATTACCTGTCGAAAAATTTCTCAATCAGATATCAACAGTCGCCACAAAGGTTCGTTTTCTTTCTTTTTACACCGAAAGTATATTAGTTTTTCGAGTTTCATACATGAACTATCAGGTGTGTGAGTTACTATCGTTCAGGTAGGAAAAGGGAATAACTGATAGTTGTTCAGGTATAAAACTCGAAAAAACAAGATACTTTAGGTGTGTTTCTGACTATTAACTCTTTTTTATTTGTTGTAGTGTTGGATTTTGAGCTTACCTCCCATACGCCAGGGCTAGCTAGGATAACAAATTCAGTATCGCGATCAATTCTTTCAGAACCAACAACAAGTTCCGACCTTTTAGAACGCTTATCAGCTCCAGTTTTAGGTGAGCGTTTGGCAGCTGATACGAACCAAAAAACAATAAACTCAGCTATATAGTTCTTTCTACATCAAAAGGAAATTTCACAAAGGATGATATATTATTATGTCACACCTGAGAAGAGCTTATGTGACCAATGGGGCTTTGTTGTTTGCTGTTGCTTTCTGTTAATTTCAAAAGCTTCGCCGTCTCTGCATACTACAGCTTTGTATTCACCCATGTTTGCGAGTACTAGCCTCTCGCCATTGATGACTAATGCAGAAGCTGAACCCATTTTCCAGGTGCTTTCTAGTTTCTCCGTTTCCCTGACCTTAGCTTTAGCATGAACATGTGCCTTTTTCAATGTTTCTTTGCTTTTCTTCTTCATCTGTGACTGTACGAAAATAGGCGCAAAAAATGAGCTAAACACCTCTAACTATATGCCTACAACAACAATAACATACCCAGTCTGGGGAGGGTAGACTGTAGAGAGGTTGTTTCCGATAGACCCTCGGTTCAAGGAAAAGCATATCAAAGCAGATATCGAAGTACAAGAGACAATAGAAAGTAACAGATATTGTAGGGCGATAAAATATTATATGCCTTTTGGTTATACACTAAAAGGAACAGAAGATATTAGCCCAACAATCAAAATGACCTCTCATAGGTGATCATATTGATTATCATTGAGGGCTTTTTAAAACTTCCCAATGCTACTAACACACACACACACACAACAACAGAGGCGTATCCAGGAGGGGGTCACCGGGTTCACGTGAACCCATGCTCCCCTCCTGAAATCATATATAGTAGTGTTACTTTTTTTAAAAAATATTTAAATATTTAATGTTGTGTGATGATGAGATGCACCTCTCTAAGTGAGGCTAGAAATTTGAATCTTTTATTCTTCTTGTTTTATTTTTCTTTCTAAAATTGGGTAACGCCTCTCTAAGTGGTTGGGATAGGTAAAAATAATTTTGGACCTACAATTTAAAATTTTTAGTGGTTTTCAGTGATAAGAACCTAAATGTTAAACCGGTCAAATTTATATCTTAGATCCACCTTTTCGTAATGTTACACCCATCATCACAAAATCCTGGATACGCCTCTGCACAACAACATACATACCACAGGAGCTTACGGTTCCATTCTTGTTTTTGTCCTTTAAATTATGTAGATGGAAGAAAGTATTAAATATAGATCGATAAGGAGTAAGCGAGTGAGTGAGTCTAGCCAAATACAATATTCACAAAACGGAGTAGGCAAGTGAGTTAGTCCGTCCATATTCAATATACACGATTAGGAGTACGTGAGTGAGTCAGTCTGGCCAAATACGATATTATACAAGTGAGACCTGCACTATGAGCTAGCTGTGCGAAAAACACTCCTTTTTTATGTGTGTATATACATATTGTAAATATCTACCATTATAGGTTCATAGACTTCTAAATTTGTAACATTTCTGTGACATACAAATGAAAACCTTGACTCAAGCTTAAACAGATAAAAACAATTTGAGATGGAACATTATGGGATTAAATAAATTCATCTTTCCGTGTAAACCTTAATTCAACCTCTCATTTTTTTATAACCTTGGTATTTCTCGCACCTCGACTAATTCTAAGTGATACTTGTTACCTCCTACCAACAAGGTAACTTTGTCCACTAAGGCAGGTCAGGACTAATGAGAAGAAATCACCTAGTATTTTTTGTCTCTGCTAAGATTTAAACCCGTGACATCATGATTCTTAACCTTTAAACACTATGTTACACCCTTGAATGCCTTAATTCAGCCTTTAAACAGACAAAAAAAAAAACAATTTTGCAAGAATCAGCATGACAAACAACACAAGATGACAAAACAAAACAACACAAGAAAAAGGTGAACTAGGAATCCTAAAAACATGTTATTTTTCATGCTTTGTTTACCTAAATGACAAAATAAACAACGATCACATCTATGCTCATTGTTATCAAACAAAACACAAGAAAATTGTGAAACATAGTATCCTAAGATCATGTTTTGTTAATTACCTCATTAAGATTGCTGTCAAACAAATGAGCCTGCAGGTACTTGGTAACTCCGCCCCCGATTCGAGTATCAAAAACACCACAAAACCACCACTCTTGTTCCTCAATTTGTTCCCTTTGCACCACCACTTTATCACACTCCACCTTATTACTTTGAGGCGTTTGTGGCCTTGCTCCGTCGCGGCTTTCCTCCGCCACGTAATATCCATGAGTTATTGGCATCATCCATGGAAGCCTCTTCCCATTTTCTGATCCTTTCTTCTTGTTTCCTCCTTCTTTGCCAATAAACTTTTTCAGCCTAAGTTTCTATAAAAAATGAACAAAAAACTTAGAAATTGAAAAAACGTCAAACCAAGTCAGAATTTTCACTAAGGAGATTCAAATATACGAAAAGGCCAGAATTTTCACTAAGGAGATTCAAACATACGGAAAAGCCAGAATTTTCACTAAGGAGATTCAAACATACGAAAAAGCTAAGGAAATTCAACATCTACTGTTTCAAATATACGAAAAAGCTGAGAGAATTCAACATCTACTGTTTCAAATATACGAAAAAGCTAAGGGAATTCAACATCTACTGTATATAGTAAAAAATAACAGATGAATGCACCTATAGACATGTGAATTTTCCCTAGTACTCTGAATTGTAACATATAACAATAATTTCAAACATTGTTACAACCTTGATAGATTTATGCTAGTTTAGGACTCTAACAAGGGATTTTAAAATAAATAAATTAGGGTAATTGAGTGCAATTTAGGTAAAGCAATTAAAGATAAATCAAAATTCTCGATTTAGAAGTGAAGTTTATTGATAATTAAAGTATAAAAAAGATTAAACAAAATGTATATAGATTAACAAAAAATAATCACATACCTTGGCTATCTTGAGTTGAAAATCCTTAAATCCCATGTTTTCACCTTTCAATTTTTATTTTTGATATGAGGCACTTGACTTTGGTTTTTGATGATGTTAATGAGATTTTATATAAACAACTAGATTCTGAGAATATAAAATGTTTAGAGAAAGACAGAATTTGTTTTTTTTTTTGGGAATAGAAATTTATTCTGTTTTTTTGTTTGTTCAAATATAGTGGTGTATATAGCTAGAGAGTTTAAATTCTTATCAATGCAATTTACTAAATATCAAATGATAATAATAATAGAAGAATGAAAGATGATTTTTTTAAAGGTAGAAAATAAATCTTTACCACATTTAATAGTAAAAAAATTTGGGGTAAAAAGGTGTTATTGTATCTAAAAATAAGTTAAGATTTATCTAATGACTATATCTATACTAAGCATGAGATGTTAACCTTAAAAATAGGGTTGATAAATTATTAGAGCCAGTCATTTTTTATTTTTTTTAACAGCAATAAATAAAAATTAATTCGTGCAAATTATCTTAAATATTACATAATCTCAAGTCACCAGAGATGGAATCAATAATTTTCTTTTTAAAAAAAAACGTCTGAGATAATTTTATTTTTTAAAAATAGGATAAAGAAAATAGTATTTATTTTTATCAATTTGATTGATATGTGAATCATCGATTTACATGATATTAGCTGAATTTTCTTAAGGGGAAGGTTTGTCAAGGTAGCAATACATTCGGAAAATTAAATTATGATCCTGAAAAATAAGTAGTTTTGGATTTTTTTGATCATTTTATATTTATAGATTCAATTTTCATTTCTGAGATGAAATTTTATATAGAGATAAGACCTCGAACCAATCATTTATCTCAAGCCATATGAGAGGAAAACTTCTTATGTTTTTAGGGGCCTAGTAATCTTTATTTTAAACATATTCGGGGTGGGTTGATGAGTGCAAGATGAATGATTTTAATAGAGAAGATCACAAAAAATGTAGCTATTTGATTTCAATTCCAAGAGCGGCTTTGAAGATAGCTAGATGATCAAAGATCAAACTAGCATATGCAGTTAAAGAGCATCACCACTTTCCCCGTCTTAAATTTTATCGACTACTTCAATTGAAATGTTGTTGGAAAGGAAGGAATAATAATTGAATTTTCACTTAATTACCACCATTTATTTCATGGGCAAATTTAAGGTCCAAAATCGAAAGTAACGAATGATAAGTACCAAGTATAAATACTACATGTACTAAGTTTTGTTTATTCATGCATTATTGTATGAGTTGGGATGATAAAAATATTTTTCACTCATTTCAATTTGTTTGTCAGGTTTTGATTTTTTTATAGAGTTTAAAAAAGTAAAAAATACTTTTATATCTTGTGATCATAAATTAACGATATGTAAAAAAATAAATACTAAAATGTCCTTTCATCTTGTGGTATTAAAGGTGATACGTGAAAAAATAAAAAATTAAAGAGCTGTCAAAAAATGAATTAAACATTCTTTTTTTAATAGACTAAAAAGGAAAGTAAGACAAACAAATCGAAATATAAATAACAGTTTCTAGAATTGTAAGAAAGATGAAATTTTCTATTGCACGGTCAATACCACTTTAAAAAGAAAGTAAAACTAAAACAAAAAACTGGACTATCTAAGAAATTATTCAAATTATTACCACTTGGTCTAATGTAGAAAAACACAAGAAAGAAAAAATTACAACTTTCAGACATGGATATTCTTGACTTCACAGCTTTAAGGTTAGATCTAACCCATTATTTTCATTATCATCATGAGGTATGTGTTGAATAGGAACATCCAACTGATCTATGAAAAGTCTTGTGATGGATTCAGGAGAAATTTCAGTTAGATTTGTATCGGTCGAATTTGAAACCCTGACTTGATTACTTCTTGTTGACATCAACGTTTGTGCCCCACGAGTTACATGCACGTGCCAGACTGGACGACGATGATATGATGATGGTTCTCGTGACACGTGTCTCTCATTTCTCAGAATTCTTGTATTTTGTGCTAGTATTGCAAGTCTTGACTGTGATGTTGAACTCGGTCTGTTTGAACGTTCTGCTATGTGTGGATATGGTTGTAACCAACGATTGTATGACGGTGTTTCTTGTGGCACATGTCTATTATTTCTCAGTAATCTTGCATTTTGCGTTGGTAGTGCAAGTATTGACAGTGGTGTTAAATTCAGCCTGGTTGAACCTTCTGATATGTGAACTTGTGGTCGCAATTGAATTGGGTGAGATTGAACATGAATCATAAATTCATGATAAGTGAAAATGATTCGGTAACATATATGGCATAGGAACAATCTAGGGTTGGAACTCGACATTCTAAGAAGAAAAAGAGAAAACAATGTCAAACACATAAATATTCAAAATCAAGCCAAATTTGGGACTTTTTCTTAGAAATTTAGCTTACCTATCTGACTTATCCGATATCAGAAGTAAGACTCTGAATTATTCACATAAAAAATGTCAGATGCATTAGTTTAAAAAATGCTCTAAAAAGAATTCTAAATAGAGATCGAGTTTACCTGTTTGATCTCTTCAGAAAGCGTCAATGACTTGAATGATGCACGTCAATTCTACGGATTGTGAGAAGAATTTATAGGCAGTGAGACTCTCACTTGCAAGTGGATATGGTCGCACTTAATGTGTAGTTTGACTGACTAAAATAATGCAATTGATGCTAAATGATAAATCCAAAAATAAAATCTAAACAATTAGTTGTTTTTCTATTTAGAGAATTATTTGACCCTTTTCAATAAATTTCTAATACAATTTAGTAAAAGTGGTCAAGAAAAATTATATAGAATCTTTAAGAATAAAAATTATTAGTGGGATAAATAATTTATATAGCATTTATTGTATTTTGTTTTTTTTTTTCTTTCTAGCTAATGCTAACTAATGTTGTACCAAAATTACATTATTAATGTTATTAAATAATTAGACTTTAATTTAGATATAAAAAAAAAAAATTAAAATTATTACGATCGGTCTTTTATTTATTTTTGTGTAAAAAAAATTATAAATCTTGAAGTAGAGTTATAAACTCTTTCATTTTGACTGAACGGAATTTGCATCTTAGAATTAGAATTAAATACTATAATAGTATTATAGACACTCCTTTATTTTTGGAAAATAATTATTATAACAATATTATTACGGTCAGTTTTTTATTTTTCTTCTGTAAAAAGAAAATTATAAATCTTGGAGATAAGTTAAAAACTATTTCATTTTGACTGAATTGAATTTACATTTTAAAACTAGATTTAAATATTATAATAGTATTATAGTCACTCTTTTATTTTCGAAAATTAATTACCATTACAATATTAGTATGACTAATCTTTTATTTTCTTTCTGTAAAGAGAAAATTTTAAATCTTGAAAATAACTTATAGTCACTCTTTTATTTTCTTTCAGAAAGAGAAAATTATTTCTGATTTTAACGCCAATCTCAAACACTTAAACTTTTTTGTAAGTTTCATATTCCAACTATATGTTATTTACCTATTTAAATTATCATTCCCCTTCCCCTTGTAATAAAACACACCGTGATGATTAGTTAGTGTCTTGTCCATGCTCCATTTTATTTTTTAAAAAGAGTGTCAGGTGACACTCTTAGGGGCTAATTTTAGTATAAATTATAGGAACCACATATTATAAGTACTAAATAACATCCTATTTCTTCTAGTTTTCTATTTACCAAAAATCCCTTAAAAATGATGTTTGTGAGATACATAGCGTTGTGCACGGGATACATTAGGTTTGATACATTTCACATAGCGGGATACATAGCATTGTGCACGGGATACATTAGGTTTGATACATTCCACATAGCGGGATATATAGCGTTGTGCACGGGATACATGCGGGACATAGTGTTGTGGACATGATACATAGCGTTTGATACATTCCACATAGCGGGATACATAGCGTTGTACACATGATACATGCGGGATACATAGGTAAATAAGGGATTTTTGAAATTTTTGAAATAAGTAGGGATAAATGGATATTAAGGTAAGTAAAGGAGTGTAGTTAAGTAATTTGTCCTTTAATTATCCATCCAATCTAATTAGGATGTTAATTAATGATTTTAATTAATTACTCTTTTGTTACAATTTATATGATATAATTTAAATTTCAAGAGTCAAACAAAAAATATTTGACTGCAATTTATTGATATGTTTTTAATATATTTTAAATTATTAATTTTTGTGACTTATAATATTTTTTATATAATTTCTAAATATGTACATTATTATTTAAAAAATCTTACAGATTATACGTTTGAATATATGTCAAAGTAAAAAAGTTTGACTCTTGAAATTTGAAATTTGAAATTTGTCATTTAAATTGAAACAAAGTGAATGTTAATTTTAATTAATGTGTAAAGGTTAAGAGAGATTTAAAAACATTTTTGGGGTTTATTTCCGACTTTAAGTCGTGTCTGCCCCGCCGTGGCGGCACTCACCCCGCTACAGCGGCCCCGCCCAGGCGGCAGAAATCCCGCCTCAGCGGCTTGAATGGAAGAAATGAACAAAATTAATAATTCCAAGACCCCATTCCACAACACACCTTCAACCAGCGACACTTAGAAACTACCTGTTCACGCTAAGATCAGTTTCGGGAGTTCTACTCGCCCGAATTCAATTCCGTAAAGTCGTTCGGGTTCCTTAACGTCTTAGCTATCTACTCATGTGATCGAATTCATAATTAGATCACCCAATTGCTACTAGATTTCCCTAGACCTCACAGACTCCGATTTCGTCCAAATTTGGACTAGGTTAGGAAATCTCAAGTTACTACGAAAAAGTTTTTCGGCCTAAAATTTTTCCCCATTGGCTTTTCTATAACGACGGGAACAGAAACAAAGTGAATGGTAATTTTAATTAATGTGTAAAGGTTAAGAGAGATTTAAAAACATTAAAATTATGATTCTAAAATAAAAATTAAATGAATAAAAGTACTCAGCCTTGATCCCCCCCCCCCCCCCCCCTCCTCCCACCAATTAACCTTCAATTTTCATTTTAAATTTTTATTTTGGAAAAACAAATTTAAAGTTCTAGAAATTTTATAAATCATACGTAAAGAAAGTTGATATAATTTGACGTTAGTTTTACATTAAAAGTTGACGATTTTACTTAAGAGATGAAATAACTTAGAAATCAATTTGACATTAAAAAAAAAAGAATTTATACAATGCATTAAATGGTGAATCATAATAATCAAGTATGCATCAACGACCTTCATTTATAATTTAGGAATAAGTCTTTCATAAAAAGATAAATGCATGTAATGATGCAAATCACATGTAATTTATCATACATATAAACATGCACAAATACATTTAGTACGTCAAATATTCTACTATGCCATACATCCTTGCATATTATATAGTTTACTAAGCGAACATTAGTCTATCCATAGAGAAACAAACAACGTGGTCAGGCTTCCAATGAGAAAACAAATTTGTACATTTAGTGTAATGATAAAAAAAGTTTAACTAAAATTACTTTGTATTATTAGTTTAAATTACAAATGTAACATTCTTGTATTTTAAAATTCCTTTACTCAATTCATCTGTGCATTTTAAACTGCATAATCAACTACAATCTTTTGTTACTATATGCTTTCAAGTTCGTGACTCTCAAAATCATGAGATATACTGCAAATGTAACATCCTTGTATTTTAAAATCCCATTACTCAATTCACCTTTTCACTTCAAACCGCATATTCAACTACAATCTTTCGTTATTATATGCTTTCAAGCTCGTAACTCTCAAAATCATAAGATATAGTATATTTTTTTAAATAAGCTATTTACTCACAGTCAAAAAGATAAATGAACTTTCATTGGTTCCTAATTATGGACTTTTGCACATGAAAATACAACAAAATTGAAATATTTAAATGGTCATTTAAGAAGAAAATTAACAAAAACATTAAATCAATAATTTGATATAATAAAAAGAAATCATCATACTTATTGATATTATATCAAATATTACCTCCCAAACAAATTAAAGATTATACCTATTTTATTTGAATTTTTTATCAATAATAAATTAAATAAGACAAATTAAGCAAGAAGGGTATTTTAAATTTTTAGATAGTTCGTTACATTTACTTGTTTTATCATTGTCTGATACCCATTTGGAATTACTTTTTATGTCTTTTCCTTTTATTCTGGTAGTATGATGTGCAGTTGATATTTTGATTTGTTCATTTATGTCAATATGGGTATCAATAACTCGTATACTTATGTAGAACTCGTATTTGATAGATTGGGAGCGCTCAGAGGCTTTGACAAAGGGAAAGACTGTTTTATGCTTTACGCTTCTTCAGATTGTAGTAAGTTAAGATCTTTTAGACTCCAATTGAGAGATATTTTTGAAAATAATGATATTAAGTGTGTGGTGACGAACGCCTATGCGGGTACCAGGTGATAAATACAGATTGATTAATTGTTTGTTAAATGCATCACTCTGAATATCTCATACATTTGTGATACTTGAATTGCCTAGGCTCACTTTTTGTACAGTTTATATGCCACAAAGGGGCATATGTTACTCATATTATATATGATCATCCACACTTAACATTCTGTGATGATTCATTAGATTTTGGCTTGACGAATCGTTTGCCTCCACTGTGTAATAGCTTGCAAACCACACAGAAAATGTAAATCGCGTTAGGCAAGTCCTATGCGACAGACTCGACTCAGATGGCATTGAGAGGGAACGATCCCGAATCATCCGTACGTTTGGATAACCACTCTCCAAACCAACCGAGTCATCCCTAATCATTAATGTTTATACATGTCTAATACTAATGCTAGTGTTTTCAGCGATCATATTATACGTTATTTATGTACATATACTACACTTGTTGCATTCTTTTCAGAGTGTAGGTCTTGATTCATGTGATAGTGGAGTTCGCGAAGGAGTTTGAGTCAGGGGTTGTATTAATTAGCTTATTTCAAACTAGTATATTCTAAACTTAGAGGCTCTTGTACTAACTTTGAATTTTAGGGGTGTAGTTTCTATATTTCGTATTTTTATGATTATTAGATTTATATATGGGTTATATATCTTTTTTGTTTTTACTTTTTCGATTTTAAGAATAAAAGAAATCAATGTCAAACACGTAAATATTCAAATCAATTAAAACAGAATTTTTTTTTTATAAAAAGAAATTTTATTTACCTATGTGTGACTTATTCAAGTTAAGTGAGTCAAGTTCACTTATTTTATTTATTCGAAAAACGATAATAATATTAAGTGGTGCACATCAATTTTATGGATTTTGTGAAATTTTACGTAATAATGTTTGCCCATGAGTTTAATTTTTTGCTCTCCAAATTATGTCATATGTCATGTGTCACAATTCAATGGGTACTTTGTTAGGATATGATATACTTTTTTGTATGAAAAGAGTTTTCAAGAGAGGTAGTCCGCACTAGGCAAGCTTAATGCGAAGAGTTCGATTCAGAAGGTAAATTCGGGTTTTAAACTTGAGACCTTTAACATGAAAGTTTCAAGCCCAAATCGCCGGGTCATCCCTAAGGTTAGGATACGATATTTAACTTGTATTTATTGTTAGTTTTTTTTTGGATACATCTAGCGACTACAAAACAATTTTAGACATCAAATTAGTATATAGCCTAACTTCAATCAATGCATATTTGAGCTGTTAAAAATGAATAGATCAATAATTAATTTTTTTAGGCAAGGTAAATATAACTTAAATGAACAATAACAACGGCAAAACAACAAAATACTCGATGTGTGTTTGGTACGAAAGAAAAATATTTTTCATGAAAAATATTTTCTAGACCGATTAAGCAAGAAGGGTATTTTAGGTAGTTCATTATATTTACTTGTGTAACATTGTTCTGAGTATCCTAAAACCTCGCCAAAACCCTCTGCTGTTGCTTTTCTCTACCGGTAAGAGAGGGGAGAGCAAAAATGTCCCTCTCTCGTCTTCTTTCACTCAAATTGCGACCGTTAATCAACACAGTAGGTAGTTTATCAAATACCCACTTGAAAAAATTTATCTTTTTCCCCTCATTTTAACCTCATAAAATTGATTCTTGATTCTGGTATTGGGTTCGGGTGTGATTATTTCACTTGTCTTTTATTGAAAATGTGAACTTTTTTTTTTCTTCTATTCGTAGAATTAGGCAGATGAGTAGGTAGTTTATCAGATACCAATTTGGGAAAAAGTGAATATTTTTCCTTTCTTTTGGTCTCAAAATGTTTGGTGAGGGGTGGATTGAGGTTAAGGGGTACTGATTTTATCACTGGTATATGTTAATGAACCTATTTGCAGAATGTAGAAGAGTGAATAAGTAGTGTATCAGATACCAATTTCGAAAAAAAAGTGAATCTTTTTCTTTTCTTTTGGTCTTGAAATGTTGGTGTGGGGTGGATGGGGTTGAGGGTATTGATTTTATCACTTGTGTGTGTTAATGAACCTATTTGCAGAATGTAGAAAGTGAATAAGTAGTTTACAAGATACCAATTTGGAAAAAGTGAATCTTTTTCCTTCCTTTTGGTCTCGAAATGTTGGTGTGGGGTGGATGGGGTTGAGGAGTATTGATTTTATCACTTGTATATGTTAATGAACCTATTTGCAGAATGTAGAAGAGTGAATAAGTAGTGTATCAGATACCAATTTGGAAAAAAAATTATGTCTTTTTTCTTTTATCATTTTGGTTGTAAAATGCTATTCTTGGTCTTTTTTTTTGGTTTTAGGGAGGGAGGGTTGAGGAGTACTGTTCTTTTCAACTGTGTGTGTTAATGCAGCTAGTTCCTATTTACAGAATGTAGAAGATGGTGTTCTTCCGTGAATGGTAAGGGTGAAATTTCACAGCCGTTGAAGAAATCAGAAGTGGTGGAGCAGCTGAAAGCCAGGGATGTGGAGATAGCTGAAAAGAAGTAAGATCTCTTAATAAGAAAGAGTATGCACCTTTAGCTACATTTTGAGCTTAACTATTTGGTTCAAATTTGATGATAATATAAGTAAGGTCCTCAAAATTATTAGTTGCTTATTAAGTATGCATTTGCACAACAATATCTACAAGATGATTATCAACAAATAAGATGTTTTCTGATGAAGCATAAAAATAAGATTTTAAGATGGACACGTACTTGTACAAAATTAGAAATAATCACACCCGAGGCAGACGGTACAAGTAGAACACAGATAATAAATGAGAATGAGATGGCTTGACTATGTCCTACATTGACCGCTGGATGCACCAGTACTTTAGTGCAACATTATGGTGTTAAAAAAAAAGGGACAAGATATAGCTAAAGTCATATGGAGGGTAGTTGTCTCAATGATATGCTATCTTTTTAAATCTATGCGGATTTAACTAAGAAGAGAATTCATATAGGCAATGAGGTTCAATAGTGTTAGTACACTTACATAAGGTGTGGTGTCAGTTTGTTAGATATTTGTACGTGAAGTGTAGAGGACCTCTAATGCTGCCAATATGTCTTACAAAATAAAATCTGACATTGGAATGAAACATGTCCAACTGAAGCATAGTGGATATTGAGGATTCATATAGCTGGATCCAAGTTTAGGATTGATGTGTAGTTGTTATAATCATGTTGCTCAGAATCTTCAAAGTCCCTGCCCGTTCGTGTTGAGTGTCAATCCAACACGATTTGGGTGTAGAATCTGCATTGATTTGGTCAACCTAACTCGTGTGCTTTAACTACAGTTATGGCCAAAAACTATCGGTTAATTGAGTATTTGATTTGATTTAGAGTTTTATTTGTGCAAAATGTATACTTGCATTACGACTTATATGTTGTAATATACATTTATTAGCCATATCCTTGCACCTGTACTTCAGTTTGTGGCCCCGAATCCTAAAATTTATTTGATGATGAATTCGACCTCTAGATCTACACCCATATCGGATATCCTCACCCGTATCCGAGCAACATAGGTTGTAAATGATGTCTCATCTTCAAAAGGTCAGGTTGATCTTCCTTTGGGAATACATGCCTACGAAGTAGCTATTAACTGAGATTGTTTAACTGCCATAACTGCACAGTGGAGATCATTATGATGAAATATGTTGCAGTTTAACTGTGGACATGAATGTTGGGTATCTAAAAGTAGAGAGTGCAATTTTCTAAAACTAAGTTAGAAGGTGAATTGGGATTTTGTAGCATACTCCGAGATGTGAAATGGATATCATACTAGTGATGGACTAATTTCATGCAGATCAGTTGCTTTTTCAGTTCTTTGGCATACACCAGTCTATGCAGTAGAGTCATATTTACAGGGTGCTTCTTTTCTTATATCTTCTTTTTTCCTCTCTGTTTTTGATAATATAGATTCTTCAGCTTGCAAAAGTCTACAGTATTTTGTGTATTGGAGTGCCTGTGTATCTGTTTTTTCCATTTCGTAACAATGAGCAAACTTTTATTTCTTAAACAAGTTTATCCTCTAATATCTCATTTGTTCTGAAACATATCTCGGATCATTGTTGTTATAGGCTTATGACTGAAAATGAAGAGGTCTTTCCTAGAGAAACACGTGTCCAGAAGGAAGTAGATCCGTGGAATAGTTTGGTAGCGGCCTTTCAAATAACTAAAAAGAAGATATTTGGAAATATTTTGGAGCAGAAGAGCAGTAGCGCTCATGCGTTAACTTCCACTTCTGATCTTAAGGATTCTGATAATGTTGTGTCTGCTTGTAGTCATGATAGTGGAAGTATGAATAATCTTAAGAGTACAATTCATTCAGAAAAGACATCTATAACTAATATGGAAGAAAATGTTGACTGTAAAACATCTCTGTTTTCTTTTATAGCTGTTGAGATTGTTAATATGAAAAACTCTTCAAATACAGTTGTGACTGAGGAATTGCTAAATATCTCTTCAAAAGAATGTGAAGGAAAAACTGACTTCGGGGTAAATGACATGTCTTCTGGTGCATTATCTACCTGTGGAAAAGCCGATTCCAACGACGGTGTTCAACCGATTAATGATTTCCATCATTCAGAGTTAGTTAAGAAAGAGAGAGAACAATTGCTAGATGAGGAAGCATTATCAAGTGTACAAATCAGTTCTGGTGAAGAGATCCTGTCAAAATCTGAGAACGCATGTATCGTAGAACATTGGATGCAGATTGAGATACCTAGGACATCACATAGAATTTCTTCCAATAAATCTGGTTCAACTGCATCTGAAAGCCAGGAGGAGGACATTATGAAGAAGTTCAAATTTTCGTCAAATTTAAAACATGGACGGAGGGATACCTCTGATTCATCATGTGTCTCAAAGAGGGTTGCCAGCTTAGTAGATGCTTCTCAGGAAAAAGGAAATAATGAACCAGAGGTGGAGGCTAAGAATGGCCAAATGCAAAATGAGGAAGTAATATCAGACATTATGTCAGTTTTTGGGAACAGAACATCCAATCTCAAGCAGGTCGAATGTTCTAATAGTATCTTACTGAGTGAAACAACCAACAAATGGCGGGATGTTCTTGTTAAAAAACCAGTTTCCTCTGCAAACGAACATTATCCAGCTAAAGACATGTCTATTCCGATCTCACTTTCTAATACCAAAATGGATGAAATTTCATCAGTTTCCCCTGCAAATGAACATTTTCCAGCCAAAGACATCTCTATTCCGATCTCACTTTCTAATACCAAAATGGACGAAATTTCATCAGTCTCCAATAGGTCTTCTCACATGGAGGCCGATCATCGAGCAATCAATCAGATTGTTGCCCCAAAGAGTGAAAAATCTGTACCTAGAGAGTTTGAGCACCTTAATGAAACTTCTCAGAATACTTTCGGCAAGAGTGGCGACATAAAGGGCTTAATTGAATGTATTAGGGTGCTCCCTCCTCAGAATCATTCTGTTGTTAGGCCTGAGGAAATTGTTGTTGACAGAAGTGTTGACAGATATAGTGAAAGAAAGGCAAGTAACAGCACCCAAGCACAAACTAACAAGCAGTCAACTGACGGGAAAAAAAGAAAGACTTTATCTCAGGGTGTGATTGGAAAGAAGGGTGGGATATCTAGCGAAGTCGTTGAAGATCTCAACCCTGGTGATGAAAGAACAGAGATCAGGAATACTGCACCTCGTGATTTCTTCAAGTCAATAGAAACTGAAGAGATTACATCTTTGAGGGAAAAGGGTAACCTGAACAAGGATGAGGATGCCTCTTTATCTGAAAACTTATCAGATGAAAACAAAATGACTATAAAGTTTGTGAATGTAAAAGCTACAGAACAGGATGTCTGTGACGGTTTCAAGGGTTGTGGGGCTATTACAAAGGTTGTGTTTCCAAGTGTCATATCAACTAATTATAAAGTTGCACACATTTATTTTGAGGTATGTTTTCAGTATTCCGGTTTTTGACCATTTTCTTTCAGGGCTGTGTTCTCGACTTCCTATAGTTGTAAAAATAAATAAATTACAGAGCAATTAAAAAGAAAAAGGAAAGAAAAGAACAAGCAAAAAAAAGAAAAAGGAAAAGAAAAACAGAAATAAAATAAATTAAAAACAAGATGAAGACGCGTATTTTTTGGACCAATATGAAATGAGCTGCACTTCAGCAGGAAAACAGACAGTGCTGATATACCTTGGTTATGCTTGTTCAAGGAGATGGTTCGAGGTGTAGGGACTGAAGTTAGATCTTTCACTTGAACGTAGTGTAGCTGTAGACTCTAGTGCTCTACTACCCTGTTGTTTAATGAATAGATGCAAAACTGAAATTGATTTAATGTTATGCCAATTTTAACAACTAAATGTTGTTAAAAATACGTGTTACTGGTACAAACAAAGGGTGCCATTATTTAGCAATACGTCCTCTCTATGTTCAACTTGAGGGGCTAAACCTGATAATCTGTCACGGTTTGATTTTCTTATGGAAGTATGCTCCTCTGTGCATTTTGTTTTTGCATCGCTTCTTCACACAGCTTGCACAAAATGATATGTTCAGCACCAACTTTGTTCTGCTGTGAATTAAATGTCTCCATTTTGAGAAACAAAATGGTGGCAGTGTAGGCTCTTGATTTGAACAGCTAATTTCACATTCTAGTTTCCACTTACCATTTTTTGGCTTTTGCAGTCCAAAAAAGGAAAGCAAATGGCTCTTAAATGGTCTGATACGGTCATTAGGAATGTAGTAGTTGTGGAGGCCACTTTTCCTCCGAAAGGGAGAGAGAGGATGTGTATACCTGATTTAATTGGTTATCCAGAAGTTCCCACCTCATTAGTAAAGCATCCTTCAAGGACAGTTATGATAAAAGAATTGAAGCACAATGTGTCCTTTCATGACATCGAAGAAGCTCTAGCCTTCTGCGGAGGCAACATAACTGGAATTTTCTTTGGTTCATCAAGCTTCGTTGCTTATGTGGAATTTGAGGTAATTTGCTTCTAATGGAATAACTTTCCTTGTTTCCCTCTTTTGAGTTCATCCAATCTTGTAGGTTTTTGACTAGTCGAGGTTTTTATTGACAAAATGAATTTCTAATGCTAGCAAATAAGTACAGTTTATTTACATTCAAAACCTCCTTCTACCAGACAGTAGAGGGCAAAGAAATTGCTATTGCGAAACATTCATTGATCATGCTTGGAGAGACACTATCAATCTTGCGAATTGATGCACCAAGAACAACCATTGTAAGGATATCAAATATCCCTGTCCCTTCCAGGGCCAAAGTGATCTCCTTTTGCAAAAAACTGGGACAGACTAGGTACTTCTTCACGAAAGCTTTTGGCGTCATGGACGTGCATTTCAAATTTGCTGAATGGCCAAGAATGTTAGAGATTATAAACAGGTAGTTGCTTGCTTATCCTATATTGGCTTCCTTTAACTATGCGTTTGCTTCCCTCGTCATCATTTCTGATTTGATTCTGTACGTTCCAAGGCTGAACGGAATTGAAGTAGATGGTCAGCAATTGGTAGCTAAACCTGCACCGATCTATCCCCCGGATGTCCTTAAGGTTCTCTGGAGTCAACCAGAGGGGAGAAAGCATTTGAAAACCACATTCAACGGCTTGCTGCAGAAAGTAGGAGGAGGGAGTACAGTTGGTTTAACAGAACTTGTAGATAAATTTTATGCTGATGTACAAGAAACATAATTAACATAAGATGGTAAGTTTTGTTCATTAAAACATACTGAAAAAATCCCTATGCATTTACTCTATTCGTTTTGTACATGTGGAAACATAGAATCAAAGAGTTGTCAAAAAACGAAAGAGGTATTCATTTTGGAACGGATTAAAAGGAAAAAAGTAAGAAACAAATTGAAACAGAGGGAGAGTACTTTTGTGGAGGATTGTGAAGTGAGAAGATTGTTTTGCAAAAGCACTCTGCTTTGAACTTGCCATTTATTCTTTATGATTTTATCCCTAATATCTTTTATAATGTTTGAAATTTCTTTCACACTTCTATCTAAACGTGCAACCTCTTATCTATAAATTAGCTACAACACCTAATCGCCCTTTTTTAAGGCCTTTTCAATTCTCTTTCTAGTACGCTTCCAACATAAACATATTGAACAACCAATTAGCGACTCTTTTCAACCTACATCATAGTATAGAATCTATATCCTTTCATCAAACACTATTTCATTTAGATAGAAACGTGTTCGAACTCTATTGGATCAAAGTCATAATCCACTAAATAGTTAAAAAGAAATGGAAAGAGCTCAGATGCACAAGATTTCATCTCATATCTCATATTCATTTTGGAACGGATTAAAAGGAAAAAAGTAAGAAACAAATTGAAACAGAGGGAGTACTTTTGTGGAGGATTGTGAAGTGAGAAGATTGTTTTGCAAAAGCACTCTGCTTTGAACTTGCCATTTATTCTTTATGATTTTATCCCTAATATCTTTTATAATGTTTGAAATTTCTTTCACACTTCTATCTAAACGTGCAACCTCTTATCTATAAATTAGCTACAACACCTAATCGCCCTTTTTTAAGGCCTTTTCAATTCTCTTTCTAGTACGCTTCCAACATAAACATATTGAACAACCAATTAGCGACTCTTTTCAACCTACATCATAGTATAGAATCTATATCCTTTCATCAAACACTATTTCATTTAGATAGAAACGTGTTCGAACTCTATTGGATCAAAGTCATAATCCACTAAATAGTTAAAAAGAAATGGAAAGAGCTCAGATGCACAAGATTTCATCTCATATCTCATATTCATTTTGGAACGGATTAAAAGGAAAAAAGTAAGAAACAAATTGAAACAGAGGGAGTACTTTTGTGGAGGATTGTGAAGTGAGAAGATTGTTTTGCAAAAGCACTCTGCTTTGAACTTGCCATTTATTCTTTATGATTTTATCCCTAATATCTTTTATAATGTTTGAAATTTCTTTCACACTTCTATCTAAACGTGCAACCTCTTATCTATAAATTAGCTACAACACCTAATCGCCCTTTTTTAAGGCCTTTTCAATTCTCTTTCTAGTACGCTTCCAACATAAACATATTGAACAACCAATTAGCGACTCTTTTCAACCTACATCATAGTATAGAATCTATATCCTTTCATCAAACACTATTTCATTTAGATAGAAACGTGTTCGAACTCTATTGGATCAAAGTCATAATCCACTAAATAGTTAAAAAGAAATGGAAAGAGCTCAGATGCACAAGATTTCATCTCATATCTCATATTCATTTTGGAACGGATTAAAAGGAAAAAAGTAAGAAACAAATTGAAACAGAGGGAGTACTTTTGTGGAGGATTGTGAAGTGAGAAGATTGTTTTGCAAAAGCACTCTGCTTTGAACTTGCCATTTATTCTTTATGATTTTATCCCTAATATCTTTTATAATGTTTGAAATTTCTTTCACACTTCTATCTAAACGTGCAACCTCTTATCTATAAATTAGCTACAACACCTAATCGCCCTTTTTTAAGGCCTTTTCAATTCTCTTTCTAGTACGCTTCCAACATAAACATATTGAACAACCAATTAGCGACTCTTTTCAACCTACATCATAGTATAGAATCTATATCCTTTCATCAAACACTATTTCATTTAGATAGAAACGTGTTCGAACTCTATTGGATCAAAGTCATAATCCACTAAATAGTTAAAAAGAAATGGAAAGAGCTCAGATGCACAAGATTTCATCTCATATCTCATATTCATTTTGGAACGGATTAAAAGGAAAAAAGTAAGAAACAAATTGAAACAGAGGGAGTACTTTTGTGGAGGATTGTGAAGTGAGAAGATTGTTTTGCAAAAGCACTCTGCTTTGAACTTGCCATTTATTCTTTATGATTTTATCCCTAATATCTTTTATAATGTTTGAAATTTCTTTCACACTTCTATCTAAACGTGCAACCTCTTATCTATAAATTAGCTACAACACCTAATCGCCCTTTTTTAAGGCCTTTTCAATTCTCTTTCTAGTACGCTTCCAACATAAACATATTGAACAACCAATTAGCGACTCTTTTCAACCTACATCATAGTATAGAATCTATATCCTTTCATCAAACACTATTTCATTTAGATAGAAACGTGTTCGAACTCTATTGGATCAAAGTCATAATCCACTAAATAGTTAAAAAGAAATGGAAAGAGCTCAGATGCACAAGATTTCATCTCATATCTCATATTCATTTTGGAACGGATTAAAAGGAAAAAAGTAAGAAACAAATTGAAACAGAGGGAGTACTTTTGTGGAGGATTGTGAAGTGAGAAGATTGTTTTGCAAAAGCACTCTGCTTTGAACTTGCCATTTATTCTTTATGATTTTATCCCTAATATCTTTTATAATGTTTGAAATTTCTTTCACACTTCTATCTAAACGTGCAACCTCTTATCTATAAATTAGCTACAACACCTAATCGCCCTTTTTTAAGGCCTTTTCAATTCTCTTTCTAGTACGCTTCCAACATAAACATATTGAACAACCAATTAGCGACTCTTTTCAACCTACATCATAGTATAGAATCTATATCCTTTCATCAAACACTATTTCATTTAGATAGAAACGTGTTCGAACTCTATTGGATCAAAGTCATAATCCACTAAATAGTTAAAAAGAAATGGAAAGAGCTCAGATGCACAAGATTTCATCTCATATCTCATATTCATTTTGGAACGGATTAAAAGGAAAAAAGTAAGAAACAAATTGAAACAGAGGGAGTACTTTTGTGGAGGATTGTGAAGTGAGAAGATTGTTTTGCAAAAGCACTCTGCTTTGAACTTGCCATTTATTCTTTATGATTTTATCCCTAATATCTTTTATAATGTTTGAAATTTCTTTCACACTTCTATCTAAACGTGCAACCTCTTATCTATAAATTAGCTACAACACCTAATCGCCCTTTTTTAAGGCCTTTTCAATTCTCTTTCTAGTACGCTTCCAACATAAACATATTGAACAACCAATTAGCGACTCTTTTCAACCTACATCATAGTATAGAATCTATATCCTTTCATCAAACATTATTTCATTTAGATAGAAACGTGTTCGAACTCTATTGGATCAAAGTCATAATCCACTAAATAGTTAAAAAGAAATGGAAAGAGCTCAGATGCACAAGATTTCATCTCATATCTCATATTCATTTTGGAACGGATTAAAAGGAAAAAAGTAAGAAACAAATTGAAACAGAGGGAGTACTTTTGTGGAGGATTGTGAAGTGAGAAGATTGTTTTGCAAAAGCACTCTGCTTTGAACTTGCCATTTATTCTTTATGATTTTATCCCTAATATCTTTTATAATGTTTGAAATTTCTTTCACACTTCTATCTAAACGTGCAACCTCTTATCTATAAATTAGCTACAACACCTAATCGCCCTTTTTTAAGGCCTTTTCAATTCTCTTTCTAGTACGCTTCCAACATAAACATATTGAACAACCAATTAGCGACTCTTTTCAACCTACATCATAGTATAGAATCTATATCCTTTCATCAAACACTATTTCATTTAGATAGAAACGTGTTCGAACTCTATTGGATCAAAGTCATAATCCACTAAATAGTTAAAAAGAAATGGAAAGAGCTCAGATGCACAAGATTTCATCTCATATATCAGATGGTAGTGAAGACCCAACTTCATAAATTTGTACAATAATCATCACAGCTCTCTTAAATGCACCAGCCGGGAATCGAACCCGGGTCTGTACCGTGGCAGGGTACTATTCTACCACTAGACCACTGGTGCTTGTTGCTTAATATGTCTAATAAAAAATAGTAGATGTTATCGACACTTGATATTTATTTAGTACGCATAAATATTGAATATGAACAATTTCATTTGATTCTCCGCATCGTAATCCCCTCCCCATTTATCCCTCATCTATCCCCAATTTAAAAATAAAATAAAATTTGTTATTACTTATAGAGTAATGTATTTTTACATCCCGCAGCAAAACTATTGGAAACAAAGAGATTCATTCCAACTCTTTCAATAAACAAAAAAAGTTAAACTATATATATATTTACTACATGTTTCATATTTAAAATCACCACCCCCCTCCCCCCCCCCACTCATTATTGATAAATATGTAATTATAGAGTGAGAGGGAGGGAGGGGATTTTATTTTTTTAATATTGGATTAAATGTATTTTACTTTTAATTAACTAAAATGTGTATTTATAGTCATTGATATAAATATCAACAACTCAAGGTCAGGACCAAATATTCTATCACTATATATTTATTTCCAGTATATATTAGTTTTGATTTGATGGAAGGAAAGATAATCTTATTAATTTCCCATGTTATGAGAAAATAGTTTTGGCCTTTTCCCTAGAGCTAATAAGGAATAGCTATAAAGAGATTGACATATTAACTTGGAAATCTAGGGAGTTTTTTTTAATAAAAAATCACATATTGTCACTTATCTTTTATTTTACTACAACAAACTTACTCTATTATCTTTTTAAATACAAAATTACTTAATTTTGCTCAAATATAATAGAATTTAACTGTTTTTTATAATAAAAAAAGTCATTTTGACTTTGACTAAATATTCTATAAAATGAAATCAATATAAAGATACGTTGAAGTTATTAAGAACAATGACGAGGTGAAAATGATGAGAATTTTTTACATTTTTCCATAATAGTTGAGCAAGAGAATCTCTGTATAATTGAAAATTTAATGGAGAATAATTATAAGTAAATATTATCTCTAAATACGAAATAACATTAAAATTTAACATAACATATTGATCGAGCAGTTTAACGCTTAATAATTCATTAAATTTGTGAAAATTCATAATCAGAGGAATCAAAAATACATATATTTATTAATTAAAGATTAAATATATTTAGACAATATTACAAGGATCACCATTTATCGATATTTGAGAGACTCAAAGTGCTAATTTTCCTTTTAAGTTTTGATAGAATAAAATGAGTTTCTTTTATACATTCCATATAATCAATGAGAAAATAATTTTAAAATATTTTTCTTGAATAATTGAGAATAACTATATCTAAAGAGATTGACAAGTTAAATAAGAAATTAAAAATAATCTAGGAAGGAGGATCTTAAATAACATTTAATCCATTATCATTTTCCCATAATAATTGAGCATGTATTGGGATACATGAATCATATCCTAATATTTTCATAATTGGTAATTAATTTAAGGAAACATAATAATATTTACATATATTAGTATTAATTGTTAAAGAATGACAAAAGTCCCACATTTGTGATTAATGAGATGGGTGGACTCCTTATAAGGCTTGGGCAATCCTCCTCCCTTTGAGCTAGCTTTTGGGGTGTGAGTTAGGCCTAAGACCTAATTTAACATGGTATCAGAGCATGACCCATATCACCCAATGTTGGGCCCCCCAAAATCAAAATTGCCCACACACCAGATGCTAAGCACTGGGTGTGAGGTGGGGTGTTAAAGAATGACAAAAGTCCCACATTGGTGATTAATGAGATGGGTGGACTCCTTATAAGGCTTGGGCAATACTCCTCCCTTTGAGCTAACTTTTGGGTTGTGAGTTAGGCCCCAAGACCTAATTTAACATTAATACTCTAGATTCTTTATCCCATAAAGTTTTATATTATAGTTGGAAACTAATTAAAGGAAACATAATTGTGTTTAAATATTAGCATGCAAATGCTAGATTTTGTTCCCTTAAATTATATATTATAGTACTATATAAAGACTAATGCTTCACTCATATAAGCCATATCCTATAGGGAAAAAAAACAAGGAGGAGGAGAAAAAAATAAAATTTCTGCAATTTTGCCGATTACTGTTGTTGGAATGAAACGAAGCTTTGAAACAAAATTATGCTTTTTGCTAGGTTCTAATTGCGGAACTCTTCTTTTTGACTATATATTATACATGTTCTTTGGTTCATTCTATACAATTCAGTGTACTAATCAACAATGAGTAGCTATTGGTTGCATGAGCACACATCAACCATCAACTTCCATTAGTCTTGATTGGAATTTAAAGATATTTATTAGGTTGAACAAATCTAAATTAGGAGTATTAATAATGAAAGCATTATTCAAATCGATTATGTTATTTAAGGGTGAACTTTTTCAGTGATGACTCATATCTTTGATATTATTTGATCTTTTACATAAATGAAGAGATAAGGATTTTAGCCACCGAAAATACTGAGAAAACCTCTTGAAGAAAGCCGTTAGGAATATCTGTAGAATCTATATCGAGGACCTGTAAGCCAGTAGAAGTAGGCATATCGATTTTTGATATGTTGATAATAATGATGATCTACACAAGTGAAACTATATTTCTAGTTTTTTGTTTATGTTTCACTTGTGTATTTCATTATTATTATCAACACTCAAACTTGATTTGCCCGCTTCTACTGGCCTACAAGTCCTCATATAGATTCTACAAATATTCTCAATGGCGTTCTTCAAAAGGTTTGCTCAACATTCTCGTGTCTAAATTAATTATCTCATCATTTATAAAAAGAATTAAATACAATCAAAGTTATGAGTCCTCAATGGAAGAGTTTGACCTTATGTGACATGATTGATTTGGACGATGCATTCATTGTTACTTTCAATTTACGTTTGTTTTAGTTAATTTCAATTTACGTTTGTTCAAGTTAATAAATATCTTTAAATTCCAAAACTCGTCTCCCATGGTGGGATCTAAGCTAATGGAAGTTATGTATGTTCATGCAGCCAATAGATTGCTTGAGTTGAGAAATAGTGAAATTCCAATGCTGCTATTACCAAATTATGATTAATGAAGTATACATACTAGTTTGTCAATGTTTTGTGATAAAAAAATATGATGGAGTGGCGATAGTTTAATGATCGTTTGAAAGTATATATATATATATATTTATTTATTATTTTTTATTAGTTAATGGGTTCGTACTTTTTACAATTCTATATTTAAATAACAATTTTTTGAGTTATGTAATAAGGTTTGAATTTATGATATACATTTTTGTAATGCGCTTTTATCATTCAATCAAAATACCGTTAACAAGAAATATATATATTTCTTACCGTTTACTAACTTTATCCGACTTGTTTAAGATTCACCAACGCTAATGCAATTTGTGACTTAATTTTTAATCCACTAGGAATTAAATGATAATTTTCTTCTGTTTTATAACAATAGAGAATTGATTAATAGATGAAAATGGCTAAGGTGTTTTATTATAGTTTGATAAAAAAATTTGATGCAACTTCAAAATGGAATCAATTCAATTGAATAGATCAATATTAGTTTTGGGTTTATTTTAAATTTGTAAAAATAAATAATATTTGATTTGGTTTGATTTTAATAAAAACAAATGGAAGAAAAGATATTAAATCAAACTGATAAATTATATGCAACATATTTTAATATTTTGTATAAATTTTCAGCAAACTTTTATTTATACCATTAATTTTATCTGTAATACACGTATCCTTAAGCCCATTTCTTTTTTTCTTTTCTTTTTTAAATGAATCGAAATTAGTTTATGTAAAATTATAACTGCAAGGTTCATATCTAAGATTTTTAAAAAATATATTTTTTATAAATTTTATTAACCTAATTAAATTCAATTGATCTCAAGATGTTTTTTCACAATCCAAAATTATAGCAAGCATAATGAAAGATTAGTAAATGATTGTTTAAAAAAAATTAATTGGGCGTAGCGGAAGAGAAAATGGAGGAAGGGGTTATACCTGATCAAAGAATGAAAAAATATTTTTCAAATATAGTGAAAATGAGAAAGATAAATATGTGTTATATAATTTTGTATTATTAGATTTCTTTAAGATTGAATTGAATCAGACCAATAAAAATGTATTATAATTAAAATTGATTAAAGTAATTTGTTTTTGATTTAACCAAAAAATCGACTGCGAACCATGAACACCACTAATTGGTACTGCCAAAAAAGAACTTTAAAAATAAATATTTGTGCGCTGACATATAATATCTCATATAATAAAGGAATTGTTGTAAAGAGAGATTGACATATTATTATTAATTATAAGTTGGAAAAAAATTAATTTCATATATGATTACTTAACTTTTATTTTATTACAGTAAAGTTACTATATTATTTTTTTAAAATATAAAAATCATTCAATTTTGTTAAAATATAACAAAATTAAACTATTTTTTATAGCAAAAAATCATTCAACTTTGCCAAATGATCACAAGAAGTCACTAAACAAGATTTTTTATAACTAAAAAGTCATTCGACTTTAACTAAATATTATATAAATGAAATCAACATAACAAAAGATACATCGATCAAACTTGAACGTTATTAAGAACAACGAGGAGGTGAAAATGACGAGAATCTTTAACATTTACTCCAATATCCCTTTGCCATAATAGTTGAGCAAGAAAATCTTTGTATGATTAGAAATTAAATAGAGCATAATTATATTTGCATATTATCCAATTCCCAAAAACAAAATAACATTAAAATTTAACACAACACATTGACCAGACGCCTTAACACTTAGTAATTCATTAAATTTATAAAAAATCACAATCAAATGAATCAAAAGTACATATATCTGTTAACTAAAATTAAATATATTTGACAAAAATTACAAGAACCACCATTTATCAATATTCCAGAGACTAAAGTGATTTAAAACATTTTCCTTGAATAATTGAAAATAACTATAAAGAGATTGACAAGTTAAAACTAAAAAGATAAATAGGAGGAATAATCTTAAATAACATTTATCAAATTTTTGCCCATAATAATATATAGTTGACTGAGGTACATGAATCATATCCTAATCTTTTTCATAATTAGTAATATTAATTTAAAGAAAAATATTACTATATAATTACATATTAGCATGATTACTCTAGAGTTTAATTTGTTCCCATAAAAAATTATATCATAAAACTATATAAAGACTAACACTTCACTCATATAAACCACATAAAAATGAAGTCTTCACAATACAATTTGCCAATTATTTCTCTTATTTAGACTTTATATTATTCATGCTCTTTAGTTCATTGTGTACAATTTATTGTATTAATCCACAATGAATTAGGAGCTAATTTAGGAGCTCATTGTATAATATTATGGGATTTGATGATGGAACATTACCAATTCCAAAAGGAACAAAAAGTTCATTTCCAGTAAATTTTAGTGATCCAAAACAAAAAGCAATTGCTTCATGTGCTTTGACTGCTCAAACATCAAAAGGAGTACATGAAACATTTGTTTTATTTGTTAATAATAGAGATTCTAAAAGATGTGCAAATAATATATGTCAATGGCATGCAAAGAAGGATGGATTGTATCTCAAAATTCAAGGCAAACAAGTTTTGCAATTCAAATGGTCTTAATTAAATTAATGTAATGGGGAGGGGAATAATAATGAGTAAATTTTAGGTTTAACAAATATAAAAATCATATTTGTATGCTATAACTATAATTTGTATAATTGTGCTCCATAGCAAACTTTATGTTTGCTATAGCTATTAATCTGTATATTTCGGTATACATATACATAAAAATATGTATTTGGGTCTATTTGTATATTTCGGTAGACAAATGGGTCCTGCATTTGTATATTTCGGTATACAAATGGGTCATGCATTTGTATATTTCGGTGGGTCCTGTATTTGTATATTTCGGTCTACAAATGGGTCTTGCATTTGCATTTGGTATACAAATGGGTCCTGCATTTGTATATTTTGGTACACAAATGGGATGGCAAAAAACATGGAATGTTTGCTGCGAATTACAAATAAAAGAAACTATGACTATAACATTTAATTTGAATTATTTCCCAATAATAATTAGTGAAGTTTATATGTTGTTTTTGTTACTTAATACTTTGTTAAGTGTTTTGTGATGAGAATATGGTGTAGTATGAATGCTTTTGACAATAGACATTTGAGCTATGTGATAAGGTTTGAATTCGTGATATGCGTCTCATTTATATTTTATTATATTGACTCTTTTATATTTATTGTTTTTTTTTTCTCTACTGACTTCATTTGATTTGTTTAAGACCGATCATCTTTACAAAATTTGAAAGAAGGACATCCTGAATTCCATTTTATAAAAATAAATATTTTAAAAAGTATTTACGGAGTGAGTTTCAGGTTGGGTGCAGTAGTATTACGAGATGTAAGATGTACGCTTAGGCATTGGACGAATAGGTCCACAAAACCTCTCTAAATTAAAAATAAAATTGCTATATATATATAAAATTATATATCATAAACTCACAAAAAGATATATTCTATCTAGGTGCTATAGCAATTAGTATATTACATTGATTATGATGGAATGTAGATTCAGCCAGCACTTAACATATACTGCTATAAAATAAGCAAAAGGAACAATTCCATTGTAAAAATCTAAATGTTCTTTTTTCTATTTTAGTAAATAAATGTTATTTTCAATGTTATCTAAGGGAATTATAAAATGCAAGGAATAATTGAGAAATCTTAAAGAATTTTTTTACTGCATTATTATCTTTTTCTTTCGGTTGATAAATGCTATTTTCAATGTTATCTAAGGGAATTATAAAATGCAAGGAATAATTGAGAAATCTTAAAGAATTTTTTACTGCATTATTATCTTTTTCTTTCGGTTGATAAGAAGAATGTCAAAATTGAAGTGATATGCTTAGATAAGATTAAAATATTCCAATTTAAAAATGATCATGTTTTTGGTATTCCATAAACAAAGACAGCCAAAGGTGTATTTACCCCCAATAACAACATATTTAGTATAGTCTCATAAGTAAAATCTGAAAAGAAAAATAAAAAATACGTAAATTTTATTCTTATCTCACAAAAATAGATACATCATCTCGAATAGATCCTCGTATCATTAAAATATAATTAAAATAAAACTCAAAAATGAAAATTTAGTATGATTTTAAATTGATGTAAATATTTTTCGCAAGTTTGTTAAGCATCTAAGGTTCTATGGTGTAGTGGTTAGCACTCTGGACTTTGAATCCAGCGACCTGGGTTCGACTCCCGGTAGGACCTTTTTTGGTTTGTCCATTTTATTTTTTTTATTATTATTATTTTTTTATTAATTTTTTTTATTATTATTATTATTATTATTATTATTTTAATTATTTTGTTTCTTTGAAACTTGTTCAAAAGACAATAATTGGTTTGGCCAATTTTTGTATTTTCCTTATTATTTAAAGTGAAAAGACTAATCAATTAAGAGTTGAAAAGACTAAAAATCAATAAATGAATGGTTTAAAACACTAGACTAACTCACTGGTTAGGCTTCTCTCTATCCATTATATAAGACGTAGAGCCAGAGTTCCACCTACTGATTCGACAAAACTTAATAATTTTGACTCTAATTCTATATTTACAATTAAAATTTCATTCAATATACGTAATAAATAACTTATTAAGAATCCAATTAACTATTTTCTTAAGACTCACGAACTCATAAAGTATTCTAAATTTCAGCTCTGTCTCTGCTTAACAATATTATATAAATCTAATAAAGTTCTAAACCATCTAATGGTGTGCAATGAAGATAGAAAAAAAGAAGTGTTTTAAAATTCAAAGCATGCTCAATTTGCACAAAAAGATGTGTCATGGCTCAATTTGCAATGTCCTTTCACAAAGAAAAAAAAAAGTACTAAAAAAATTGGAATATAATATTCTTTTCATAGATGAGATAGAACAAAGAATCATTGCACTATTAAAAAAAAACCAATATTTGAGGGTAGTATGCTCAAAGAATTTTGCCCCCCTTGAAGCGTCTTCTTCTTCTAAGAATTATTACTATGTTATCATTAGTTCACTTTTATGGTTATAATATTCCTCCTTTTTCACATGTCAAGAAATTTTCTCCTTTAAAATCCAAGACAAGAGCCTTTGGTATCTTTGCAAGCAACAAATCTCATATTTACTTAGCCAATATGGAACAAGAAAGAGATCAAGAGAGATCAATGGATATTAGTCTTAAAGACCTCTCTAAGCAACTTGAAGATTTTGCTAAGGTTAGAAATTGGGAGAAGTATCATAGCCCTAGGAATTTGCTACTTGCCATGGTAATTAATTCTTTTACTATCTATCAATTTTCTACCTTTTTGCCTTCAGATGAATAAATATAGCGTTTACCGACTACTTTTAGGTGATATATTAGAAAAATAGTCATTGTTATAGAGTTTTAAATTTCACAGGTGAAACCTTTCTAATAGTCATGTCTTGGAGTTTCACTTTTGGAATTTGTACTATATGACGGTGATTGTTTTTCAATTTCAAGGGTTGAAAAATGGTTATTTGTGAGTTTCTATTGTCATTCAGAAGCGGATTCAAGTTTCATGATGTATTCTTTCTTTGAGTTTCTTAAAATTGAACATATAATACTTTTATGAATTTATTGTTTTTTCTTCGAAAATTTTTAATAAATTTATTTTTCTAGAGAAAATGTTTATCGAACATTTTTCCATCAAATATCAAAAAGGAACTTACTAGACACACACTAGGTGATGAGACAGCCACATAACATGTGTATGAAAAATGGTAGTTGGTACCACTGGACAATCACACAATGTTTCTTGATTCCCTATTGTCCTTGGCATGTACTGCTTGGCAATATTTGGCACACAAGAAAAAGCATCTCTCCACTTGTTCAAAGATTCATGAAAGAGAAAAAAAATGCATTTTGAATCCATTTAATTGTAAATATTCATAATTATCATATTTGTTAACCCTTTCACCATTTGATTAGTACCCGCGAGTTAATGTTAAATTTGTATTATTATTCCATAGAGTAAATATAATTTCTAAAGATAGTTTACCTATAACATATTTTATAATCCCTTGTTCCTCTGGATGCGTATATTTTTGCCTCCAGAGTATGGTTTAGGGGTCAATAAAATGAGTTGAGTATGGAGTTTCAGGTTCTAACCTCAACATAGGCCAAAACACTATTTGATTTTTTCATGTTTCTCCAATCTTTAGTGGACATAGTTACCCATGTATTTGTGGAAGATTGCACATACCCTATGTGATTAGTCAAGATACACTCAAGCTGATTCGAACACCACAATTATTGATCAAACAAATATACATTAAGGGATTAAAGACGTAAACTTGGAGATTAAATATGCTTAATCAAATATCATAACGATCGAAATCATATAATTTTTTTTTTTTTGTTGTCCAATTGAAAATTCAGGTAGGTGAAGTAGGGGAGTTATCAGAAATATTCCAATGGAGAGGAGAAGTGGATAAAGGGTTACCAAATTGGGAAGAATCAGATAAAGAGCATCTTGGTGAAGAGTTATCTGATGTTTTGCTTTATCTCATTAGATTGGCTGATATTTGTGGCATTGATCTTGGTGATGCTGCTGCTAAAAAGATTCTCAAGAACTCTATCAAATATCCTGAGCCCAAAACGAAGCGAGAATTCATATAGTCGATCTCAATAACAATTATTATTATTGTTTGTTTTTTTACCAAGTGTGTATCATGATGAGAAGTTTTTTATTTGGTGGATCATTTTGGTGATACTAGAAATAAAAAAATATATACAACTTATTATATATATGCTCTAATTTCAAGCAAGTTAAAATCGATTAAATTGATCGAATCATGTTGTTTATGTTGTGATATTTTATATAGGGAGGGTTTATCATATGCAAATTATTAGCTTATTGTGATCCTCCTCTTTTATTTTTCTTATTCGAATATGTGACTGTTGATATGAGTAAGAAATAATTAACTAGAAAGATATTTCACTTTATTTGGAGGCAAGAGGTTCAATTAAATCTATTTTGATGGATAATTAACTAGCAAATTATATTGGAGTTCCACTTATCACTCTCTGAACTCCAGCACACGTCATTTGTATTTTAGCTAAGAATATTTTTATTCAGATAGTATTTTCGTGAGAAAATGATCAAAATGGTCCTTCATGTATAGGGATTGAATTATTTTAGTCCTTTATATATATCATTTTATCTAAATAGTCCTTAATGTATATGAAAACAGGATTATTTTAATCCTTACCCCTAAAACTAACCAAAAAAATAAAAAAATCTACTTTCTTTCACCATTACCAGAGCAGACCCATCTCTCAGCTTCTTTCTTTCGCCATTTTCTCTCCTGCTTATCCTCATAAGAAAAATACTACACACCTCACCCATTTTTTATCTTCATTGAAACAAAATTTTCAGAAGCTTCCATTATCATACATAAAGAAGAAGAAAAAAACCAAGATCACTAAAACAAATGTAAACTAAGTAAATCAAATAAAAGACTCCATTTATTCTCTCTTGTTGAAGCGATCTATGAGGAGGATTATAGCTTTCTTTTCATTTTTTCCTTTTCAAAATTAGTAATTTTTTCAAGTCATTTTTTTAATTCTATTTTAAAAATTAAATGGTAAAATTTTAACGGGCATAGATAGAAAACAAAAACCTTACGAATATTCTTTGAAATTTGAAGAAACTTTTGTGTGTATAAGGAGATTTTGGGAGCAGAAATCGTAGAAGAAATGGCAAAAAGAAAGAAGATGAAGGAGAAGCAATGGCAGAAGAAAGAGGGAGGAAGAAGAGTGTGGGATCCACAATTAAATTTAACAGTTATTTTTATGTTTCCAGTTAGTTTTAAGGATTAGGACCAAAATGATACTCTTTATATATACATTAAGGACTATTTGGATAAGATGATATATATAAAGGACCAAAATAATTCAATCACCTATATATGAAGGAGTCGTATTTCCGTCTTAAAAAGTGAGTATTTCACCATTACATTTTTAAACATTGGCTTGAATATTAATAATTGTTCCCAAAACTGATTATCCGAGCTAATGTTAACGAAAATAAATAAATATGGAGAATCAAAATTGAGCTTAAAATAAATAATACCAAAGAGGAAAATAACCCTTTAATTTCCGCACATATCGTAAAAGCAGAGGCTAATTTGAAATACCGTTAAACTCCCTTCTCTCTTCTCTTAATTTTTGCATCTCTCACAAATGCACTAACAATTAATTCTAAAAAAAAAAAAATTATTATATTTCATTTCTCATAAAAAAAATATATGTAACTGAAAAAAAATACACACAAAAATCATCTGACCTGCAAATCTTATTGTTCTCCAGGTTCTTTTTCTATTATTTTTCTAATAATCAGATTTGTTTTTTTTTCTCCTATTTTTGTTTTATTGGCGAAGAGTTATTATATTCTTTTAATATCGAATCAGGATTAACTAGGATAAAAATTGAGAGATCTCGTTGAAATTATTAGTTTGGAAATTTACCTTTAAGTTAATCATAGGAACGTTATGCTCATTACTGAACTTGTTGAGGTTGAATCGATTATCAGAAAGAAAAAAAAAGGGACAAAATTAGGATATATTCTTGGAAAAATAAAAATGTCATGGCTTTTGGGACAAGCAATTCTCCTATGTTGCTCAATCTCTTCAAAAAAAAAAGGTAAGATAGGTAGACAGGTGTGTGTCGGATCATCTAAAAATAGTGTATTTATAGAGGAACAAATACGAGTACAACAATATTTTTAGAGAGTCTGAACAACATAGCCTGACATAATTTTGCAATCTATGTAGCTCAATCTCTTCAAAAAAATGTAGACAAGTGTGTGTCGGATCATCCAAAAATAGTGTATTTATGGAGGATCCGATACGAGTACAACAACATTTTTGAAAAGTTCGAACGGACATAATTTTGCAATCTAACTTGCTACCTTTTTTTTAATTAGTAAAATTTATGTGTTATGTGCAGCAAAATAGGCAAATATGGAGGGAACATTATTTTCCCCTGCTTTGGAAGGAATGAAGGATGTCAAATCTGAACATGGAGAACTAATGACTAAGCCTTTCTTGGAAGTTTGCAAACTTGTATTGCCAATTCTAGGTTCACACTTTTCTCTATAATCGTCTTGAATTTTACTCGAAAATTGATGTAATGCTATCGATTATATTCATTGAGTCGTCTATCAGAAACAACCTCTCTATCTCTACGAGTTAGGGGTAAGGTCTGCATACACTCTATCCTCCTCAGACCTCATTTATGCATTACATTGTGTATGTTATTGTTGTATATAGTTGTATTTGTGTTGTTTTAAGTTGTGTAATGAATCGAGTTCATTTGCTATACTGATGCCAGATAAATTTGGAGCTGCAATGACTGTGGTTAAATCTGATATCAGCGGAAATATAGCTGTGAGTTAGTCATTTCTTCTGTTTGAATATTACAAAAATCTCGCGAATTGTGATGCAGATTTCATGTGTAGCAGAGTAAGTTGGAGTTATTTGTGGTTGTAGAGCTCATGTAATAGACAAAAATGCAATGTTCATCGATGTTTACTTATTACGACAATCATCTTGAGTAGTAATATTGATCTAGTGGTTCAACTGTCATCAATTTGCACTTAAAATGTTGGAGAAACCTTATATTGAACAACACATGAAACATAAATATCTTATGTTGGTTCTAATGGTGAATTATGGAATGCTTGTTTCCTTACAGAGGTTAGAATCCAAGTATAACGATAACCCATCGAGATTCAACTACTTGTACAGTTTTGTACAGGCAGAAGTTGAGATAAAGACAGCTAAATCTTCATCCAGTTGTACTAATGGTCTTCTATGGTTAACAAGGTGCGCGATTGTTCTTCCATGTTCTCATTTCAAAAAACTAATCTATGGTTTATAACAGAAAGATAAAGTTGTCTCCTTGTGATTGCCTACATCACACATGCCCTTTCCCGGACCTTGCATGTTTTGTGCACAGGGTTGCCCTTCTAAGCTTTGGTGCATAACAAGCTTGCATTTGTTTATTTGATGAACGAACTTTGCTACCATAACGTGTTAAGATAAATCAGACTAATCGATGATTCTGCTAATGCTGCAGAGCCATGGACTTCATAGTGGTGCTCTTTCACAATTTAGCTCAGCATCAAGATTGGTCAATGTCCCAAGCTTGCAATGATTCTTACTCCAAGACGTTGAAGAAATGGCACGGATGGCTTGCTAGTTCAAGCTTTACGGTATGTACTTCACTGTGTTTTCAGTCTAATAATGACCTTAACACCAGCAATTCAAATGCCATGTGAGAACATTTAATCAATCTTCTCTACCTGTAAAACGTGTTAACGTGTTTCTAAATGTGATACAAAGGTTGCGATAAAGCTTGCACCAGATAGGAAAAAGTTCATGGAGGTCATAAGTGGCAATGGTGACATCAACAGTGATATGGAGAAGTTCTGTACGACGTTTTCACCTATACTTCAGCAGATCCACAAATTTTTGGTATGACATTTATATACTCTTTTCAAGTTTTCGATAAGAGTAAGGTTGTCTTAAGTTTGTCAATGATGCATGGTTTTTCGTTGCAGACTAGTGTTGGCTTGGACAGTATGAAGGCTTCATGATCAACTTCTCCAGTATCAGCATTGTTATTTTTCTCCAAAAAGTTTACCAGATCTGTTGCTTTTATTTTCATTTCATCCCACTCAAATTTAAGGAAAGAACGCGTATGATCTCAGTTTATGGAATGCTAGTTGTAAAATTGAGATTTATCTATCGATATATTCATCATATTCCTCACAAGTTCAACATAGTTTTACCTACACGTCAAGTTTAGAACGACATCATCCACATCACTGGACTCATTATGCTCTCTTGAAGTTTGCACAAGTTTAATGTGCCTTCAAAATCAGCTATCTCAATGATCTCTAAGTCGAGTACATGAACCTCGAGTCATTAGTTGTTAGGATTTTAGCCACCCAAGTCCTCTATGGTTCTTCCTTTCTCCATTTCCCCTCTCCTCTTGGAGTGCCACCAGAAAGAAATTAAAAGAAGAGAGGTATGAATCAAGACATGAAATCCCCAAGTATTTGAAAACACATCAGACAAAGTAAATCAATCATCCAATATGAGTACATATGCGATGTACTCAAGAGCAAAAAATATCATAATGGTCGCGTGATTACATACATGATTCACACAAACTCATACGCGCATATCAACTAACACTCATTTAGATATCGTTTGACAGTTACAAAAGGTGTTCTACTCAGATGTTCTCCTACTTTGGGAGAAAATCCAGTACCTACTTCTTTGATATTTGACTTTGGAGTCAATGGAAGCATATTTTCCAGTGAGGTAAATGGCAAGTGATTGGACCGTTGTGTTCCCTTCACTGGGCGTAAGTAAGCTAAGTGACCACGTGAGAAGTTGTTGCATTTTGGAAGCTTACTCACTGGTGTGACTACCTCCTGTTCTTTAGCCATCGGGGCACCAGATGGATCCTAATTACAGAAAAATTAACAGTTTCATATCAAATAACTGTCATAACAATATGAAGTGAGTATAAACATTTTTCTAAAGCCAGTTAAGTATAAACATACCCCTATTGCAAGGAAAGTGAATGAACTGTCAGCACCGAGGTGTATCTCAATCAGTTTGCGCAGATCAGCTAAGGATGAATCTTTGCCAACCTTTACCGTGGTTGCTACACCAGGATTCTCTTTTGATGAAGCTTCCCATTTCACATGGACTTCGAGATTGCCAGAAGTAGGATTAAAGTTCTCCTTTGAATCATTTTCTTTATCATAAGAGCTCTTAAACATTCTTGTCTGATTAACTGGTGACTTTTTTATGGTCTCGGGATTACATAATGGCAAAAGATCATTGGACAAACCTTCTGCAGCAAGCACAGATGCATAATCCTCTCTGATTGTCTTAACTGTTGGTACTGAAGAATCAGTATCTTCCAAATTCTTCTGTGCAGGCACTGGGCTTACACTATGCTGAGAAAGCTCTCTATAATTGCCACAGAGTGTGAAAATGTTCTGAATAAGCGCTTGCCTAGAAGGGGCTGCACCCATACAAACATCATTGTCCTTGCATAAATCACTGAAATGATCAGGATCTGGTCTCAAACAACTCATATCATGATCAAGCAGACCAGAACATATTGTTTTTTCCTCAATGACCTCCTTCTGCACCTCCTCATCGACAGGGGGATTCTCTGTATCTCCTTCATCATCACCTTCTTCCTCCTCTTCAAATACAGTGCTCAAGCTACTTTTATTGGTGAAAAGTGGATCTTCAACTTCTCCTAAATTGCTTATGTTAGGATAACCCGAGATTGCTTGGAAAGTATTGCCTTCAGGTTTATAGACCAGTACATCCCGCTTTCCCACGTCCATATCAATTGATCTGTCTAAATCCATAGACTTTACCATTCCTGCATCTTCGGAGTAAATCTCCTGCAGCCTTTTCGCGAAAGTATTTTCCTCCATTGATCCACTTTCAGCCCTAGAGCGGTAAAGCTCAGCTTCCATATCCTCCAAGCGCCTCCGGAGCATTTCAAATTCTTGTTGCTGCTGGAACATTCTTTCTTCCATCTTCCTCCTCTCCATTTCAACAATTTCATTTGCCATTTTCTGACATTCTTGTATCTTCTTTTCCAACTCACTCTTCAACATCTGAGTTCGCTCGTTTACTTTAAGATTGATCTGCTCCTCGGTTATCTCCATTCCCTTTCCTTGTACTAACTCCAGTTTGGCCCTTAGTGTAGCCATTTCTTCTTCTTTCTTCATAAGCTCTTTCTGAGCTTCATTACGCTCTTTCTCTTTCAGCTTGTTCTCCATCTGAAGCTTGTAGATGAACTGATCCATAACGGCAATCCTTGATCCCAAGATAACTGTCGATGAAGAATCCTCTGTACCTTTCTCCTTCAATGGCGTATGAGGACCACGGACAATGCACTTTGCTTTGGCACCATATTCCAGAGTGGAGATAGTCTTGTGGAGCTCTTTAGGATCTGGACTTGCACATAGTATCATAAGAATTTTGGACTTGTCATCCTCAAAAGAGTCCTAAACAAAACAGTTGAAACAACTATCACAGTCAATGAACACTTCCAAAGCAATCTGCCATACTATAACCAGCTAAGTTGCGCGGACTCTTCACTTTTGATGCCACACCCGCTCGGATTCTCCAAAAATACATCACTTTTGGAGAACCCGACATGCACCCATTGACATTTATGAAGAGTCCAAAGCATCATAGATCAACAGCATATGCAAAACTTACCTGTAATAGCATGGTTAACTTGCTATCACGAAATGGCACATGAGAATCACCATTAGCAATGGCGGATTCTCCAAAAATACATCACTTTTGGAGAACCCGACATGCACCCATTGACATTTATGAAAGAGTCCAAAGCAACATAGATCACCAGCATATGCAAAACTTACCTGTAATAGCATGGTTAACTTGCTATCACGAAATGGCACATGAGAGTCACCATTAGCAATGGACTCAACAACCCTCTTCAATGCAATGTTTCCCTGGTTGATTTTCGCAGTCTGCAAGATTTAATCATCAAGGTACCACAGTAAGACACAATTATATCATATAGATGGTCATACATTTGAGTTACTTCAAAAGGAAATCAGATAAACTTAATACAAGTGAGCCAAGTGAATCCAGAACTTATACCTGCATTTTTGCTTCCAAACCAGTTTGACCAGCTTGTTCAATATTCTCAGAACCGGCCATATCCACAAGCATTAGTCGCCCTCCCACTGTTGGAACGTCAAGGATTATCTGCAATTGAAGACAAATATGCATTGCTGAAACTAGAAATTGAATGAACTTATTTCCATGAAAAAGTGATTAAACATTTACCATGCAGTGGCTCCGAGAGCTCCTCTCGTTACACAGAGTACTCTTTACTATTCTTCTCTTCTCTACTTTTTGGATCTCTTTCGATATCTTTATAGCTTCAGTCCCTGAAATAAAAGTTGCATTTTTGGCCTTTTTACCTATAACTTCCAGCTTCACCTGCAAGGTAAAAGACAGAACCAACATTGTACAGACACATAAAAATCAGTAAAGCACAGTCATCTTTTAATAGACTTAAAAAGGTACTAATTTCTAACTATTAATATATGTTAGCCATGAAGATCAACAATTTTATGATAAAGAAGATCCGATTTTCTCTACTGAAAAATACTCATCCTTCCATAATCATATACTGAATGGATCATTGAGATTTGGTGTACAGATACTTATCCTTCTATAACCTCATGTAGGTTCTCACTGACATAATCTCTACCGAACAATACTAGTGTTATCCTTTCATGTCATGCACGGAATGGCATGTGTAAATACTGAAATTACATTGAGCAAATGTCACTTGAATAACAACAAGCACGTCATCTTTAATGGCTATCGAAAGTCAACTGAAATTGCTATTCGACAGGAAACTTAAACGAGCCTTAGCAATAGCTGCTACAAATTCAAGTCATCAGCTAGCACATTTAGAAACTGGAGCACTATAAGCATTTTGCTTGATACAAATCACAACTATAATGTCAAGGTTCCATTCAGTGAAATTGCAGAATCAATGATACAGAACTAAACATGTTGTACTAAAATCTCGAGAAACATATCAATCGAAAAACAAGACATGGACAAAATATCAGATAAGAGACTACTACTACTATTCTGTATGAAACATTACTAGTGCATCAAATAACTAATTGCCAAAAGAAAAACTTCATTTTTTTACCTTGGAAGCACAGGCCTTGGACCAACCAAAAGCAAATCCTCCACCACCATTAGTCGTCGATAACAAATCATAAATCTCCTCATTATAAATCTCCAACACAGTAACATGAACAAATGTGCCAACACCAACCTTCTTCTCACTATTTTCATCATTTTCTTCATTTCCATCACCCAATATATCCTTCAATGACCTATACACAATTCCAGGCTGCTTAACACTCCCAAACATAGTATGACTCTTACCAGCACCAGTTGGTCCATACATCATTATAGTACATTTATCCCCTAATTTCACCCCATCAATTCTTGACTCAACAAATTTCTTATAAAACTCATCAAGATCTTCTTCTTCGGATAACGACACACCATCAAGAGTAAAATCCCTATACCCTATATCAGTCCTAACACGTAGGGACCGACAGTCAGAATTCACTTGCAATGCTGATAAAGGTTTCTCCTTTTTATCCGGGTAATCACGAATCCTACCAATAACCTCTACCGGGTGCTCGGGAGGTGGACCCCCTTCTTTCATTGCTGTAGAATTAGGGTTTGGTGAGGGTTTTGCTGAGTTGAAATTCAGACGATGCTTGGACTGTGGGGTTCTTGAATTTACATGGGTCTGGTGCAATTTTGATGACGGAGTCGGAGTTGTATGATTCTTTGATGATGGTGTAGGAGCCATTGAAGATTACAAATGGGGTTTCGTTTTTTCTAATCACTGATCGAATTTTTCAAGAAAATTTCAAGATTTTACAGACGAAGATTGAATCTTTGAAATGGGGTTTTTTTTCTGTCACTGATTTGATTCAAGATTTGATTTTTTTTGGAGATTGTAGAGCTAAAAATGGAAAATGGGGAAGAAAAGAGTGGTTTTTTCAGAATTGATTGAGAGTGAAATGAAAAAAAATGGACTGTATTTTTGGATGTTTTGGTTTTGAAAATTCAAAAAATGAAAAGTTTAAACGTTTAACTTGGTAACGGCTAGTTACAATTTTTGTTTTGAAACTTGCTTTGTCTTTTTACCCTTTTAACCTTTTCTATCTTTTTCTTAATTTTTTTTTTTTTATGATAAACGAAGGATTATACTTTTGAATTCACTAACTTATGAGATAAAAAGAAGTCTAACGTTGAATAGATGCAAAAAGAATAAGATTTTTCGTCTTCTTATCATTTGAACTAACAGAGTTATATGTTCTTTTATAGGGGTAAGAGCTAGTTTGAGTTAACTTATTGAAAGTAGTTGATAAGCATTTAAGTACTAAATTGGTGGGACTAACTAGTTTATAAGCTCTCTAGAATTGTTTCTTAAATAGGTTGTATAAGTTTAAGAAGTGTTTATAAACTAGTTTAACCACTTCTAATCTTATTTGCCTAAACTTATCTAACTAGGATAAATCCTGTCAATATTGATAAATCTAAATATCATACACATGACTTCAACTAATTTGAGATTGACGCGTAGATTGAAGGATTTATGTTAGCAGGGATGCTTTGTATACCGAGCTCTACTTATCAAGTAGTAGAGCCAAGATACTTGTGTTCATTTACATCAGTGGCTCCCCATCAATTGGTTATCCTTAAATAAATGAAGGAGCCTATTTCATTTATTATATTCTCCAAGTTTCCAGGTTCATGCTTCTTGCAAATTGCAATGCCATTAAATCAAAGAGAGGTTTGAATCATGGATCTCTATAGTTGTGGAGAGTAGCATTTACTATGTCTCTGCTTTCGACTCGAACTATGTATAGTAGTGTGACTCTTTGATCTATTGGTTGACTTTGTGTGAGTCTCATAGGTGGACATGTCGAATTGAAATTAGATCTCAAGTTGACATCACAATACACGAGTTTGCCATAATAATAAATATAGTCAATGGTGACTTTGACTAGCAAGCATCACAACTAGTATATCTCATGTCTCTTTTGGACAGGATTGTTGCAGTTTTAGTCAACTCCAAGCTCTTGAGTAATTCTATAAGTTTTTTCTTAGTTGTTCCTATAACAACAATATCCAATGTAATCCCACGAGCAAGTCTGTGGAGGGTGGTGTGTACACCGACCTTACCTTACCTCATATGTATTCTTGAAATCTCACTGCATAACTCCATCACATGTCAAATTTACTGTATACAGATTTGAATTTGCAGTAGCATTACAAATTTGCTTGCTGTGACCAGCAGAATAATGTTGAGCATATCTACACATTTGATATGTTGTTACATGAAATTGTAGCAACAAAATATTGTAGGAAGACTATATTCATTGCAGCACAACTTATGAGATAACGAAAACTCTAAGCTCTCCTCTGTCTCCTCTTGTTACACGTGTATCAGAATCAATGTAGGTAACTTCAAACTCACCACTTCCTGTATTTGATGGTGGCCTGAACTGATCTGGTATGCGAGGCACCTCTAATGGTGGCAGCTGTGATAAATTTCCGGTTGTCTTCACTGTAGTTTTCTCGAATGCAATCTTAATCGTAGATGATCCTATTTGCGGAAATGTATAAACATGACATGAGATACGAAAACTTTAGAACTTTTGTACTGCAAAAACAGAAGCAATAATACCAAAATTCTTGGTCCAAAAGATGTGAGAATACACAGAACCAACCTATAAGTTCAAATTTGTGGGCTAATGTGGCAGTTGCTTCAACAGGTGGGAAGGGCCACGGAGCACCTAATTCAAGCTCCACTATGTTGTCAAAATCCTTGCTTAGTACATCAATTCTTTGAAATACCTGATCAAAACAAATCAGTCGGTTATGCTACCGTGTATCAATATATATAAGCTTGACAAATAGCAGTGAATTATAACGCTCTACATTGTTCTGCAGCAAGCTAAAAGAACTGGACATATTGATCCTTCTAACTGCAAGGCAAACCATGGAGAAATGTTCGACAACAAATCCAGGATAGGACTCTAAGAATGCAACTTCTTAACCTGGATATAATCAAGGGCTGATTTACGTTGAAGGTAGCAGCTACGGGTGCAACCACACACAGGGAGAGAGTTGAAAATTCTTTTAAAGTATATATTTATACCAACTCTGACCTCATCCCAATGACGTAGTGGGTGCAACAGTACTCCAAAATCACTTAAATCCTAGATCCCCTCTGAATATAATGACAAACTGTCTTTGTTCTCTTCATAACATGTCTATAGTAATCATAATAGAAGTCTGACCAACCACTCTGTGTTCTCTTTAATTCATGGTTAACCACTGTATGCATGTTCGTAACTGGAGATGGGAAAAGGCCAGCTCTTACAGAATTAAATGAGTCCTTTTAGCTTACCTGACCAAGAGTGATGGGAAGAAGTCTTCCAGTGGGGGGGCCAGGACGACTTCCACCAAGAGTACGAGATGAGAATGCACTGCTGTATATCAATTTCCACCTCCCTTGAAGCTTATCAAGATCAGCTGCGAGATCTACAGCTCCTGCACAAGATTCCAGCTCCTTGGCAGCCTCATCCGCCTTCTTTAGATCATCTTCACTTGCAGCAAGACCTCTGTTTAGCCCAGAAACAGCACTCTGCAAGTGATCAACACATTTGTCAAGAGGAACCTTCTGACTTGCTATAACCAATATAATATATAATAAAGGAGTACCCATGTCTCTATTGCTTTAATGGCAGATGATTGATAAGGATATGCCATTGTATGAAGGAATAAATAATACAAAGATTAAATTCCATGGAAAAGAGAAAAAGACTTAAAACATTAAGAGGAGATGGGGAAATATCCGCAACCTTTTCCAATGACAATTATACTTAACGATGATTAAATACTAATGGTTCAGCCAAATATTGGACCTAGCCAAGGAAGTGCTACGTCGTGGAGATAGGCATAAACTCATGGTGACAGCAACATCAGTTGCATACATCTTTGACTCCAGATCAACAACCATTCTATTGCACTTAAATGTGCTAAACAATAGGATTCTAAGCATGTAAAGAAAGTTGATTGGCAATTGAAGCAGGACAGTAGTATTTTCTCGTAAGAATATACATCTTTTATTTGTCCTTAGACATTGCCATTCCAAAGGTGATTCTGTAGTCAGGGCGAATCCAAGAACTGAATATTGTAGGACAAAATACATTCCAACATTGGAAGCAATATCTGATCTTCATTAGTCTCTCAGTCAATCAGCCTCAAAGTCTGACCAGATCCTTCAATGGTACAGAATGCTGGGACAAGTAGTAATTTCTTTTGCCACAAGGGTGTCTAAGAGAATTTGAATGGAGAAACATGATCAGTGAGGATTCATTGACCATTAAAGAAGCCAAAGTTGATTACGAAAAGGTTACAGAAGGGAGTTAGACTATATTACAAAACCCCCCTTGTACTCAAATACCAAATTCTGAATCACAAACTAAATTTCAAGTTTCAATATTTATGTAGCAATTTAGAAGACAGGAGCAGGGGTAGATTTTGCCTTAATCTGTCATTTAGCGCATCGCATCACACTTAATCCCTCAGTGACTCGAGTTGTTTAGGTGGTAACAAACAAGTTGAGTACCACTTGAATAACAATGTACTTGCAGGATAGAAAGCCCAAAAGAGAAACCAGAAATAAAGCCAAGAATCAATTCAATCCAACTACTCCAACAACAAACTAGTTGAGTCAGCTTTGTACCCATTCCCGTCTAATCAAGTTTCGAGAGGATTCATCTTAATTCGACTATTTCTATGTTGACTTTCAACCTACCACAATCTTACTCAACTCTAGTTTGGAGTTGGTTATGTATTAACAAGATCACATAGACAGAGTTTAAGCAAGGAAATTAATGTTTACACGAAAAGGGAAAATGATATTGACTAAAAGGGGACCAATAGAGCAAATATATTTAAGTCTAGGCTAGCCTATGTACCACAAGATAGTGGAATTTCCACAAGACAATTACCAATAATCAAGACAAAGAATCCAAGACACATCCATCAAAGGCAACATAAATAACTGCATAGGGAAGTTAAAACAAGAAGATTAGTTCAAGATAAAAGAGCAAAAGATTAGAGCTTTAAGTACTAATAACTTGAGTTTCAGACACCCAAAAAACTCAACTTTAGCTTCTTTACTACCAGATGGCTCAATGGAAGTGACTAAAAGGAAAAGGATACTGAAATAGACTACAAGGGGATCCATAGAGCAAATAGATTAAAGTCTAGGCTAGCCTATGTAGCACAAGATAGTGGAATTTCCATAAGTCAATTACCAACAATCAAGATGAAGAATCCAAGACAACTGCATCGGGAAGTAAGAACAAATAGATTAAGTACCAATAACGGGGTCACAAAGATTAGAGCTTTAAGTACCAATAACTTGAGTTTCAGACTCCCAATAAGCTCAACTTTAGCTTCTTTACTACCAGGTGGCTAAATGGAAATGACTAAAAGATAGTGAAATTTCCATAAGACAAATACCAACAATCAAAATAAAGAATCCAAGACACCCATCAAAGGCAACATACATAACTCCAAAGGTAAGTAAGAACAAACAGATTAATTCAAAAAAATAGCAAAAGGGGGTCAAAAAGATTAGATTTTTAAGTACCAATAACTTGAGTTTCAGACACCCAATAAGCTCAACTTAAGCTTCTTTACTACCTATGTACCACAAGATGGTGAAATTTCCATGACACAATAACCAACATTCAAGATAAAAGAATCCAAAACACACCCATCAAAGACAACATAAGCAACTGCATAGGGAAGCAACAGCAAACAGATAAATTCAAGAAATAACAAAAGGGGGTCAAAAAGATTAGATTTTTAAGTACCAATAACTTGAGTTTGAGAGACCCAATAAGCTCAGCTTTAGCTTCTTTACTACCAGGTAGAGTAAAAGTGACTTCATCAATACCCGACTGACAAATTAAGGCTCTCTTACTATCATAGCTCCTTTCCTCTAATAATCTTTGAGTACTTCTCTTGCTTCTTCCTGGGAGATGACAGGGGAAAGATTGGCAAGAATTTGATAAAGAATGATTGTGAGAAAGGGGAAGTCTAGAATGAAGTAGAGAAGCCATGGTTGAGCTTGAGTTTCAGAAAAAGGATCGATCTTTTGTGGAGTTTGATTGGTGGTAGTAGTAGTCTATAATTTTCTAGTTTTGTGTTGAATCAAAAAGCTAAGGGACCCATTTCCTTTTCTTTTTTTCTTGATTTCGTTCGGTGTTTCATATCCATATTAAAGTCTATTAAATTCAAATTGTGAAATCTCTTTAACAAAGACTATTACATATTTAGGAACTCGAATTAAAACTTTAAATTAAAAATGAAAGACTACGTACTTAAAAACTCAAATCGAAACTTCTAATTAATGTGAGAGGAACCGAAACCTAATGGTGCCACTGCCTTAGTAGGTAGCAATGTGGGACACTATGAGACGTGGCGATGCTGGCAATGGCACATTTATAAATCATATTCCCTCGTGCACACATGAGTCGTAATATACGTAGGACATAAATTACTATATTAGGTAAGATATATGTATTTATTTATTTAATTTTGTAATATAAATTATAATGTTTACTTGTGCATATTTAAAATAAAAAAAATAAACATCAGCTAAAACTAAATTAAAATACATATTTATGTACGAATTGTATATTCAAATTCTTTTTACTTTGTTCTAAGGGCCCGTTTGGCCATGCGATATGATATCATGATATGGTATCATGATATGGAATCATGAGATGAAATTGAAGGTTTGTTTGGACATGCGATATGAAATTTTTGTGTTGTATATTTTTTCATAAACATAAAAAGCCCATATGTTATAAAACTATTAAAATAACCCCAATTGTTTATTCAATCTTATCACGTAAAGAAAAAATTATAAAATCACATAATAAATTATTACAAAATTATTTGTTCTCCACTTAAGTAATTGTTTCATCTAACTTTAATTTAATAAAAAAAAATTGAACATAAATTGTAGTGTACTAGTCTTTAATATAATCCTCCCACATAGTACGGACAATTTCCTCACGTTGAACTTGCATTTCTCGATCATGTGACCGAGAAGATGAACCAACATTGTTACTTTGAGGTGTGAGTTAAAGTGACTATATGTTGGTGAGAATAATAAATTTTATGTCGGTGAGAATAATAAATTTTAAAAAGTAATGATGTGATTATAAATTTTATTTACATATGAAACAAATGGTTAGTAGATATAAATGTGGGGTTGTTTTAACAAAATATAAACTCATGGATCAATTGTTATATTAAAATATCTCAAATCATGATATGAAATCACATGGTGATTCCATATCATGGTTTTTGGAGAATATGATATCACCTCTCATGATATGAAATCATGAGATGAAATCAACGTAAAATCGCATGTCCAAACGCTGATTTCATCTCACGATATCATATCGTGATATGATATCGCATGGCCAAATGCCTACTAAGTATCATAAAAATTAACTCTAGCTTGATTTCATGAAACTCTCATAAAAAAATGACATATGACAATCATTTCAGAAATCCGACTTATACATCACATTCCAAAACACAACTTATAAATCATATTTCAACAACAACAATTCATTAGCTGAGATCTAGAAAGAGTAGAAATGTAGAATATACGTAAATCTTACTCCTACCTCGACAATTAAACGCGACTACACATATTCCTTTCTTCAGCTTTGTTTGGCTTCTACGATAAATAACAAAAGTTACTGTATCTAATTTCAAGAAAACAAAACTCCAAATTATACCCAAACGCTCAAATTTGAATTTTGGAATCTCAAATTATTTTGAAAAATATTCCAAAAGCATATCATTTTCCCGCTCATTCTTTCAACTCTAATCTTTTCAATTCAACCAAGTACCTCAAAAACCTTTTCAGTTTTCACTTTTTTTTTCTCCAAAAACCTTAAAAAAATACTAAAATGTCGACGGCAGCACCAGTTCGCCGGCTAAAGGACCGTGGCGGCGCCGGAGCCAAGATCAACGCGCCGCCATCCACCACCACTGCCGCCGCTAGACCTTCCAAATCCCTAACCCCACTTTCCAACAAATCGTCTGCTGTTAATTCCAGCGGCGGGGAGAGTCTCAGGCGGTCCATAGGAAAAGAAAATCCCAGACCCACATCGCGTGTTCGGGCTGCAACGGCGTCGACTAATCAGAAACCGGCGCTTCGTGCCATGCCGAGAATTGACAAGGCGGCATCGGGGACGGCAACGGTAACCGGAGCTGAAGGCGGAGAGGCACGTGCCGAGCCACGTGCTAGGTGGTCAACGTCTGTGCCTAGAGGTAGGAGTTCTAGTCCATCTGAGTTTTCTAAGACCTTGTCGGATATTCGGAAAACATCTAGGGTCTCTAGGGTTTCAGGGAATTCTCGAGGTGTGAACGAAAAATTGACTGAAAATGGGAATAGGGTTTTGACGGAAATGGAGAAAAGTCGTGAACTTTTGGGGAAATTTGATGTAAAATCTGAGAAAATTAAGATATCTGAAGGAAAAAATTCTAAATTTTGTGATAGAGAAGAGCTTATCTCAAGCTCAAGTTCAGTAAAGTTGAAATCTTTGGTTGATAAAAGTGGGAATATTGTTGAGTCTAATGTGAAAGATCCGAGATTGCTGACCAAATCGAATAGTTTTTCTGGAGTGTCGAAAGAGAAATGTGAAAATGAACAAGGGAAGGTTGGTTTGAGTGTGAATAAGTACCCAAGTAAGCTGCATGAGAAGCTTGCATTCTTGGAAGGGAAAGTGAAGAGGATTGCAACTGATATTAAGAGGACTAAGGAGATGTTGGATATGAATAATCCTGATTCTTCAAAGTTGATAATTTCAGATATCCAAGAGAAGATATCCGGGATTGAGAAGGCGATGGGTAATGTAGTTGATGGTGATGGAAAAATAGGTTTGGCGAGTAGCATTAAAAATGAGAGTTTGAATGCTGATGAGAAGATATGTGGGATTGAGAAGGCGATGTGTAATATTGTGGATGGGGATAGAGAAATTGGTTTGCTGAGTAGCATTAGAAGTGAGGACATGAATATTGATGAGAAGGAAACAAAACCTGAGGATAATGGGAAAATCTCTGTGAAGGGATTAAATGTAGAGGAATTAGAGGCGAGGTTGTTCCCTCATCATAAATTGCTAAGAGACAGGACATCCCTGAAGACACTAATGGGCTGTACCAAAAATGAGGAACTTGAATCTGCTGAATCAACTATTGAAGTGAAGCCTGAGAAGAATTATGTTAGTCCTATTGATGAGAATCCTATTGCTGTGGAGTTCTTGGCTTCTCTTAGTAAGGAGCAGTCTAAAGTTACTACTAGTTGTGAGGATGCTTGTTTACAGATTTCCAATGTTCAAGATGTGGATGATGCAGTAAGTTCACAAAACCAAATTTCTTCTTCGAAACTGTTCAAAGGAAAAGAAATTGTTGATCATCTCCTGGCAAGTGATGAGAGGCTTGAAAGTTTTGATGCTCAAGAGAATAAACAAGAAATGTTGATGGAGGAAGAGACAGAAGATAGTTCTATATGTGAGCTCAATGAGATTGGCCGTAAGACATCTACTGGAGGGTGGTTTGTCTCTGAGGGAGAATCTGTTCTCCTTACACATGATGACAGTTCTTGCTCCTTCTATGATATTGTGCATTGTGAGGTATTATCTGCTTAGCTTCTCATCCCTCTAAATATTAAGATGTCAAATGAACCCAAGCATGACTTTTGTCTCCTATTTATTTGTGCTTCAGTTATTGCATTATTTGTTGTTGTTACTGTTCTTTCTTGTGTATGTTGTGTACTGTTTTCCATCTCTCACTGTTTCATTATATGTTGTGTACTGTTTTCCATCTCACACTGTTTCATTGTATGTTGTGTACTGTTTTCCATCTCACACTGTTTCATTGTTGTTACTGCTTCATTTATGTATTTCCTTTTTCAAACTGCCTCCAAGTGCTTTTTTTTTTAAACCGAGGGACTGTTGGGAACCTCCTCTATATCTTTACAAGGTAGGGGTATGTTGTTGTTGTCTCCTGTTATGGCATGAGTCTTAATATGTGACTTTAATGATGGTCTGGTCTGTTAAGCTTTGGATGAAGTTTGGAAGGCTATGGTATCCAATATTTAAGCTAATTCATCAGCTTCTAAGAATAGTTTCCTTAACATTTGTTATCATTTCAGGAGAAAGCTGAGTACAAACCCCCTTCTGGAGTCTCGTCAAATATGTGGAGAGATTGTTGGATAATTCGTGCTCCTGGTGTAGATGGTTCCTCAGGGAGATATGTGGTGGCAGCATCTGCAGGAAATTCCATGGATTCAGGTTTTTGTTCCTGGGACTTCTACATGAAAGATGTACGAGCCTTTCATGTCGATGATGGATTTAGTAATACAAGAGCAGCCCTTGCTCCATTACCTAATAATCCAATGTATAGGAGAAATACTCTATCATCAATTATGGCGCCTCAAAATCAGCAATGGTGGTACAAACCTTGTGGACCACTCATCGTATCAGGTGCTAGTTGCCAAAGGATGGTCAGAACTTATGATATCCGTGATGGAGAGCAGGTCCTGAAATGGGATTTACAGAGACCAATGTTGTCTATGGATTACTCAAGTCCTTTGCAATGGAGAAGCAGAGGAAAAATAGTGATAGCTGAGACAGAGGGTCTTTCTTTATGGGATGTCAATTCTATAAGTCCTCAAGCACTGCTTTCTGTATCATCCTCTAGTCGGCAAATTTCTGCTTTCCATGTAAATAACACAGATGCTGAGCTGGGTGGAGGAGTTCGACAGAGGTAAAACTGATCTAGCTCACCTAATATCCTTGCAATAAATTGGAATATGACAAAATTACTTTCCCTCTCATGCCTCTAATTAGTTTCTTCCATACCTTGGATATGTTTCTTGTTGAGCATATGCTTTTCTATACTGAACCTATCGCAATCAAGTTTCTCTTGAAGCTTTGCACTATTACATCAAAACTTGAGGAGATTGAAAATAATTTATTGTATTGCTTATTGGTGATTAAATATGGTTGGGAGCTGTAAAAAAAAGATAAAAGATTTGTATGTTGATGTTGGTAACACTTGATATTTTCCAAAACCAAGTTAACATTTGTTTCTTTATATGGTAAATGAATCATAAGCTCTATGAAGATTCAAGGGAAAAGGTATAGCAAAACAGGTTTTTAGACCCTAGGTTTGGGTAGAAAGCTATTAGGTGTCTAGTGTCTACTATATCTTATCATCCATATTAGTTTCATCCAAGAAGTTCAATTCTAGCCTTGTAATTTGGAGCAGTTTTCTGCAGTGGTAATATGAAGATTCTTTTATACCAAGCAGGGCTCTGTAGTCACTAGTTTACATGATTGGCTCAAAGAGTTTTCTGTATGCTGTTTTGCTCAATATCAACAACATACCTAGTGTAATCCCGTAAGTGGGGTCTGGGAGGGTAGAGTATATGTAGACCTTACCGGCTTACCCCTACCTTGGGAGGTAGAGAGGTTGTTTCCAATAGACCCTCAGCTCAAGGAAACAAGTTAAACCATGTTGGAAAAAAAGAAGTAATAGAAGTGAAGAAGTCATGGCAAAATACTATAGAGAGCATGTCAAAGCATTATGAAAAAGAGGAACGTAACTACAACAAAATAATACCATGCAAGAACACATGTAATAACAAACATCAAAGGACAAGAAACTTCCATAGAAATACTACGACTACTTGTATGGAAATATAGTATGGTTAACAAAGTTCTCATTTTAGTTCAATTTATAGCAGAACCTTTTCATCTCTATCAAAAGTTTAAACCTTCATATTTCAATGCAGGGCTAGTTCCTCTGAAGTAGAAGGAAATGATGGTGTGTTTTGCACCTCTGATTCTATCAACGTTTTAGATTTCCGTCACCCCTCTGGTATAGGTCTTAAAATACCCAAGATTGGTGCAAATGTTCAGTCAGTTTTCGCCCGTGGCGATTCTTTATATCTTGGCTGCACTACTGTGAAATCCGCGGTGAAAAGGCAGGTCTCTTCCCAAATCCAACAGTTCTCATTACGCAAGCAGAAGCTTTGCAACACCTATGTATTGCCAGAATCAAATGCTCACTCCCACTACACAGCTTTAACACAAGTTTGGGGAAACTCAAACGTTGTTATGGGAGTTTGTGGATTGGGCCTATTTGTTTTCGACTCAAATAAGGACGATGCATTGCAGTCGTTAAATGCTTTGGATCAAAACAATGGACAGAATTTGAGAGAAGCAATTGGACCAGATGATTTGTATTCACCTTCTTTTGATTATTTATCATCTAGAGTTCTTCTCATATCGAGAGATCGGCCAGCTATGTGGAGGTATATGTTCTAAGTTTTATTTATCTTAGGTATAGTTTGTTAAGGTATTTTGTAACTTATTATGCTTGATGATGCCTTTCTTGTTTGAGGTTTTTGGTGTTTTCTGTACTATAATCCATTTTTCAGTGTGGAGGAACTATATAAGATTTCCCCTTATAGCAATGATGAAGAATTGCTAATTTATGAAGTAGTTTATATCATTCTTTTTGTTTCCTGCTCGGTGTCTAGTACCTGAGCCTGACTATATTTGAATTTACGTTGGAAAGACCCACACTGAGGGGTAAAGTGTTTCCTAACAAAGGTGATTACATAGCCAAGAGGACTCGAATTGGAGACCTTTGGTTAAGGATGAATGAGTACTTATTACTCCACCACAACAATTGTTTACCAGTTTCAAAAAAAAAAACTCTTGTTGGTAGTTTTATATCATTTAACTTCTTATTGATAGCACAGTTAGGTGTTGGCACTCAATTAGTATCACTTTGCTCCTCAACTCACTTTGATTGCACAACTAAACTCTTTCAATTCTTGTTTTTGATTAAAAAAAAAGAATGAGGTAAGAATTGTCCTAAATTATATAAGATCATATATAATTTTAACTATGTTTTTAAAACCTTATTAATTTGTTTGATTTTTCGGTGCAGATATGACTCTTATACTATTAACTTGATCCAGTTTGAATTTTCGATTTTATGTCCACCCCAATTTTTTTTTTTCCATGCTGGACCTCCTCATTATGCAATATTTGAATAGGTAAGATGTCATGATAAAATATTTTTTAAGATGACTTAAATGGATTTTAGTTCATATCTTCTAGATTATCCTATAAGTTTTGTTTATTTGTCACGTATAAACTTGTAGAAAGTTCTCTAACAAATAAATCTTCCCAAGTAGGTCACACGTTAAACAAAAACAAATAAAATGTAGCAATTAACTGTTTATTTTCTCTGTTTGTCAACGAGAATTTTTTAAGATAGGGGTTTTTCATATATAAAGTAATGTAAAGGATATGGTGTAGTGAATGGGGTTGATCTTTTCTTAAAGTCTCGAGTTCGAGCTTGTAGGAAGTGGTTTCCTCCGAATGGGGTGTTCAAGTCCGGGTATAGAAAAATCTTTGGTAGGGAGTTTTTTTTTTCTGCATGGGGTCCTACGTAACGCGAATCTGAAATAGTTAAACTTCAATACGGATCTCAAACATATAGGATGCAGAAAAATCAAAAAAGAAAAAGTAACACATACTTTATCCAGTTGGATTTTGAAAATATGATCAATATTTGTAAGTTCTTAAAAATTGATATGCACCAAATACAATTTTAAAAATTCAAATTTTCAAACGGGAGCATATTTTTATTTGTTTGGAAGCAATTGAAGTTAATAATACTTTATATTCTGTTAGTTAGTAATATTTTTACTTTTTGTTGCATAAAATTCCTTCTATTTTGTTCTTTCGTAGGGGGTGGCTTTGCTTATTACCCAAAGGGCAAGAATGTGGGTGCATCAATATTCTGTATATACTCCCTCCGTTTTATTTATGTGACGTTATTTGACTAATTACGCAATTTTAAAAAGTAAAAAAAGAAAGCACCTAAAGATGTGCCTGATGGTTAATAATATGAATTGAGTAAAAATCAAGAGATTTTAGCAGAAAAACAAAAATAAGTAATTTCTTTTCATTTGTACAGAAGGAAACTTTGTGACATAGAATGGGATGTAAAATAATTATGTTACAACCTTTCATTTTTAGTTTGTTTCAAAAGTAATGATAACTTGGAGACAATTAACTTAACTTTCCATTTTATCCTAAGTGATTTTTCTTTAAATTTTGAGAAAAATATTAAAAACACTCCTGAACTTGGCGCAAATTATTAGTTTTGTTCTTGAACTATTGACAGTCTTAAAAACACTCTTCTACTTGACTAACTATACTAAGATACACCCCCGATACACCCTTGATCTGCCACATGACATAACAAGTGGTCTCAAACTCTTGTAGGAGCGTGAAACTCTTAATAAAACGTCAAGAAAAGTGTTGAAAACACCCCTTAATTTGGTGAGAATTAAGGGGTGTATTTCACTCATGTTGTTGGGGTATATTTAAGTTCAGTTTGTAAAGTAAAGGGGTGTCTTTAAGGCTGTCAATAGTTCGAGGATGAAACTAATAGTTCGCATCAAGATTAAGAGTGTTTTCAATACATCTCTTTTAAATTTTTCATGGTAAAAAAATTCAAAATTTTTCATTTACTTTTTAAATTTTTTCACATAAATTAAAACAGAAGAAATACCCGCTTAGCAAACTAGCAACTTGGTAAACTAGTAGACTTAGTTGTACCATCTTTCTAAAAAATAATATTATATATATATACTGATGTGCATTATATGATAGGTTTAATTTTGGACCATTAAACAGCAATTTACAAGTTGAACTGTTTGACTTAATACCATTTCTTAATTATAATTACATTACAATAATATATATGTTGTTAACATCATTGATCAGGCGCCCAAGTTAAAATATATGTAAAATAAAATAACAATAATTAATCACTGGTAGACTCAGCTACTGTTAATTTAAATTAGGATAATAATTAATCAATTGGATACAACTTTAGTGACCATTTAATTTGACTTCAGTACTCTAATCTAACAGCTAGCGCTGATTTACACAACAAATGCGGCCTATGATACAAACACAATAATAATACATTTATTGTTTCGCAAGTGCGGTCTGATGAGAATAAATTATACACAGACTTTATTTCTATTCTTATGGAGTAGAGACTGTTTTTGATAGACTGTCAAGAAAATCTTTATACAAAATATGTTTTGAATTGAAATGCAAGATGAAAAAGTTATGATAAAAACATTGAAGAAAAAAACTTTCGATAAAAAACAGTAAAAGTAATCAAAGCCAAAAAATAGAGAGTAGAAATAAAATTAAAGAATTAGATAATACTAGCATAATGGGGTTGTTTGGTGTGAGGGATAAGAATAAATAGTCCTGGGATTAAATTTTGGTTTCTTATTTGGTTGCATGTTTAGGACAACTGATCCTACAATTTAAACCATAGTGATGGGATAAGTTATCACAGGATAACTAATCTCAGGATAATTTATCCTAGGATAACTAGTTCCCAACCAAACGATCCCTAATAGTACTACTGGTAAGGAAATAAATAGGTGCTCAAGACTAGAACCCGTTTCATTATGTCTAATAACTTCTCCTAATTTTTCCTCGATTTATATCTTTCTTTGGACCTATCACCGTCAACCTCTCGCATATCCTAAATCACTAAAGCATCCTTCACATGTCCAAATTACCACGGCCTCACTTCTCGTATCTTGTCCATATAAAGACTATTCTTATATCTTTTTTTGTATATATATCTTCGTCCCTAATCTTATTTCTCTAATATATATAAATTAATATGTCCATATATTTATTTAAGCATTTTTCATTTCTTCTATTTTTATTTTTTTAAACGTAAAAGTTTTTGACTGACCAACGTTCTATAATTAAACTTGTTTTAATAAGACATAGTATGACAACTTATAATATCTTACGCGTTTCAAAGTCAAATCTCTTAACAATAAATTTCACTAATTAAATACTAATTAAGTGTTGCCTTTGACAGTATGATATTATCTCAGTTTGAAGACTTTTAAATTATTCATTATTATTTATTTTTTTATTAATTAGATTTGTCACTGTCATAATTCAATAAATAATATGATTACATAACACTTGAGGCCAACTGGATCCTTTTAGCTTTATTAATAACTGTACATTGAACTCAACTTGTTTAAAGTTTAATATTTTTATTTATTAAAAAGAAAGAATATAATTATATTATACTCATACCACAATTGTTATTTTTCTTTGAAAGATCCTAAAGGTCAATATTTTATCTTCGGTGTGGATTCATAACATAATTTTTTTAAAAAAATTAGAAAGAAAAAGCATAAAAATACTTTATTCTATTCGCTCATTTTTTTTACTTATCCGCTATATTGAAAATAGATAATCATGTTTAATTGTCAAGTTTGAAAAATCAAAAATAATTTATCATTTTATATATACTTTACTCTTATTACTAAGTATTAATCAATTTCAATTCATTTCCCCGCGTTTAGATGACTTATACTCCCTCCGTTTTAATATAATTTATGTGATATTTTTTCGAATTTAGAGTAAATCGAGTTTTTTAAAAAAAAAAATGCATATGACTTCTGGAACTTTGAATATTTACTGACTTATAATAATTCGTACGTAATTTTCAAATATGTACGCTTTATTTTTAAAAAAAACTTAAAAATTATGTGCGTAGATTCAGCGCCAAAATTAAGACAACTTGCTTTCGAAATTTTAGTTCTGTCATATAAATTGAGGCAGAAAGTAATAATTAGAGCGGCATTGTACTCTCTATTAAGATTTTTTTTCTGTCCATATTTAGAGCTCAAATTCGAGACCTTTGATTAAGAGAGTTTATCGAGATAAAAGAATGGGTATTTACTTGTTAAGCCTAGCTAATAGAATTGGATCAACACAAAGAAGGGGTCAAAAAAAAGATATTTATCCAAAACTTTAAGTTTTATTTAGCTTTTTTTCTCAATAAACTTTTCTATTTACCCTAATATTGTCTTCTAGGATTGTCCAAGAGAATAAATTTCTTATAAAACCTTCTTATCTTTATATATTACCCACCAAATTGGGATTAAAACCCTTAATTAAAGGAAAGCCAAAAACATGCATTAATTTTCTACAACAAACTTAACCAAATCTTTAGAATTATGGTAAATAACTAATAACAAACTTTATCCCTCACACACTCACAATAATCACTCAAAAGATATTTCTAAACTTCACAAGTTTTCAATATATAATCAAAACCTTTTTGTACAATTTATGCAAATCAAGAAGAAAATAATGACTACCTATAATAATTGAAGTCTCAACCAAATACTTTTCAAGTACACTAACATTATACATTATAAGGAGCACTACCTTTGAATGGAACTATTTTACATTAATCGGACTTCAATCTGAATATTGAATAACATGTGAGAAATTTAATTTTATATGTTATTAATTTTAAAATAATCATTTTTTGTCAAAAAAATAATAATCAAGATTGATGATGATCAATTAAAGATATGGATAGATCATATATTATTTTATAATAGCAATAAATAGCAAGTTGATCATTGTACAACTAGGATTTTCTAAGATATGTGTGGAGTTTAATAATGTTCAAGTACTGTAACTTGTACCCAACATTTGTCTAGCACTTAAAAGGCCTTTTTCGATATTTCAGTTCAATTATCGTTTCAGTTCAATTATTTTTCGTTAAAACTTCAAGAAGTTCTATCTTAGGATTAAAATTTTTAGTTCAAAACTCTAAGAAGTTGTTCTTAAATTCAATTAATTAAGATCATTGTGACATTAACTATAGTTTAAACTGAATATAAATTTTATATTGTCTGAATTATATGATTTGAATATGCAAGAGTGATCTTCGTATTAATATTGAAATTACAAAAACAAAATACTTATCATATATACAATAGAGAATAGGAAATTAAACTGAAAAAAAAAACTTTGAATTGTCCGGAATTATTTGGAATTAAATTTGAGATTGAAGCATTATTTGTACTGTCACTATTATTTGTACGGTCACTTTGTTGGGTTCTAAAGGGTGATTGGGCGTCATGCGGAAGCTTACTATTTGCAAATCATATAGTTGATAAATCAGATAACAAAAACTTATACTAAAAATCAAAATATTATTATATCAAAACTAATATAAAGAAAAACATTGAAACTTTAGAGAGAATAAATCTCCCCATAAACAAGCTTAAACGACTACATTGTGGATGTTATTGTTTTGTGTTAGAAGAAACAAACTTATATTTATAGAGTCCTAAAACCTTTCCTACTAGAAAAGAACTAGCTACTCCAAAACCTTTTTCTAAGAGGAAAGAATAAACCAAATATGAAAGAATATTATATTTTCCTTTCAGGAAAGTAAAAACATTTATGGTAATGTTTTGTCTTTTCTTTAAGGAAAAATAAATCTTAAATTATGGTAAGAAAGTCAGGGCAAAACCTTAACACACTTTCGGCTAAACTTTTAAATCATTTCCTTATAGATTAGGGCGGCGTATCAGTTGATTCGAAAGTGTTATTAGTTATCGATTTGTAGATATGTTAAATTCATATTGATTAGTTGATTATTGATCGCTATCGACTTGATTATCAAATCAACGATTAAAAATACTCATAAATAGATTTCCTCATTAAAAATCACTTATAAACAATGTGACAAACTGACAAACAAAATCTAATAAATACTTCAGAAATTATCAAGTAATTCACATCTAAAAACCGCATATTTACAAATAAAAAATAGCAAGCATATAACATTTGATACAAAAGGAACCAACTGATTTTACATTATTTGCATATCATGAATAATAAAACTAACCTACAAAATTTATTATCAGCTTTTAGACAAAATAATACTAATAGAAGAAAAAGGCAATAAAGTTTTTTTTTTTTTTAATTAATCAAATAAGTGTAGAGCTCCTGCCTTTTCTCCAACAGTCAGAAACAAGATAAAAGATACACAAGTAATAGATGATTTAAAGATAGGATAGACCATATTATATAATATTATACACTACATAATCATCAATAAATAAGAAAGGTCACTGTTCATTGGGGTCCCAAATCCTATGGTCATTGTTCACTGGTGTCCTAACATTTTGGTGGTAGGTGAAATTGTCACGTTTAACTCTTTGCCAGTGTTTGATCATACTCCCTCCGTCCACAATTAATTGTCATGGTTTCCTTTTTTAGAGTCAAACAATAAGAACTTTGACCAACATTTTACGATGTATATTTTCATCATATTAATATGCAAAAAATTGCAACTTATAGTACTTTTCATATAGTTTTTGAATATCTAATTTTTTTAAAAAAAATATCGAATTAACGTAATCTAATTTAACTTTAAAAATTAGTCAAATTGACTTTCGAAAAGCGCAACATGACAAATAAAAGTGGACAGAGGGAGTAAGATTTAGGAATCAACATGGGTTGTGGTGCACTGGTGGGAGTGCTTTACTCTTAATTAGAGGTCTCGGGTTTGAGTTCTGGGTATGGAAAAAATCATGTTGGAAACTCTATCCCCGAATGGGCTCTGCAATGCGCGATTCGAATTTATTCAGAGCTCCAACGTGGACTTTGGATACTAGGTGCGAAACCAAAAAAAAATAAAATAAGATCATAAGATTTAGGACCTCGATTTTAAGTTTTAAATTTAAAATATTTGTGTATGAAATTTGCATAAAATATGAAATCAAAATCTCAAATATTTAAATCAGTAAAATTTCAAGTTTCTAAAAATATAAAACTTGACGCATGAATTTTTTTTAAAAAACTTATCATCATTTTAAAAAATTTATAGAAAAGGACTCATGTTAGATGTGAAGAGATTGTGTACATTATGTGGAAGAGTTATATTAAAGAATAGCTACTACTATTATTGACTACTAAATCACTATAAAATCATGTGTATTTAAATATCGTAATAACATGTGCAAGGATTTATTTATAAGAGAAACATAAAAAAATTATGCAATGTTTTGGGATATTATTTATTACCTTATATATATAAATTTTGATCATTTGATAAGATTATATAAGAATTAGAAATGTTTTAATAATTTTCACAAATTATAAAAAAAATTATATCATAAAAAAAATTCAACTTGCATGTCCAAATAACTTTCAATATCAAACTAGCATGATTTCAAATCATAATTTAAAATCATAACCACCAAATATGGTGGTAATCATGTGACCACCTAATTTATAATATGTATGGTTCATTTTCTGTCAATATTGAGTTTTGAATATCATATCCTCTTCCACTATTATATTAGTTGTTCACGTTTCATTTTACACAGGGATTGTTCATTTTTGTCAATATCATCATATACTTTTTTTATTTTATATTAGTTATACATGTTTTATTTTACACAATATTTAGAAAATCATAAATACGATTATTAATTTTATTAAATTACCATTTATCCATATTAATAACATCAAAATAATTTATAAAAAATATGATTTAATAACATAGGACATATAAATAAAATACCATTAAAATAAATACAAAGTACTTAATAAGCTTTTAAAAAAAATTGAAACTTCTATATTCATTTAGTCTTTCAAAGAATATTAATTGTAGCAATAAAATTAAAAAAATAAAAAAATTATTTTTTTCTTAATTCAGTAAATAAACAAGTAATTGAAACATATATTTTTAATCAGCTGATCAACTAATACGAAACGAAACGGAGGTGATATAAACAAATCAAAAGGCAACAAAAAAGAACCATCTTTTCTCATCTCATGCAAATAGAGACAAGAAAGATACTCATCTCACCTCCTATAAATACAAACAATTTTCTTTACAATTTTCAACAATAGTAAAAACCAATAACAAACAAAAAAAAAAGAAGAATGGAGAAAAAGGCTCATCCTTTACTTAGAGGAGGAAGAAGAGAAACAAAATATAGCCATGGATTTTCTTCATCAGAAATAGAAACTTTAACATCTATTTGTGAAACAATTCTTCCTCCTCTTCCTCTAAATTCACTTCAAGAAAATAATAAAAAAATTCAAAACTTTCATAAAGTTTCTGGCTCTCAATATCCAATTCCTGATGAGGTATGTAAACAAATAGTCTGTCAGATTTATTGTACTGCTTACTTTTTCGAGTCGATATACATAAATTTCGGAAAAAAAAGAGAGGATAAAAATCACATCTTTTACTTTTTTTTCCTTTTTGAGGTAAATTGAAGTAATTTATAGGTAGTGGAGTAAATCAGTTAGTTGATCATCTGAACTTTCACGTGTAATTCTCTCCTCCATTTTTCCTTCCTCTACCCCTACTATACTGCTTACTTTTTCTAGTTGATATACACAAATTTAAAAAAAAATGGATGAAAAAGGCCATCTTTTTCTTTTTCCTTTTTGAGGTGAATTGAAATATTTTATTGGTAATAGAGTAACTCATTAGTTAACAATCTGAACTTTCACGTGTAATTCTCTCTCCCGTTTTCTCTACCCTACTATATTGCTTACTTTTTCTAGTTGATATATCTAAGTAGATGGTTGTTTAGGTTAATTCTTTGAAAAAAGATTGATAAAAAGCATTTCTTTTTTTAGGTGAATTGAAGTAATTTAATGGTCGGAGAATCTGAGTAATTCAATTAGTTGACTATCTGAATTTTAATTTTATTGACGAGGATTTAAATTTTCTTTTAATTTTTTTTAGGTTGCTGAGATTGTGATGAAAAGGGCTTTTTTTGAAGCAAGAATGTTGGTGAGGGGTTTGTTAAGAATTCTATCAACAAGAATTGGGAGTTTGTTACTTTGTGGATTATGTTGTTTTGGAAAAAGTTGGCCTTATATTAACAAATTCTCTGATATTTCATTGGATAAAAGAGAAATTGTGATGCAAAAATGGTTCAACAACAGATTTTTCACTCCTGTTAGATTGGCATTTATGTTTGTCAAATTCTTGTGTCTATACATCTTCTTTACTCAGGTAATTTTCCTACTCGCTCAGTGTCTGATATTTGTATTAAAGTTTAATTAAATTTGCATTCGTTTTGAAAAGTCTCATATTGAGTGTAAAATATTTTCTAACAAAAACAACTTCATACTTAACCTGAAACCTCTAATTAAGAATAAAAAAGTAATTATCACTCCACCGCGACCGTATTGATTTTATAACTTTTTTTTAGTCTAAACATGACCCATAGTTTTTGCAGGGCTTTGTTGTCTTTTTCACCTTTTTTATTTTGTATTTTTCTTGAGTCTAAACAAGGGCATGGCACATGGTTTTTGCAGGGCTTTTTTGTTCTTTCCACCTTTTTTAAATATATTTTTATCTTGATATTTCAGCTATTGATTAATTCTAATTTTAGTCCTTGTAATATTTGAGAGAAAATGATCAAAATGGTCCTTGATGATGTATTGGGGTTACTTTATTTTGGTCCTTAATATATTCTAGGTGATTGAAATAGTCCTTCATGTATGACAAAATATGTTCAATTTAGTCTTTTACCTAATCTTAACAATTTATTCCCAAAAACTATTAAATATAACTGTGGGGCCCACATATCTTACAAAATCCACTATTTTTATCATCTTTATTAGCTCAAAGAAAGAGTTTCAACCTTTTGATAATAATTATTTTGTAATCGTGTGGTTAGATGTTAGAGAAAATAGTGTTTTAGAATTCATGAAACTCTTTCTTTGAACTAATAAAGATGATAAAAATGGTGGATTTTGTAAGATATGTGGGTCCCACAGTTATATTTAACAGTTTTTAGGATAAATTGTTAAGTTTAGGGTAAAAGACTAAATTGAACACATTTTGTCATACATGAAGGACTATTTCAATCACATAGAATATATTAAGGACCAAAATAAAGTAACCCCAATACATCAAAGACCATTGTGATCATTTTCTCTAATATTTGATAAAGTATATACTAAGCTTCGACTATTTTTAAAATGTGAATTTTTAATCCTTTTGCTGATGAATATTCATAAATTTCCAGAATTAATAACCATTCCACTGTTTAATTATCCATATTATATGTTAAATTCGTATTGAAATTCTATATTTGAAGATAATGTACTTCTTAAAGTAGTTCAAATATAACATTTTCTACATACAGGAATCAAAAGCATATATTTTAATTAATCAAAAGTTAGATGTGTTCGAGTCATTTATCACGAGGATCAAAATCAGAATTTACGAATAGTCCGGAAATGTTATTCTCCCTTTTTTTATATGGGGCAACACGCTAAGTTAAAAATCTCAAGGTACCTTATAATATTATGCTAAGTATTTTATCAAACTATCTTTCTTGATTTGGGAATTTACAAATGGCAATAATTTCGTTTTGCTCAATATTGCCAGCTTGACTTGAGTGTCCTTAAAGAATTGGTCACTAGGAAGTTCCATATTTTAATTATATCTGAAATTGTGCCAGCATCATGTTTTTAAAATTTTACTTATTTTATTTTCAAAAGCTTCTTAAAATCCAACCTTTCTTGATAGTTTGAAAAAGATTTCACCTATCGCGTGTTTACATCAAATCAAATTAGTTTATTGTGATTAGCGATAAAAATCGAAGTGATATATTTAGTATTAATTAATGAAAGTTCAGGTGGCCAACCATGAGGTAAAGGGTATTAAATATGATATTTTTAAATTTGACAAAAAAAACTATTAAATTGATTTTGGGAAAATGATCCTTTTCATTACTTGCTAATCCCATTAGAACACATGATATGCAAAAAGCCTTATATGGACAATTTGAACGTCAAAACATGTGACTATTGAAGATGACTTATACTTTATTGATCACTGTTTATTTATTGAAAAATATCACTTTTAATTATTTTTTTTAAAGAAGTTAGGTGGTTGAAAATGATAACTCATTTATTTGGAGTTTTTCATATAATAGGTAGCTTTTTATATGGACCAATTACTTCTTTCAATAGAATAGAAAAAAGGACACTTCATTGTTAATTTAGTCCCAAGATTTTAATGTACATCTTTTTTGTTACACTAAAAACAACATCAACAACTAGATTGTTTTTCTTTATTATGAGCTATGTTACTCGGACTCTTCAAATATACTGGGTGCGCGTGTTAAATTCTTCAAAAACTATGTATTTTTGGAGGACTCAAAGCGAATGCCGCAACATTTATGGAGGGCCCGAGTAACATAGAGTTTATGAGATATTCAGATATGATCAATAACTACAACATTCAGTTTTTGATGAGAATATCAAGTAATATATCCCTCCATACCAATATATGTGATGGTGTTTGTCTAGGCATGAAGTTTTAGAATGAATAAAAGACTTTTGAAACTTTGGTTCAAAACAAGCCATAGATATATAAATGTGTCGTTCTTTTTTAGTCTGACTAAGAAAAGAGAGTCATATAAATTGGGACGGAGGGAGCAGTTGATGTTGAAGCTTTTTTACTTACAAATGCAATCCAATCAGTTAGTAGATTTATTGGACCTATTATTTGTTTGACCTGAACTAATTTGTGAGTGCTTTTGACCTATGTTGTTCGGATTCTTCAAAAATGCCAACGGGTGCATGTCAGGTCCTCGAAAAGTAGTGATGTGACACAGACGTGGCAACATGTTTGAAGAGTCCGAGCATCATAGCTTTTGACATTACATTCAACAAATTTGCATATTTTGATCAAGTAAGTTAACAAAAGAACCACAAAAACTAGCTAAAAGTGCTAAATTGAGTGTCTTTTTTTTGCTATAGGTTGGTGAAGATTCAAAAAATCCAGCATGGGATGACATTGGTTATCAAGTAGACAATGAAGAGAACTCTTCAGAAACACCTGATGAGAGACCTCTTCAGAAGGGAATCATCGAAACTATATACGAGACAGAATCAAGCATTGTAAAATCCCTTGTCGAAAAAGGCCTAAAAGTTACAGAAGACACAAAAAACAACATGTACAAGGTTCAATGTGATGTTGTCATTGTTGGTTCAGGCTGTGGTGGAGGTATTGCAGCAAGTGTTCTTGCAAGTTCTGGCCAGAAAGTTGTTGTTCTCGAGAAAGGAAACTACTTCGCGAAATCAGACTATTCTTCCCTTGAAGGACCTTCACAGTCTCAAATGTATGAATCAGGAGGTATACTCGCAACTTTGGATGGTAAAGTTATGATCTTGGCAGGTTCAACAGTTGGTGGTGGCTCTGCTGTTAACTGGTCAGCTTGCCTTAAGACCCCTGACTCCGTTATACAAGAATGGGGCAATGATAAAAGAATCTCCATGTTCAAAACCCCTGAGTATGTTTCAGCTATGGACAAAGTTTGTGAACGAATCAACGTGACAGAGAAATGCACACAAGAAGGTCTACAGAATCAGATTCTCCAAAAAGGGTGTGAAAGACTTGGTCTTGAAGTTGAAGGCGTGGCAAGAAACTCATCCGAGGATCATTATTGTGGCTCGTGTTGTTACGGATGTAGAAGAGGTGAGAAGAAAGGAACTGATACAACTTGGCTAGTCGATGCTGTGGACTGTGGAGCAGTAATTATAACAGGGTGCAAAGCCGAGAGATTCATACTCGAAAAGAAAAAGTATGGGAAAACAAGAAGCAAGAAATGCTTAGGAGTGGTTTCAACTAGTATGAATAAGGATATCACAAAGAGTATATGTATTGAGGCAAAAGTGACCATTTCAGCTTGTGGTTCTCTTTTGACCCCTCCACTTATGATCTCTAGTGGATTGAAAAATCGAAACATTGGTCGAAATCTCCATCTTCATCCAGTCGTAATGGCGTGGGGGTACTTCCCCGAGTCCAACTCTGATCTCAAGGGAAAAATATACGAAGGAGGAATCATTACCTCGGTACACAAAGTGGGGAGTCATGATTCGAATGTAAGAGCTATTATAGAAGCTCCTGCTTTAGGACCGGGATCATTTGCTGCTTTATGTCCTTGGACATCTGGAGAGGACATAAAGAATAGATTACTCAAGTATGACAGAACAGCTCATTTATTTGCAATGGTTAAAGACGTTGGATCGGGGGAAGTTAGGTCCGAAGGAAGAATTAGCTACACGTTCAATGGGATGGACAAAGAAAGTTTGAAACTCGGGCTAAGACAAGCTTTAAGGATCTTGATAGCAGCAGGAGCTGCTGAGGTAGGTACTCAACGTAGCGATGGACAGAGAATCAAATGTAAAGGACAAAGTGAAAAAGCACTCGAGTCTTTTCTTGATAGCGTCACAGCAGCTGAGGGACCAAAATCACTTGTAAAGAATTTCACAACTTATTGTTCTGCTCATCAAATGGGGAGCTGCAGGATGGGAATGAACGAAAAGGACAGTGCAGTCGATGAGAACGGGGAGAGTTGGGAAGCAGAAGGACTATTTGTTTGTGATGCTAGTGTTCTTCCAGGTGCTGTTGGTGTAAATCCAATGATCACTATACAGTCTACTGCATATTGCCTATCCAAGAAGATAGCAGAGATGATAAAAGATGGAAGGTTCTCAAGATAAGCCATACTCAGCTACTTATCCTCTTTATATATATATTGTATCCATACGAATTCGTAATGTCTAGTCCTTCTTTGATTGTTCATATGTTTGTAATTTTCATTTGAAGTTAACACTTTGTATGACTAGTATGGATAAAGAGGATATCAATAAACAAAATATTCATGTTTGATGTTTTGTCCCTTGCATCAGCTTATTCAACATTCTTCAGACGAATGTTAAATGGTGAAAAACACACCTGAAGTATCACTTTTTTGCGAGTTTCATACCTGAACTATTATGTGTTTGCTCACCAACTATTTATCAAAGCACACCTCGAAGTTAGTGCTGGCAATTATGTGTTTGCTCACCAACTATTTCGCATGCCTTTTGGCGATTGTATTCAAACACTTGGTCTACTCAGCTTTGAGGTGTGTTTTGATAAATAGTTGGTGATAGTTCAGGTAGGAAACACAGAACACTTGATACTTCATGTATGAAACTCGCAAAAATAGTGATACGTCAGGTGTGTCTTTGACCTATGTTTCTTGGACTCTTAAAAAATGTCATCGGGTGTGCGTCGTATCCTTCAAAAGTAGTGTATTTTTGGAGGATCTGTCACGGGTCTGACAACATTTTTGGATAGTCCGAGCAACTTAGTTTTTGACCATTATCTCTTATTTTATTCCTACTTATAACACAGAAATGCAGTTGATAAATATATACTCCCTCCGTCCCTATTTACTTGTCCATATTTCCTTTTTTAGTTGTCCCTATTTAGTTGTCCATTTTGACAAATCAAGAAAGGACAACAAATTTTTTCCTATTATACCCTTATTTACACTTCTTGAAAATTGTAAAAGTGTATGTTGTTTCCCTCCAATTTATTTCACTTGAATTCAAATAAGTGGTTGTAATTTTGAAGTGAAAAGTTGTCATAAGGGTAAAATTGTAACTTCACTGTGCTAATCATTGTTGCCTTAATCTGTGTGCCATTTCTAAAGTGGACAACTAAAAAGGGACGGAGGGAGTAATAGAATGTGGATAAAGGATCATAATAGAATTGAATTAAGTCACAAAAAGTGTTAATGACATACAATCATAATGTGGTAGAAGAACCAATTATTCTGGGAAATCAAGACTTCTTCTGATATTTACTAAGAATAATATAAGATCTCAGAGATACATTTCTGATCACAATTGAGTTAAGAATGAGAAAAATATACAAACAGGCATGGAAATAACATTAGCTTAATGCAACTCTTCTTGGCAACACCTTGAGCCATAAGGCTCGAATCGTTGTTAAACGATCAATAAAATAATGGCGGATTCTCCAGTCACACCATAAGCGATAAGTGCCTCCAACTTGCTGCTGCAGAAACTACTGTTTTCCGCTTATTCAGAAGCCTGTCTTTGTTATCCAAACATAGATCTAAAAGTTATTCTAGCCATCAGAGTCTGTCTCGCGGAATGGCAATGGAACTGCTTTCACTGCCCTGAACTTTCCAACATTGTTCAAGTGCTCATTCTCCAACCTAAACAATCACAAATAAACAGTAAGGAATCTTGTATGTTAAGCACATAATGTCTTTGCTAGCCTGCTAGGGACTTAGTGTACCTGTAGAAGTTCCAGTGACCACGTCGAATAACTTCCAATGAGGCAAGGAAAAAGTCAAGTAAACGCGACTCAAATGGTCTAACGTTGAAATGCATTACTGTCTCCACCCAAGCTACTCTCAAAACCAAATTCAAAGCCTATGTATTCAAAATAACATGTTCAGATATATAATATTGTTGTATGTAACACAAAAACACTGTCGAAAGACGAAAGGACTTACAATTGAAGCATAGTAAATGCTCTTATTCTTCAGGATTAGTTCATCTCTGAGCAAAAAGTTTTTGGATTTCAAGTTAAAAAATCCCCAGTCCTTTACAAAATCCCAATACAGCTGATAAACTGTGGCTATAACTGAAGTCACCAAGACGATCGAGAACCATAACTGTGAGTCAGGCTCTCTTGAATAAGTTAGCCTAGCACCAGCTGCTACCATAGCAGAAACATACTTTCCCAAGTTAGCCAAATGATTTATGTCAGACTCATCGAACCATCTCCTTGCACACTAGATAGATAACAGAACACACGAGTTAATTCACTCCGAAAACTGTCAAAGTTCCAATCTTTAGTTGTTACCATATTTACCTGCATTGCTCGCCAATAATATGGGGCGAAAGAGATAACATAAGCAAGCTCTATGTACATCCTTCCAGAGTTACATGTTGGAAGTCCATGAGTTGTCAAACTTCCAGCAAGAAAATAGCAAGCTGATGACTCCAAATGCCTCATCAATGGGATCTAAATACAGGAAAACAAAAGTAAAGTTAAGAATGCAACTTTGTGGACGTTCATACTTTGTTCTATAGTCTTTTAATTACCATATACTTCCTATAATAAAAGGCTATATGTCAACTTCTCGGAGACAATTTTACTGTTGCTCCAAAGCTCCCCTTCGAATAGAAGATAATGTGAAAAAAAATTTGATAGTAAGGTTAGCTAACCTGGCTTGTTAGTTGATCAGCCATGAAAAAGTCTACCATGAGGACCTGCATCAATATCATTATATTTGAGAATCAAGAATCATTAATAAAAAAAACGCTTTCATGATTTTCAGGATATGAAAGTACCTTGTAAAACGGAGAGCAGACGATGTTACGTATCACTTTGAGGAAGTAGAAGCGCGTTGGACGATAGAAAACGTTCAACGGACATATCAGCAGAGCAAGGAAAATCTGAAAAAATGCAAAGGGCAAGATTAGAAAGGTATGCATTTGAGTCATTTCAACATAAATGTTACTACTAGTAAACAAGATTTTTCAGTTAACAAACCAGTAGTAGTATTCCAGGAATTGCATCGACTTGGCTTGGAGAAAATCCATTCGAAAGTAAGATCAAGTGGACAACCAGAGCTCCAACAACAGAAGTCATTAAGCAAGTTCCTATGAGGAAAGCATCTCTGTATTTGAGAGCTGTTTTAGGTTGAAACTCAAATATGAAGTTGTAATTGATCCTTGTGCCTTTCCATAGGAACAAATTGCATCCATACATGAACAAATGCAAGCTTAGCAATGCAAACATGCTGCACAACATTACACAGTAAACTCATTTAGCATCATACAACTCTGTAATATTCGAAAAAATTTAACTTCGTTTACACTATTACTGTAATTTAACATGTTATAGCATGTTACAACAACAACATATCTAGTGTAGATCCACAAAGTGGGAGTCTGGAGAGGATAGAGTGTACGCAGACCTTACCCCTACCTCAGAGGTAGAGAGGTTGTTTCCGATAGACCCTCATCAGCTCATGGAAAAACAGTGCAAAAGCAGTCCAGAAATAGCACAAATGAAAGTGAAAGTACAACAAAGCATTCTGAACAGTAACTACAACAAATCAAAGTACAAGTAACAACATAATTCAGTGGTGGAGCCAGGAATTTCACAAAGGATGTCCAGAAATAGCACAACAAAAACTCTTTTAAAAAAGTAGAACTAGTGAGATTCAAACACACGAGCACTTCTTCATTCCAAGGAGGTGAAACCACTGGGCTATAACAATTTGTTATGTCAAGGGTGCCCAAAATATATTATTTAATCATTTCACACGGTATTTTTTTCCCGATGAAGGGTGTCGAATTGGACACCCTGACCACCATGTGGCTACGCCACTGCAACAGATAGTAACAAAAGTTGAAGGACAAGAAACTATAGGAGCAGTACTATGAGTCTATGACTATTACTAGTATCGGAGTAGTACTACGATTCCTAACATCCTACCATAATCCATGTCCTCCTCCTATCTAAGGTCATGTCCCGTGTTATAGCAAGTTATTTTACTTTATTTTTCAGGTAACTAGTTCGACTTATTAAAGGAGTGTTACATGATAGAAAAAGAAACAAAAATTAATTTTGAGAGAATATAAGTATGTTCCTTAACATAGCTTAACGAGTTTAAGTTTTATGCATGTCTTACATATAAATCGAGCTTGTAATGAAAATAAATTACAAGTCACAAATTATAAAAAGAAAAAGACATTTTCCATAATTTATGTCAATAAAGAGGGAAAAAAAAATGAAAATAATGTGAGTAAAATAAGAAAAAGTACCTGAAAACAGGGTAAACAGTTTCAACATAAGCAGCTTCAGTTCTAGTAGAAAACATGCCACTCAAATGGGCCAAAATTGCGTATACACTAAATAACGTCACAAAACAACCTGTGAAAAGCCCTGCAAATCGAAAAAATCGATAAAAATTACTAGTTGTATTTCATTTATATACACTGTCAGTATAAGAAAAATTCACACTATCAATGTAATTTAACATGTTACAACAAGTGTCTCGTCGTATTTTACATGTTCAATGGACCTTTTTTATTATTAGTATGTAAGCGGTTCTTAATTTGAACTAGGAACGTCAAATGAGTTGAGTTAATAAATGTGATCGATCCAACGACCCTTCTAACTCAGAATCACTTCAATATGTTTTTTTATTTGTTTATTTGTTCTTTTAAATCTCTAGTTGCAATTTTATAGCTTAAAGAAATTAATTTTTTTTCCTAGAATAAAGTCAAATTATACTCTATATTGCAAAATGTTTTTCTTGTGGGACTAATAATTTATCTTGAGTGTATGTGAGCTACTAGTAATTTAACCCCAAGCAATTGACAACTTCATTATCAATGAGTTTATTTGAGTGACACCTTCACCCTTCTTTTTTTTCCAACCAGTGTCCGGATCTCACATTAGAGCCCCGACTAAATTCTGATCGCGCACTGCAGGGCTCATTCAGGGGTAGCGTTCCCAATAGGATTTTCTTCATACCTAGGGCTCGAACCTTAAATAAATACATTAGTCACCCAATTTCCATGTTTGATATTCCTCATGTTCCATATTAGTTGTCATATTTCGGTTCTCTAGAGTCAATTTGACTAACTTTCAGAATTAATTAAAAAAAGATAATTATTATTATTTATTTATTTTTTGTTATTGTTCTGTTCCATATTAGTTGTCATATTTCGATTCTCTAGAGTCAATTTAACTAATTTTCAAAGTTAATTAAAAAAAGGATTATTATTATTATTATTATTATTTGTTATTGAAACTTTAGTGAACTTTATTTGTATCTTTTATTAGCACTAACATATGCATATATACTGTATAGATGGATCTACAAAAACATATAAAAAAGGAAAAAAAAAATTATTATTATTATTTTTTTAATAAGGGGGGTGGGTATGTGAGTGAAGAATTTTACCAACAAAAAAAGTGATCATATGAGATTCTTTATTCTGTTGTGGTCTTAAGAACTTCATTGCCTTTTTCCTGTCACTGTTTGCAAAGTGCTGTGTGAATAAGGATTCCACTTCATCCATTAGTCTAACCACCTTCTCACCATTAAAACAAAAAATAAAATATTATAACATTAGTACATACATTTTCCACCTTATCTTATAAAGTAACCATTAACTCATTATTAAACATTAACAATATTATTTTTCATGATAGATTTATCTCTGTATTTCATGATAGATTTATCTCTGTATGTTGTTCAGACTCAAGTGTGGGGCGTACTCGATACAGGTTGCAGATCTAATGGTCAAATTCTTTATTATATAAAATTTTAGAATTCAGAGTGTGAATATGAGTGTATGAAATCGTACGATCAAAATATATACATATAATATACCCAAATTATGTTTATTGATACTAGTGCGGCAGAAAATATGAAATTAGCTGTAAAATTTATCAGTAATTCCTAGCTAATTAGATTTTCTATAATTCATCACTGATCTGTAGCTAAATGAAATTAGCATGAAATTTTTATTGTTTAGCTACAAAATTTTGTCTGTTGCTAATATTTTTATATATAGTAAAAAACTTCTAAGGGTCCGAGCAATATAAGTAGCATAATCACATGAGCCTATAATTTTTTCCTTTCAACAACAATCATGACAACAACATGAAACATAAAAATGTAAAAAATACTGAACTATATATACTATTTGATAGGACAAAAGTCATTTTCACGATAATTCATAAAGATAATGATATATGTTTATAATTTTTACGTGAAATTTACCTTATCAGAGCTGATGAAATGTGATCTTTTTACTTGTTTAAGGTAATTTGCTGATGATTGCTGCTTAGCTACCTGTTTGATAATGAAAAAATATATTATTACAAAATATTTTACGTGTCGTAAGCATTTATTGATTTGATGTAAACACTGACGTTTTCATTAATTTTTTCTTAAATGTAATGTACTAACAATATATTTACCTTGTCAAACTTTTTAAGTATCTTCACGAAAGCAACCATATTTAGTGAGCTGAAAAAAAAGTTAAGTGAAATAATTAGAATTCAATTAAAGTAAATAAATACGTTCAAGAAACTTCTTCCATAGCTAAAGAAAAAAAAACTTTTTGACCAAAAGGTGACAAATAATTAGCCAAATATAGAGAAATTGAAAAGGAAAAAAAAAGTACAAAAATATTTGCTAAATATTTGATACATCTTTTGTCATTTTCTTATTGCTTTAAATTTTTTCCCTTTATAAAAGATACACTTTATTTGTTTGTTACATGTTTGTTTCGAAATGTTGTTGAAGAATAAATAAATGATTGCTATATAAAGTCAAAATAATATTACGACATAAATCGATTATATTACGAAAACGAAATCTCGACTATAACAAAAATACAAATATATCACAATCCTAGAAAGAGTAAAGTGTTTTTGTCTGATTTGACATATATATCGTATAACATAAATATATATTATTATCGGTGTAATTTAATATGTTATAGCACGTATCGAACTATGTTATATATCACTTTATTCAAGTTTACTAACCAAGGCCTATTAAAATATTTGATTTCATATATATGATCGATCACCTATTAAATAACCTGATCGTGTAAATATTTTCATGATTCTATCAATACGTAGAACTAAACTCTTAAGTACCATGATGCTAGCTACCATGGTAAAAGAAGTTTAAATTCTACATTGTACTATCGACAAATATTACTTTTTATACGAATATCATTACCATGGTCAATTGAATTGTGCCAGCTCAAAAATTATATTGAATACCACGATAAATATTAGGAGTACTTAATATTTATGTATATCAAATCTTGAACACCCTTTATTAATAATATTTTTAGTGAAATTCTTGATTTTGTCACGATTCGATATATCATTATTATATGCATGTGTGAACTACACTATCAACTAGTATCAAGCAAGATCTTTTTATCGTAACAAATATAGTGATATTCAACATACGTATACTAATTTAAAATCCTAAATCTTCCTCTGGAATCTAGCATGCAACATACAACTTATGTCCCTAAACAACAAAAATTTCACGTATAATCCTATCTAACGACATATTATCAAAAAAAAAAAAACATGTTAGATATAGATATAGATTATTGAATAATTTAGCGACAAATTAACGACAAACCTGTAAGTTTTGAGTAAGCCAAGGCCTCTATAGAGTTCAACAAAAGCACCTCTAATCATTTTTTCAGCACATTGTATTTTCTTCTTGTTGATATATTCTCTAGGTCCATCTTTTTTAGGATTATTCACTAAATCTTCCCATAACATAGATGTAACAGCAGCAATTGTACGTGTTGGTGTTGTTGCTGGAATATCAATCCTCATGGCAACTTTTGGTTTTCCACCTCTTTTTGTCTTAGCTCTTGTGCTTGCTGAATTTACAAAATTTATCCCATTTTTCTCTAGTGCTGCTATCACTTCTTCTGTTTGTGATATTGTTTCTGACCCTCTTGGACTACCACAATCACTTTGTGTTTCTATATACAAAAAAAATAGAATGTTATTTCGGAGTTTCGGATTATATATATGTTGGTATGATCATTCAATAATAAAGTCAGACACATGTTGTTATTTTTTAGTCACTATGTTGATCGGATCCTTTAAAAATATTGTCCTAATTGTGTTGTAGTAGTGGAGGTGGGATAACAATAAGGGGGTTTATATATGTTGGTTGGATCATTCAAAAAATGAAGTCAGACACATGTCGAATCTTCAGATTATGCATAGATTTTGTTGTTTTTTTAATTACTTATGTTGATTGGACCCTTCAAAAATACTATCTCACTTGTGTTGTAATGGCAGAAGTGGGATAACAATAAGGGGGTTTATATATGTTGGTTGGATCATTCAAAAATGAAGTCAGACACATGTCGATTAATCTTCAGAATATGCATAGATTTTGTTGTTGTTTTTTTAAGTCACTATGTTGATTGGATCCTTCAAAAATATTGTCCTACTTGTGTCATGGTAGTGGAGGTTGGATAACTATAAGGGGGTTTATATATGTAGATCGGATCATTCAAAAATGAAGTCACACATATATGTCGAATATTCAGAAAATGCATAGATTTTGTTGGTTTTTTTTTTTTGTCACTATATTAATTGGACCCTTCAAAATATTGTCCCACTTGTGTCGGAGTAGCGGAGGTAGGATATCAACAAGGGGTTTTATCATTTAATATATATAAATTGACCTTATATATACAGTGTATTTTCTAGCAAAAAAGATTTAGATAAACATCATTCTGATCCTGTCGTGTTTGATCCTCAAAAATTACATATTTTTTAGAGGATTATCGGACACACATCGAACGGTACTTTTGAAGAGTTTATCGATTGAGGAACATAAATAGATTTCATAAAGAAATAATTAAGTTGATATTCTAGAAAGAAAAAAAACTACTTTTTGATTTTTTTGAAAGTTTAATGCCTAAGTGGTTGGGAAAGTAAGACTTACACAATTGACTCACTTAATTATATGTGGATTTCTGTAAGAAGCTTTAATTGATAATATGTTAGACTTGATGATACACTTAACAAACATCTTGTTAATAGTTGAACAATATAGTACTAATTAATAATGTATAAGAAATTATACAATCAACGTAAATAACTTATATTCTTTAGATACGTATTACGTGTCAAGTTTAAAATATGAATTTCTTAGGGTGGACATTTTTATATGAAAATGTTGTGGAATCCACTAGTATATTATCAAATAAGAATTGATTATTTTGTTGGAAGAAAAATAAAATGCAATCTTTGTATTTTGGGACCACCATGATTCATATAAATGGAGGAAACTATTCACACATATCAATCTTATTATAACCATATTATTTTTTGATAATTCATTAAAATTAGGGAAATGTCTCTTGTATCAATTCGGGATGTTTTATGCACTCAGACTATTTTTTTTTTAAAATTCAGACATTAAACCCAAGCTAATTGGACAAGCATTCCCAATAACAAACTTTAACGTGTTTAATTAAACTATTCTAAAATTGCTCTTAAATTATGAAAACATCATATGAAGTCTATTAAGAAAAAATTAACATGTGTTACTAACTTATCACATGATATGTTTAATTAAAATTGTTGTAATCAAAGGATGAAAAATTGGACAACTCACCGGAAAAATCAGAGTTTCGACCAGACGACGAGTGGGACCGACTGAAAAACCCGGTTCCGGATCCGGACCTTGACCCGAGAGTTTTCCGGCGACGATCACTGAGAACTTGCTTGAGGTCCAATAATATTTGGAGCTGCTTATTGAGAATATCGCCTCTTTCAAGAAACTCACTCTCTTTCGTCTTATAAAACTCATTCACTTTTTTTAGCTCTTCATCCAACATCTCAAAAAATAGCCTCACCTACCCATGCAAAAAAAAAAGTTATGAAAATTTTTAATACCCCTCTTTGTAATTTCACAAAAAAAATAGAAATCAGCAACGAACAATTTCTATCACTAATAACAAAAGTCTATAGGATGATCATTAGCGATAGATTATCCAAAATGTTATATAAGTCAAGTGTTACCTAGTACGCGATGATTTTCGTAGCTAATTTCAGTTTTTTTAAAAATATATATATAATTTTTTAATATTATATTTTGTTATTATTACCTCATCTTCTTCAGAAAACAATTGAACAAGCTCATTTTCAGTTTCATATATTTCTTCTTGCTCTTCTTGTTCCTCTACATTTTCTCCTTCTTTAATTATACTCTTCACCTACAATAAACAAAACAAAAAATAAAAAAAATTAATACCAATATGGAAAGTAATATCAATAACCTTACAAATTCTAACAAAATTCCCAAATAATAACTAAATTGTCATTTTCATTTTGACCCCTTTTTTATGGTTGTTGTACTTGTTTCAACTCTTCACGATAGTTTCATGATACAAACATAAAAAAATTTAAAAAACCGTTTCATTTTATTGCCTCCATGCTAAACCACACACCCCTTGAAATCTTCTTGATTAATATTGAAACTAACGAATAATCTGGAGATGATAGGATGTATGCAGACCTTACCTTTCTGTTTCTGATATTAGAATGTATGCAGACCTTATCCTTTTGATTCCGATATTAGTATTAATACATATATAAAAAAAAAAAAAAACAACAACAACATTTTCATGAAGGAGAAGAAAAGGTGGCAAAAAGCAAGAATATACATTTGATACTATTGATACTAGTGGTGTTGCCTAGCCATATACTATATTTTAAATTAAATATTTTTATAACTTTTACCTCAAAATAGTATCACCTTTCCCTTTCTTTTTTCAAACAATATGACAAAAACAAACTACAATATAATTACAAAAGAAAAAAAAAAAAGACATACTTGAGAAACTTCATGAGATTTATGAAACTTCATTTGAGATGTCATAGTGAATGAACGAATCGAGTCGAATATGGATCGACCAAAATCATGGATAAGAGAAGAGTTTCCATCATGAACATGATGAGGTTTTTTTGATATCTTGATTTTCTTGACTTGTTTTTTAAGTTGCCAATAATTTACAAAAGCATCTTTCCATTCTGGAATTAGTTGTGCTTCAAGTTCTTTAGAAAACTTCACCATTTTTTTCTTTTGAGGAAAAAGAAAAAAAAAAAGAGGAAAAGGAGGGAAAAAAAATTATTTTTTTGAGATGAGAGACAATAAGAGGAAGTTTACAAAGATTATATAGAGGGGTACGGAATGGAGGGTGTTTGAAAAAAGAGACAAAAGTTAGTAGTACTCCACCTTTCTCCGTCTCATAATATTTATCACGTTTCATTTTTCGAGAGTTAAACCAGATTAATTGTGATCAAGATATAGTTTTTTTTTATCATGCTAATATAATAAGAATTAACTACTAAAAATAATGTAAAAATCAATCGATGGATCTGTCCCATCCCATAATATTTGTCATACTTCATTTTTCGAGAGTTAGACCAGATTAATCTTGATCAAGATATAGTTTTTTATCATGTTAATATGATAAGAATTAACTACTAAAAACAATACAAAAAACGACCAACAGATCTGTCTTGTCCCATAATATTTGTCATGTTTCATTTTTCGAGAATCGAATTAGATCGGTTTTGGTCATGATATAGTTTTTCATTATGTTAATATGAGAAGAATCAACTACTAAAAACAATGCAAAAATCGATCGATGGGTCTGTCCAAAAAATCAATCACGTCCGTCGATTTTATTTTTTTTTAAAAAAATTAATGAAAAATCGATGGACGGACGTTGGTGGATTTCTTTTCACGTAAAAAATGTGCGGAAATTATAATTTTTTTAAAATTATTCTTTAAAATAAAACTGACATAGTCCCTCAATTTTAAAAGATGACGGACATGATCAATTTTTGAAGTGTAAAATTGTAGTTGAAGTATTGAAGAGTATGAATAAAAATGATGGAAAATATTTTATCAAAGAACATGTACGATTGAGTGATAGAATTGTCCAAAATCATAAAAAATATCTGAATTTGATTTACATAGCTATAATTTTTAATGTATTTTTGAAAAATTAACCATGTCCACAGATTTTGGCCCTCAATTTGACTAATGCTTTAGTAGTAAGTCTACAAGTAATTATAGTATTTTTTGTGTAATTTTTAAATATTTAAATTATAATTTTAACTACTCAATTTAACTCGAAAAATTAATAAATTAATTCTTAAAAAGAAAAATATATCAGTAGACAGTAAATAGTGGCTGCCTTGTTTCTTATTTTAATTATAATTAAATTTTAGAAGCATATATAATGGTTACCTTTTGACATCCGAAAAAAGGTGAATCAACTATAGATAGAATGATTTATTCAAGATGTTTGTTACACTATAGATAGAATGACTTATTCAAGATGTTTGTTACACTAGTTGTAAAATTGTAGTTTAAGTAGTGTTTTCAAATTTTTTCAAAAAATATTACTCTAATAGATACTGGTCAAAATTTTAAAATAATGTAGTTATAAAGATAAAATATGAGCGTGAGTATATATTTATAAATAATTTGAGGAAAATAGACTATTCAACAAATTGTAATAGCACGTTTACTTTTATCAAGTTCATAAAGTAAGCATCGTGTTCGATCATAAAATTTGATTCATTAATTAACAAAGTTTTGCTATAAACAAAATTTTGACGTTATCATACAACTATATTGATGTTGAAAATTTAAGATAGATAAAGCAAAAGTATTTTCTTTGTCTATTTTTACTTGTCTACTATATTAAAAATAAATATTTATTTTTACTTGTTTACTTTTAAAAATTAAGAGATATTCCCTTAGTTCCTAATTTATCCTTGTTAATAATTAATTATAGTTATTCTCCTAAATCCTAATGTATTTCCCAAAAGATTAAATTTATTATATTTAAAAAGTGATATAATAAAGTATTTCTTTATTTGCTTTTCTTTATATAATGTGACAAAAGACAAGTAAAAATGAACGATGATAAAAAATGGTGCACTCAAGGATTTTAATTGAATGTCTTTCTTCTTAAATGGATATATACATATAAATTGTCGAATTTTCTTAATATAAGAAAATATTTAAATTAGGTTGTAGTTTTTTTTTTTAATTCATTTGATATCTCGTATTTGTGTTTGGATTTGATTAATCTAAATTAGCATATTATAAGGTCTATTTTTGTGAAAATTCAACAACAAAAAATTTCATTCACATAGGCTCGAACTCAAAATTTTTTACTCGTCTATTAGAAAAATGTTTTCAAGTTCTTAGATTTTTTTTTTGTTTTTTGGGAAAAAATAATTATTTAGACTAGTGTGTCTCCTTTTTCCTTATTTGTTCTTGCACTTGTTTTCCTTTACTTATGTAAATTAAAAAGAGAAAATGGAATATTATATTTAAAAAGGAATTTATGTTTGTTACGTTTTGTTTCAACTTTTTTTTGCCTTTTTGTGCAAATATAGTTTGATTTATAATTAAAAAACAATTGTTGAAGAAACCTTATGTGGAATAAAGTTGCTAATATACAAATGATTTATCGGTGGAAGTAAACAAAAAGTCTTCATATTTTATGGAGCTTTAATTTAAAAGTTTATAATCTATAACCATATATTAACTTGAAAACCTATAAAATAAAGTTTTATGGTTTAAAGTTAGTTATTTTTTCTTTAATTGGATTTTGAGTATCCAAAACATTTTCATAAAAAATAATCATGGTAATTTCTAGAATGTTAAATTAAACTTTCTCTATTATTTAGGTGAATAGTATTTTTTGGTTCTTTAAACATATTAAACCTTCTATTACTTGAATATCATATTTTTGACTCATCTGCTTGTGAAATATTAGAGGTGGCAAAATCAAACTCAGTTCATTCAATTCATCCAATCCGTTTAAGTTTGGACGGGTTAATAAGTTCAACCCATTAAAAATTGGGTTGATATGTAACCCGAATTGGCTAATGAAAAATCTTGTCAAAATATTTTAATTTCTTTTCAAATTGATATATCATATATAGTCATATTAAAGAAAAAATATTTTTATTAGGTACTAAAACATTTTAAAAGACCAAGTAAAATAGTTAAGCTTAGTAAAAAAATTAGCTGGGTTGGGTCTTGACTCGTTATAGAAATTCATTACCTAACTCATTTTGACCCAATCTGTTTTGACTTAATAAGCAAATTAGATTGAATTGGGTCTTGACTCAATAGTTATCCTAACCCATTATGACCCATCCAAATTTGACTCAACCCGCTCAATTGTTACCCCTGCGAAATATCATAATTATCCCTTTGGGGAATTATAACAAACATCGATCTTATTGTAAACAACCATCACTTTTCCCTTAATTTCTTGCTTTATATTTGTAAACACAAAAAAGTTAATGATATTTGAGTATTTGGGTAACTAATTACTATTCTCTCCTGTCCCATATTAGTTGGGCATTTTACTAAAAAAAATTGTCTGATCACTTATTAAAGTATCATAGAATCAATGAAAATTTTCCTATTTTATCCCTACAATTAATATGACTTTAGAAGTTTAAACAAACTTTGAAGACCCGAGATTCGAGAATTTCTCTTTTCAAGAGGCTAATTAATATGAACAAAGAGCAAAATAGTAAAATTGATCAATCTATTAATGATTTCTTAATTAATTATCGTATAGAATAGAAAGTGTCCATATAATATGAGACAGACAGAGTAATTAGCAAAACAAACTTCTCGTCTTAATCTTCTTATGTAATAAAAATAAAATCAATCAAACTTGTGAATTGTGATCAAATGATTCGGATCTCTCCACCTTTGATCAAAGATCTCATGCTTGAGCCTTCTAAAAATGAAAAAAAAAAAAAAACATGTTGGAAGCACCGCTCCTTTAAAATAAAAATAAAACTTACGCTCCATAACAGCCCAATAAAACCCCAAAATTAATTCTAATCTTTATGTTTTAATGATTTTTAAATATATTATTAATTTGTATAAAATATACATTGATTATACATGTCAATGTTAAACTCCGAATATGAATTTTAGTATGTATATAAAATAAATACAAGATTTGGATTTGAATATTTATACAAGATTTACCTTTCAATTCCAAGATTAAACCCTGAAATTTTTTGAAACTTCATAATTATTGGCATCAAGTTTTAAATATCACAAATAAAACTACAGAATACTGTCATGAAATTTCATTTGTAGAATTTGAAACTTCATAATAATGACAATATTTTTTTAATTACGGAGGTAAAAAAGTGATTATTTGTGAAATTTATTTTAAGGTTTCTTAATTATTAATTTTTTTGTTAATTTGTATATTAATTGTTGACTATGGTCCCTCTACCTACATGTAATGAAGTTGGTCAAATACATTTAATTTTATTGATTAAATTCACTTCTCAGAATATTACCATGTTTAGCCATATAATTAATTGAAGAATTGTGATTCTTCTATATACACTGTATCATTTAGCTTTAATAAAACTATCATGTGACTGTTCTAACATATTACAGTATTTTTATTTTATTATTTAAGTCAAAATCAAACGTGTTGAAAATAATGGAGGAATTTCAGTCTTATGATTGTTTGAATAATTAACTTGTCTACCACTTCGACCAAATAAATTTGAAGAGTCTCTGAGGATAATAACATATAAGCTAATAAAAATAAAATTGAAGCAACAAATTCAGATATAATATCAAGATGAGATTAAAATATGTTAATGTATACATAAAATAATTCAAAGAAAATTATCAGTGTTACTCCCTTTGTCCAATTTCCTTTTTTATTTGTTCCATTTTACTTGTTCATTTTGACGAATCAAGAAAGGATAAAAAATTTTTACCTATTATACCCTTAATTAAGTAATTTTGAAAAAGGTAGAACTTCTTTAAAATATTAAATTTTTAATTCATCCACTTCAAAATTAATAGGGGTAAAATGGTAAACTCACTATGTCAATAATTATTTTCTTAATAAGTGTGTCAATTCAAAAGTGGACAAGTAATTAGGAATAGAAAGAATATTAAGCTAGTCTTTGTCTATCAATAGCTAAAATGTTTAACAGATTATACGCAAACCTTATTCTTATATTTGCAACAAATTGTACACAAACCTTACATATATGAAAGTAAAAAAAGAAAATGCAAGAGAAAACATTACTCAAAGTATGATTGGCAAAAATAAATTAAAAGGTAGTTTCCACGTTTTTATTATTTCTTTAAATCTTGTTTATTGGTAACTTTAAAAATCTTTAAAAGTTACCTGCCGTGTGAAATAAAATTAATTAAATATAGGATAACTACCCACCTCGTGCTATGGTTGAAATTTACGTAGACGCATTATATATTTATTTATTTATTTTCTTATCTTTTTTTATAACTTTAATACTTTAATTAATTATACCTTTTTAATTTGAAATTGCCCATTAGTGACAAAATGCAAATGTTATAGTCAAAATTAATGATAACCTTATCCTTATTTTGGCTATGAAATGATTTGAGTCATATCTTTTTAACATTTCGTGTATAAAATTTACAACATCCAGTAAAAGAAATTAAGTAAAATATCTCCAAATTAAAAGAAATCGTTTCTATTCCATTTTTGTCCCTTGCCATATTCACTAATCAACTTCATATTTACCAAGGACATGACTCTAGATCAGAAGGAGTGGAGGACACGTATCACGGTAGAAGATTAGTAAAGGGTAAGCGTTGTCTTATCTTGTGACGAATCGTGTATGTGTAGTACTAGTCGTACCTTTGTAGTTATTGTCATATATATGTTGTTTATTGTGTTTCAATTATCACATTATATTTGTTGACGTTACTATTCTTTCTTGTATCTTCATTGCTTTCTTCTACTCATACTTGTGCTTGATGTACTAGAATTGAGGGTTTATCGATAATAGTCTCTCTACTTCCTCGAGGTAATAGAAGGTTTGTATACATTCTTCCCTCTTCAGACCTCAGCGGAATTTTACTTGATGTCAACTCTTGAAATGTTTGTGACCAATTATTACAAAGAGACAATCCAAAATAAAAGTTGAAGAATAAGTGTATGAGAAAAAGAAAAAAACTTAGGACCAATAACCAAAAAGGAAGCATTTTTATTTTATTTTTTTTATTTATGATGATTGATAATACTCATTAAGAAAACCAATTTGGTGGGAATATTGAAAGGCATATAATAAAAATATTCAATTCTAGTCATGTCAGTGTTATTGAACAGATCCCACTAAAGAGGCACAAGGAAAGAATCAAGGAATTATTCTTTTATGTTAAAGTTTCTGCAAAACAGAATATTCCAATTTAAGAAATATATATTAAACTTTTTTGACATTATAATAATTGGAAATATATTGGAAAGCACTTATACATTTTCTTATTGGTCTTGTGATCCTAAGTTAATGTATTTTCATCATACAGTCTTCTACACATGATCTCCCAACTAATTGTAATCTATGTCTCTTACAAATCCAAAGTGTCATATTAGATTCATCTCAATTCATACTCAAAGGTATTTTATAAATATAGTATCAAATTCATCTAAATTCATTTTTTATTGGTGTCATTGTAAGTTAACATATTTCCGTACAATCTTTCACACATCTCTCAACTTGTAATCTTTGTGTTTTACAAATTCAAAGTTATAATACGATATTAGATTCATCTGAACACATACTCAAAAGTATTTTATATGTGAGAATTCATACTTTAAATATAAATTATAAATTTATGTATAAAAATGAACTAAAATTGCAATAAATATAGTAAATTTTAATTCATAATTGTAAAATTACAATAAGTTTAATATTAAAAATATTAAAAATTGATGAACTTAAATTCTAGATCCATTTCTACTTGCTATTATATCGAGTGTATGAATTGAAATAAAAACTTGACAGTTGGACTAATCACGATATGAGATATGATAGTCGAAGTTCAATCAGATTCAACTCAACAAGGAAAAGATCATTATACTATAAATGTAGATTTATCAGCGATTATAAAATATGTCACTATCAAAGTTCTTCATGTGTTAGAAAGTTAAATATAGTTAATTTCATTTGATACGTAAAGACTCGTGGCTCGGCTTGATCTAGTATATATTGATCTATAAAATTAATTAAATTTAGTTAAGCCCAAATTTCTATGACAAGGATGTCCAACAATTTTCAAATCCTAGTATTTGGCAGGTGAATCAGAAAAAAAATCACAACCAGTAGTAAAATATGTTAGTCCACCTAGCTAAATTAAAATTGATAACTACTTGACCAGTCACAAAATCACTAATAAATAAGTGGCCACCCAAGAATTTTAATCTTTCGGTGCATGCGAACAAGTGTACCGATTCCTGGCCATAACGTAACACTATACTCTCTGTTCTCCGTCACAATTTATGTAACATCTTTTAAATTTCGAGAACGTGAAATAAATTGAGAGATTTTTTGAACATGGTGCAACGCTAAAAGGAATTTATATGTAGTCTTTTAGGTAAATTACTCGATCTTCAATCAAGTGCATCATTTAATCTTCTTGAGGGTACGATGTTAACCAACACCCCTTTGCTAGAAAATTATATTGTGTAACTAGGTAAAAATATTATTATATATAATATATTGATATCCCTTAGTTTCTATGTGATTTTGTATTTTTATATTTTGACACCTCCCTTAGTAGAAATTATGACTCCATCACTGCATATGAGAGTCAGCATGTAGTATTACACTAATTTTAAAAATCATATACATATTAACATAGCTAATTTTATAAAAGGATCACGAATTCACCTGCCTCAATTTTTACTTATAAATTCACTCAAGCAATCGGAGCTTTATGCCTAATCATTTTGGATAACACTTGTATCCTCTGTATTACCAAAGCTATTGGCATAGAATTAGCAGATATTTATTTCTCAGATACCGTCATTAAATTCTCGTTCTCTAAAACTTCTTCAGATGTAAATTATGTACGATCTAAATTATTAAGAAATTTAAAAGCTTAAATTCGAGATCTGCTAGGAAAAATACAAGAATTTTGACCATGTTAACATAACTTTTGGTGATAGTTACAGTTGACTGTTAATAAGAAGTTGTTTGGCACTGTGAAAATGGCATGTAAAAGAAAGTAAAAGGCTGGATGTATTCTAGTGGGGGATTTGCTGATGTTGCATTGGGGCCAAAGGTAGAAAATAAAATAAATATATACTATCTTATTGACTAATAATAATACAAAATCTATTTAGAATAGTGAAAATATATATTGTATGGTCCACCAGTAATATTATCCGCTTTAGGCTTAGATTCGCACAAATTTAAAATACATCATGAGTATATAAGGTCTGGTTACTTATATACTCAACATCCCTTATATATTTTGTCGATGTGAGACTTCTTATCTTAAATTGGGGCATCACATATATAAACATAAAAAAATTATTTTTCATCATGTACAAATAGTATAGTTTTTCACCGAAGAAACTAGACTCATCGACACTACATAACTCCACCCCAGTATATGTTATACATCAGATGAGAGTCTTTTAGAAATACCTTTTCTACCTTCATGAAGTAAGGATCAGATCTGTGTATACTCTATCTTTTTCATATCCCACCTTTGAGATTTTACTGAATTTTATTATTAATAATATTGTTGATTTGTTGTTATTGTATAAAATCCATATTACTGAATACTGACCATATATAACTTTTTGAACTAGTTTTTGGTAATGAATTTTTGGTGCTAAAAATGTTTTTTTACAAGCAAATGACAGTCCACTTAGCTATGTGTTTAAGAAAATTATTAGTCCTACATTAACTTTATGTGTAAAATACAACGTACTTTCTAGGTCATTTTGCATTTGATATGTAATGATGATTTGGATTCTCACTATTAAATACTCCTTTTTTTTCTAATAAAAAATTAAAGCAGTTTCGTGTTAACTTAGTTGTACTAACTAGTCTATAATTATTTATTTAATTAATTAATCCTAATAGGTGATCTGAATTAGCCAAATTGTAAATCACTAGATGCTGTGTGTAATCCATTATATGAACTCTGCCACAAATTAAAGTTGATTAATTAGTGGTTGTGATCATCTTTTTACATCATCACCCTAGCTAAATTACAATTCTATACTTAGGAAATTTAATTATACAAAAACCCATAATCTTGTGACACCATTTTCAGGCAGGATTAACACTCTTTTTTAAAAAAAAATCTCAATCTTCACACTTTGAGAAGTGGTGCAACGGATGGGGTTGTTCCCCTTAACCAAAAATTCCGGATTCGAGTCCTATATCTGAAAAATAAATCTTGCTAGAGAGAATCTCCCCCCCCCCCCCCCACCCGGAATGGGGACCTATGCGGCAAAAAATTAAATTAGTCCGACTCTTATACCAATACTGGACATCCGAGAAATTTTTTTTTAGAGCATTTTGAGGCAACCAAAAATCAAAATATGTATATATATATATATACACTCATTTCTCATTTGAAAGAAGAAAAAATAACTTCTATAATTAATAGGATAATTGTCAATTACCTACCATAATAGTTTAATCATTTTATGCTAATTCTAAGTCAAATCCTAATCTTAACGATTTTATCCATATGCAAACCGATCCAAATTTGGATGATAAGAGAATATATTTTATATTTTTTAATATAAGTAAACAAAATCATGATGATTATGAAGAGTACTTAATTAGACTAATAAGATTTAAATATTAAAAACTCAAATCAATAAATGGCCAAAGCTCCCAAAACAGCTCTATATTTTATTGTTGCTTAATCAAAACTAAGGTGCTACTAGTTATCTTTAATTAAACCAATGCGATTTAATGTTGAGTTGGAAAAGCACATATTCAAGGTAGATTTTGTATTTTTTCCAATTCTATGTACTCATGTATAAATTTTTTGGATAATCAGATCATTTATTAAGTATAATTACATATATATCTTGACAAATATTACCCTATTGGTAAGTTGGTAAAAATATTAACTGATAAATAAATTTATATTGTTAATTCATATACCTCCGATCAGTAGTATTAACTATTCAATTCTAAAGTAAAACAATTTATTCTTAACTAGAGGTTTCGAGTTTGAGCTTTAGAAAATAAAATTCTTTTTATTGAGAGCGTCGACCTGATAAATAAACCATGCAATAAGTAAATCTTAATTTAATCGACTCCAATACACATATCGAACGACAAATTAAAAAAAAACATAGAACAATCCCCTTACTTGTAAATGTTCCGTTGTTGGCTAAGCAACCCAAGTTAGGTGCATTTCCAATTTCCCACAAATGTGTCACATGACAACTCATTTAATTGTCATTAAACTACGTGATGCAGCGAATGAGATTGCTTCTCTTTTAATCAGAGGTCTTGAATTTGAGTGTTGAATGTAGAAAATATTTTTGATAGGGAGCGCTACCCCATAATGGGCCCTATGAGGCGTGAATGTGAATTGGTCGAACTCTAATATGAATATCGGACACAATATAAGAAACCAAAAAGAGACAACTAATTTAATTTTCCCTTTAACTATAAATAAATATTAATTTTAAAGTATTCAACCACCCTTGGAAAAAGGGGGGAAAAAAGAGGAGACCTTAAAAATCAAGTCAAAATTATTAATTTATTCTTAATTAATTTTTTATTTTCTTGAATGTTACATGACGAAATATAAGTGTCATTGTGCTAAAAAAATGTGAATCAAAAAAGAAAAAATTGATGGTGGCTTGAAGCAAAGCAAAGTTGGTACAGAGCACTGTTAGGGAATTTAATTAATTTAATTAACATATAATTAAATAATTAATTACTTTATAAAAATAATTAGTTTTAAACCCCACCATTGTATCTATTACGTCATCTCTTTTTTGTCCTTAATACTAAAACGGTAATGGTGTTTTGATGGAGAAAAAGCTGTAAATCTTTCTGATTTAAGTGGAGACATCTTTGGCCATAATTGAAATTTATTTAATTAAATTTTTTATTAAAAATTAAATTAATCATGTATTTAACATATTATAAATAAACCAGCTGGCAAATATTATAATATAATTATTTTGGTAGCTTTACTGTTCACAAAATAATATAGCACATAGCATAGAATTTTTTGGACACATTTGCAAGATTTGATTATATATAAGTACTTTTTTGTAAAGATCTAACAATATTCTTCCAATTAAGATGTGATAATTAATTAAAAGGTAATAAACGTGATTAACTAATTATTCCATATATAAATAAATTATATTCATGTTCGACATATATAATCCTAGTTTCATGCCAAATAAGAGACCAATTTTGTCTCCCACAACGGATGTGGGATTTAAACATTTTTCATATGCTCAGTACTGGACATTTAGAGTGTGAATAAAATAAAATGAACTCAAACATCGAGTAAATGAAGAACTAGGAATGGTTAGATTTTGATACTATATACGATAAAAAACTGACCTAAATATTTTATTTTTGGATTAAACATAGTGTTGATGTTCATAGACCAAAGAATGTGATGTCAAACACTACTACATGTTCATGAATCATGATAATGATTTTATGTTGTACACTTAGCCTTTGTCACTCACCAAAGGGCAATATTTTTTAGTTATATATCGACCTTGGCTAAACAAATTATACTAATATTTCATATGTATATATTTTATTAATTTATTTTGGGATCTTGCACTTCTGAGATATAAGATATAGTAGTAATTCGAACACTAAATAAATTATTAATCTACACTTTTAAAGTAAATTATTAATTAATTCGAGTGATCCATAAGTAGTGGGCACAAAACCTTAGGGTTATTGAGCCATAGAAAGATATATTCATAAGCAAAACAAAGTATTATTATCTTGGTTTGCACTAAGTTTGATCATCACAATTATTGGTTGAACAAAAAATCCAATTGACAACTACGTTGATATTTAGGTAAAGAATATATATGGGGTTTGGATCGAGATTACTGAATTCTGCATAACTAAGATTGTAAATATGTTGATATTTAGGTAAAAAATGAATATATATATATGGGGTTTGGATCGAGACTACTGAATTCTGCATAACTCATATTGTAAATGTTACATTCATCCCCGAGTGAAAATACCTTGCGTTTTCTATGGAAAAAAAGGTGTTAAGTGTATTAATCTAAACTTGTGTATTCAAACAACTAATTTATTTTAAATTGGGGATTAGAGAGGGATTATAAGGTGGAGAATCGAAGTCTCACCAACAAGATGAAAGATCAGATAGTTATTAATGAACTGAACTACTAAGATTTTTCAGAAACAACTATATGCGTTGCTCGGGCTCTTACGAAGATGGATGAATGTGTGTCGGATCATCCAAAATAATGTATTTTTGGAGAGTCCTAAAAAGTAACATAGTTAGAAACCTTTAGGGTGTGTTTGGTATGAAGGAAAATGTTTTCCATGGAAAATGTTTTCCTAGAAAATGTTTTCCAGGAAAACAAGTTGATTTTTGACTTATTTTCTCATGTTTGGTTGGTGAGTAGAAAATATTTTCCGGAAAAGATTTTTAGTGTTTGATTTATGAATAAAAAATATTTTTGAGAAATATCTTTTATTTTTACTAGAGTAGAAAATAATTTTTGAAATTGAAAATAGTTTTTAAAAACAAACTTAAATTTTTTTGGGGGAGTGGGGGTGCAGGGGGGGGGGTTGAGGGTAGGGGTGAAAAATTGAAATTTTGAAGTTGAAAATATTTTTGAAAAACAAACTTAAATTTTTTTTTTGGGGGTGGGGGGTGGGTGGTTGGGGGTCGAGGGTAGGGGTGAAAAAATGAAATTTTGAAATTGAAAATATTTTTTAAAAACAAACTTGAAATTTTTTTTTTTTTTTTGGGGAGGGGGGGTGGGGGGCTGGTAGGGGGTGGGAACTTAAATTTTTTGTGGGGGAGGGGGGGGGGCTGGTGGGAGTGGGTGGGTGGGGGGCTGGGTAGGAGGTGGGTGGGGGGGTCAAGGGTAGGATGAAAAAATGAAATTTTGAAGTTGAGAATATTTTTCAAAAACAAACTTAATTTTTTTTTTGGGGGGGAGGGGGGTTAGGGGTGGGTGGGTGGGGGGCTGGGTAGGAGGTGGGTGGGGGGTCGAGGATAGGATGAAAAAATGAAATTTTGAATTTGTAAATATTTTTTAAAAACAAACTCAATTTTTTTTTGGGGGTGTGGGGTGACCGGAGAGGGGGTGGGTGATCGAGGATCGGTATGAAAAAATAAAAATTTGAAGTTGAAAATATTTTTTAAAAACAAACTTAAATTTTTTTCTTTTCGAAGGGGGTTGGGGGCTGATAGGGGGTTGATGGGGGGGGGGGGCGAGGGTAGTGGGTGGGGGGTAAAAAAATAAAAAATTGAAATTAGAAATATCTTTTTAAAATAATTTTTAATATTTTTTTGGGAGGGGGTGAGGGTGGGGTAAAAAAATTGAATTTAAAAACAAGCTTTAAATTATTTATTTTTTTTGTGGGGGGGGGGGGGTTGGTTGGGGATGGTTTGAGGAATAAATTGATTTTTCAACAAAAAAATAATTGTAATTTGAAGTTGGAAGAGAGTTTTGGAAAATGTTTTCCTTAAGTTTTGAAGGGAAGTCATTTTCCTTAAATTTGAGGAAAATGAGTTGATTTGGAAAACATTTTCCAAAACATTTAGCCTAACCAAACATGAGAAAATTGAAAAATGTTTTCCTTCATACCAAACACACCCTTAATCTTCTTATTGATTTTTCGAAATTTCTAAAAATTAATGAACTGCTTATTGGTTGGAAAGAGATATATCATGAGCACTTATGTATCTCCTTCTTATATATTATTATATCCACTAATATACTGTTTCAATTTCTCCCTTAGCTCAGGAGCACCAAACCCTAATTTCATTTGCCACACCCACCCACCCTCCACCTCTAAAGATTCTCAATAATTCTTCAATTCCTTTCCACTTGTACAAATTGTTCTTGATTCAATGGACTTCATTAGGTTAATTTGTTGAAGATGAAAGACGGATTCAGAATTTGAAGTTTACATGTTCTGAATCTGAAGTATAAGTGCAGTGGTGGAGGCATGATTTGAAGTTTACGTGTTCTGAATTTGAAGTATAAGTGCAGTGGTGGTCTGGTGGAGGCAAGATTTGAAGTTAATTTAGGGTTTTGAATTTAAAGTTTAGGGGGTCAGGATTTGAAGTTAATTTATGAGTTGTGAATATAAAATTTAAGGATAGAGGCAAAATTAGAATTTGAAGTAAATTTATTGGCAAAGGTGGAGTTAAAATTTCAAATTTATACGGTCGGGATTCTAATCCTTTTTAAGTTAGTTGGTTCTAAATTACTAATTTATATGCGCTCATGGAATTTCTTAAGAAATATATAGAATGTGGATCAAATTCACTGACTTTGGCCGAACATATAATCAAAATCACTATTTATGAGTTTCTAAAGTTTATTATATATACAATATACTCGATAAATATACAGAATTCCTCCTCCTCCATCATCTTCATGTATCGATAAAAAATGAACTTAACTTAAACACAATATAGAGGATCCTCTTGATAGTACTAGTCCGTATAATATTATCTACTTTACACATCATGTTGCACAAATTTAAAATTCAAAATGCAATAGTATAATTTAAGGCGTGCTGATTAATTTATAACTAATATATTCAACATATCTTTTATATTTTATCGATACGAAATTTGTTTAGAGTGTACAATTATCAGGACATTAAGTGGGGAACATTGAAATTGGATTAGGGTGTTTATAAGGCTAATAAGGAAAAGCTAAAAAAGGCATTTTGAGTATTTATGTTTTAGTGGTTGCTTTATTGAGACCTTCGATAGAGACATTGGACATTAGACATTACCACAAAGCCAAAACATTGATGAAAATTAAAATAGTGAGACCACTTCAATTATATTATAAGTAAGTATAATATAGTCAATTAAATATATCCACACATTGCTTTTTGGTGGGTGGTTCTATTTATTTAAAAATATAATATGTTTTTTAAAAGACTCAATGATTTGAGAAAACATTTTTACGATTTTTTCAGATCCCTTTTATGGGACTATGTATACTAAATATATTGTCGTTGTTGTTATTCTTATGATTTTGAAATATGTTTTTGTACTATGTCATGTAGTATATGTGGATCCTTAAATCATATTATATATTTGTATTAGTAGCATTTTTTGTTCATTAGTTTTGGGTAAATTCATACTACTATTATTATATATATGGGTTTGCTTGCATTGTTACTTAGTAATTTGACGATAATATAGTTCTATAAATAATCAATTACAACATCGTTTCGACATGAAGGAGTATCAAAAGCACACGTTTAATTATTTAGCTGAAAATTAAATATGTTGAGCCGTATATCAAAATAGAATTTATCTACTATTGTCCCCATATAATATTTTATGACATAATATTATAATTTAATTAATCAAATAAAGTATAAATCAAGATTTAAGAAAAATACTCAAAATAGGGACCCACCCTTTGAATCTTTGACCAATGGTTTGGAGTATATATGGACTTAATGAATCATACGCCACATACTATCTTAATAATGAACCATTCTCCAATTACAGAAATAGAAACCACTAAAGAATTTTTTTGTTATTTAAAATAATAATAAAAAAGGACACATAGTGTAAACACTAATATTGCTGAAGTGATACAATTAGGTAAAGCATATATATAGAAAAAATTATTGTCTGGTCCCAACTGATATATAATAAAGTTGCAAGAGGTCAACCAAATTTAATTTCAATATTTTTCATTCAAAATCATATTATAACAACATACTCATTAATCAGTATAATTTGATCTTACGAGTGAACTAAGAAAAATAAATGATATGTAGACCTTGAAAGTGCAAGTCACATTAATCAGTATAATCTTACAAGTGAAATGTAGTAGACCCTCGACTTCAAAATCATATTAGTAGTTGTAACAAAAAAGGTGGAGGTTTATTTGGAGCAATCCATCAAGCTTTACTGGACTTGGTAGACACCGACCCGTTATCCTTCCACTGCACAGAGATCTAATCTCACGAGTGAAATCTAAGAAGGATAAAGGATATGTAGACCTTGAAAGTGCAAGTCACATTAATCAGTATAATCTTACAAGTGAAATGTAGTAGACCCTCGACTTCAAAATCATATTAGTAGTTGTAACAAAAAAGGTGGAGTTTATTTGGAGCAATCCATCAAGCTTTATTGGACTTGGTAGACACCGACCCGTTAACCTTCCACTGCACAGAGCGGGAGCTGTTCATTGCTCTGTGAAGCCAGCCTCATGCGATCCGCCCCACTTTAGGAATCAAGAAGCCCATACTTTCATTTGGGCCTCATGATCCAACTCTGTGCTTGGATAGGGCAAGCCAGGAATAAGCCCACCAAGCCCAACCATCTGGTAAAGCCCAATATTCTAACACCTTAATGTCCCCACTTGAGTTACAAGCCTACGTTACTAAGCTCGACGTATAACAAAGTGTCATAGATTATTATAGATGCATTAAATTCATTAACAAATGGCGATGTGGGAAAAATTGTTAATTCCATGAGAGGCAATAGAGAGAATAATATATAGTTTAATGTTGCACCATTTCTTACTTTTATTTCACCTTGTACAACATTCGTGATGTTTAGTATGATTGCTTCTTTGCTGTATTTTTCTTTCCTACTTAATTTTGTTATGTTATCCTTGAGTTGAGGATTTTTCGAAAGAGTCTTTTTGCCCTCACAAAATAAAGGCAAGGTCGCACACATTACTATTACCAGACTTCACTTGTGAAATTACATTGAATGTGTTGTTGTTGTATTTTATTTTGTACGTCAATGATATGAGTTGAGTTTAATGAAGTGATGAGAATTCATATAGCCGATCCCAACTTGTTTAAGACTGACGCATTGAAGGACCGAATTCCATTAATATTTTTCCCATTTCATTCGTGTTATGAATTATTTCTTGCTTCATTGTAAAAAGAAGAAAAAATATTTGTTTTTGCGATTTTGAGACATAAGATCTTATAACATATAATATTAACTTCTTTCAAATGACAATTCTTTTGTTGTACTTCATGATTTACATCCCAACAAGCTATGTGGTTTGGATGAATCAATTTCTTCATTCTTAATCAAAGATCTCAAGTTTGAGTTACGAGTATGAAAAAAAAATCCGAATTGATCAGGGCTTCTATAAGAGTCTTCGCACTCAATATCTACTATATACATGCATAAAAAAAGATTAAAATCTTATACTTGTAGTATAATTTTTCATCGAACGAGATTTAAATAAAGGCAAAAAAAAGTGGTTGTTTATTTGGAGCAGCCCATCAGGCGTTACTGGACTTGACGAACACCGACCCGTTATCCTTCCACTGCACAGAGCGGGAGCTGTTCACTGCTCTGTGAAGCCAGTCTCATGCGGTCCGCCCCACTTTAGGAATCAAGAAGCCCATATTTTCATTTGGGCCTCGTGACCCAACTCTATGCTTGGACAGGGCAGGCCAGATATAAGCCCATCAAGCCCAACCTTTCTGGTAAAGCCCAATATTCAACCACCTTAATGCCCCCACTTGGGTTACAAGCTCATGTTACTAAGCTCGGCAAGCAGTTAAGTGTTGTACATTGTTATAAAGGAATCAAATTCATTGTCAAATATCGATGTGGGAGAATAGTTTTTTATTCCATGCAACTAAGAATCTCTATTGTGTGGGATGGTAGTGAAAAACTTAGAAAAGATAAATAAATATTTTTTCGGTTTATCTCTATCTCTCGTTGAATTTATTACTGGTCAATCTCTCACACTTTTTCATTAAGACATTTACGTATTTTTTCTTCACATATTCTAACCATTTGTAATTGAAAGGGTTCAAAAACTTCACTTCATCGCTCAATCCCTTGCTTCTTTCCTTCTCTTTTTTTCTCTTGGTTTCTTTATGTCAATGTGATTTAATCTCTCTTCTCTCGTCTTGTCTATCACATAGATTACTCATACCTTGTCTCAAATATTTTCATTCCTTATCTTATTTCTTCTAGTATGTCCACACATTCGCATCAACATCCTACTTTTCACAACTCTCATATTTTGAATATAAGAGTTTTTAATTGGTCAATACTCTATCCAATACAACATAATCGATTTTCATCTTCACTCTATAAATCTTGCATTTGAGTTTTGATAATATTTTCTTATCAAATTTATTTTATAAATTAAATGATTTTTTTATTTTAAAATTATTTTGATGGTAGTTTAAATCCTTTTACTATAAATCCTTGAAGAAAAAAGAAACATAGTCCAAAACCAAGGCATACTCAAAAATTAGCTGACAACAGTCCAGTCCAGTCCAGTCCACCAGTCACCAATCTCCTTCATCGCCGGCACAACCCGTTGCTTTTCTCCGATTTACTCCGGCGACCGGCATACAAATATATAATAATAAAGATTTCATCTTTGTTTTAACAAAACCCTAGTCCTTTTTTCTTTCTTCGATAATTTATGTTAATGATTAAAGTAATTTTTTTTTATGTATATAGTAGATATCGAACCTCCTTCGACTAGTTTGTATCTTCAGATTTTGAATCCTCTTAGTCAAAATCCTGGCTCTGCCACTTCTCATAAGTCATAAGGTAGGGATAAGGTTGTGTACACATCACTCTCACAAGACCGACCTTGTGAAATTACACTGAATATATTGTTGTTGTATTTCACTTTGTACATCAATGATATAAGTTGTTTAAATGAAAAAGTGAGTATTCATATAGCCAATCGGTTACGTATTAGTCAAACACCCTTCATCCAAAAGTTATACTATATATATAGTAAATCATACGAAATATATAGGTAAAAAATTATTGTTCATACATCCATGTTAAATCAATCCCAATTTGTTTAAGATTGAGAGTGTTGCTTATTAAAAAACTATGGAACTATTTTACTAAATCACATTAAAGGACCGAATTTTCCATATTTCGTGTTATGAATTATTTCGTGCTTCATTAAGTAGAAGAAGAAAAATTATATATTTGTTTTGTGACATCTATAACAAATAATATTAACTAGTATTTAACTTTTTTCAAATGACAATTCTTTTGTTGTAATTCAGGATTTACATTATTAGTGTTCTCAGTTCGATTAATAAGTATTTCATATATTTTTCACATTTTTTATTGAGGTATTTGTGCATTTCCTCGGTCTTCATATGCCTGAATGGTGACATTTGTAATTGAATGCGTGTTTCAAATCTCACTTCATTGTTTAGTCCCTTGCTCTTTTCCTCCTCTTTTTCCTTTTCGATTCTTTTTGTCAATATAATTTAATCTTTTTTCCCTTCATTACTTGTTTTCTAGTACGTCCACACATCCATCTCAACATCCTACTTTTCACAACTCTCATCATCCGAACATAAAATAAGAGTTTTTAACTGGTCAATACTTTGTCCAATACAACATAATCGATTTCATGATCGCTCTATTAATCTTACATTTAAGTTTTGATACTTATCAAATTTATTTATTTTATTAATGTGATTTTCTATTTTCAAAATTATTTTGATCGTAGTTTAAATCCTTTTACCATAAATCCTTGAAGAAAAAAAAAAAACATAGTCCAAAACCCAAGGCATACTCAAAAATTAGCTGACAACAGTCCAGTCCAGTCCACCGGTCACCAATCTCCTTCATCGGCGGCACAACCCTTTGCTTTTCTCCGATCTACTCCGGCGACCGGCGAAGTTCGAGCTGTAAGTTCAATACATATATATAATAATAAAGATTTCATCTTTGTTTTAACAAAACCCTAGTCCTTTTTTCATTCTTCGATAATTTTTAATTGTAGAACTATCAAATTGTGAAAGTTTTTTTTTTTTTTTTGTAATGCTTTGGTGTGTGGTTGGGTGGGTTAAATCAGCTCTTAAAACTGTATAATTCAACAACAACAATATAACCAAGTGTAGTCCCACAAGCGGGGGTCTGGAGAGGGTAGGATGTATGGAGATGTATCGTCTACCTTTGTAGGTTAGAGACTATAGAGTTTGTTTCTGATAGATGCTCGACTCGAAAGAAGACTGTCTAACTCAGTATTTCGAAAAAAACTGAAAAGCTCAAAAAAAGAGGCAATGTGCAGCACAACGAACTATTGTTTGAAGCAAAGTGCACAATTTGAAATGCAAAATTATCTTATACTTCAGATTGAGTACCTATTTTAACATATTCACTGATCAATTGCAAAATTGATATCCAGTTGTTGATTGATTATCGATAAAAAAGTTATTTGCTGCCATAATTTGGTAACTTTGGTTATAATGAACTTCAATAGCTAGGGTCATCTTTTTATTTTCCAAGAATCTGCCCGTAAATTGAGATTTGAGAATAGGAACAAACAGACGAATACACGAGAAAAAGAATTGTTGACAGGAAGAGTATAAGAGAGAATTGACGAGAGGTCAATATCGCAAGTATCAACTTGAACACAGAAATACAGAGTCATTTGGAATCTTTTGTATAGATAGACAGGATGTTCTTTTTTGCTGTCTTTTGGATGTAATTGCAGCAACTTCATAGTGCTGATTTTTAACTTCTATAATATTTACCATTTAAAAAAAGAAGAAGGAAAGAAGCAAATTAAGAGAACCCAAGAAACATGAGGTGAAGGAAATTCAATGCAACTCATAGAAGTGTAAGACAAGGAAGAGAACATTGAAACGTAGCTTAAGAGGACTTGTCTTAGTACAGCTAGCATAAAGAAATGTATTTTTTTTAATGACAAGGGAAACCCGCAGCCGCTACCCTTTGGGTGCGCACAGGGTAAAACCCCCACTCCTATGCAATAACTCGCAAACCACATAGGAGAGGTAACCTGCACTAGGCAAGCCCGGTGCGATGAGCTCGACCCAGAAGGCAAACCCCTTGCTTTCACTGGCAAGGGGTTTCGAACTTGAGACCTCCACCATGGAAGTCCCAAGCCCAAACTACTAGGCCACCCCGAAGGGTGCATAAAGAAATGTATTTGATGGGAAGAGTATGCATTTCATTTACTTTCCGTTCGATATTGGCGGCAGAATCGTGCAATGTACTACTCTCTTTTGAGGATAATAAATGGTCGCTTTTCTTACATTTTTATCATAGAGAAGATAAAAATAAAATTAGACCATTAAATGTGAATGTGTAAATTTCAAGTCATGTAGGATCCTTATGAACATCCACTATTATGTGAATATTTTGCAAATTCGGTGAGGCTTTAGCTTATTTAATGTGCAGGTTCTGAAGTAGTGAAAATGTTATTGCGATTAAGGTTCATCTTGTTGACCTTATTAAATTGGTGTAGTTTCTCTAGATTTTGGGTTTAGGGTTTCTTTTTTGTGCTGAAACAAAGTCAATGAATTTCAGCTAAGATAAAGCTTATGTCTTAATCAGATGGAGAATCTAAACGGCTTAGTTCCTGACATCCCTATACAAGAGCAGAAAGACAATGCTGCTGCTTCTGAAAATTTCGGTCGAAGTGTTGATGAAATGGTTGGGAAGGTTGATCAGGTAACTTGGTGCTGAGGAAAATTGTATACTTGGTTGTTGTATGCTAGTTGACATCCAAATGGATAGTAAATCTGTCCAAACATTCTTTGAGATTGTCTTTTACTATTGTACTTTACATTGTTGTTTTTTCATATTATCATATAGTTTGTCCACATGATCTTAACACGCTATTTCTAGCTTATTTCTAGTGTGTTATCTGTGATAAATTATTAATATATATTTAATAAAACAACTGTTATTTCTATGTTTTTTTTAAATTTTGTATATTGTTAGCCTGATCCATATAGCCGAACTTGTTGATGTACAAGTTGTTGTTTTAGATGATACACAATTAACAATTCAGAAAAATGATACACGATTCAAATTGTCCACTTGATAGAAGTGTTCATTCTGATCGACATTATGGTTGCCTGTAGTATGTACAATTTTTTATGTGCAAAAGCTGCATTCTAATAGGAGAAAGTGTAAGGCAAAGAGATTATCCATTGCATCTCTCAAGTTCCTTTTTACTTAAAGAAAATTGAGAAAAAAGAATATCAGAACATTCTTTTGATAGTATGCTCCACACGAGAAGATACACTTAGGTACTCACCAAGATTCTTTGGCAAGAGTGTGCAAAATGAAGATATAGGGGACCATAAGAGTAATCTCTTCAGTTTTTGAAACCTTGTCTTGGGAGTCATATATGGCGAAACAAATAGGGAAAGTATGGTCAATTGGAATGAAGCCAAACCATGTTAGACAGATAAATTAGTGCACAAGGCTTGGGCTCACGGGGGGGTAGGAGTTTGTAAATTTGCTTGATCAGAGACAATCTATTTACCATTGTATGAGCGTGACCCATAGGATTTTTGCTTTTATAGTTTACTTTTTCCTGTTTCTATTTGTTTTTCTTTCAATCTTAGGCAGGAAAAGGTTGCTTGTTAAGCTAAATTTTCTTTCATAAGTGATCACCTCATAGCTTCACTCTTAATGCTCTTTGAAAAATCATTTCTGTTGGAAAGCTTTTGCTCGTAGTTCATAAAAAATATAGCAGATGTTATTTCTCTTGGTATTGTTACTCTCATCAGACTATTTCTGTTTTACCAGCACACAAACTGTATATTACCCAGAATTTGCAATATAAAAGATAGTATCTCTCAGCATCTATGCGCTGATAGCTCATGTATTTCTGTTTTCATGATTACAATTGCTCTTAAATATAATCTGGTCACAAGTTTGTTGCATCAACAGCTTGAGCAGAGATTGAATGAGGTTGAGCATTTCTATTCCAATACTAGTAAAAAACAATCAAACACGCCAAGAGGTGGCTCTATTCTGAAAGACAAAGAGAAACAGATTTCTAGCTTTAGAAGGCGGCAGCAGGATGCATCACGTAGAGAAGCAGCTGGTTCCAGGAGAATGCAAGAACTTATGCGCCAATTTGGTACTATATTACGTCAGGTAATCTCATTGTTTTTTCCGTGCCTCGACACCTTTTTGTCTGTCTAAAGCTAGTGTGCTACTAAAGCGTAACTTCTGTGATCCTTCAAACTTCTAACGATTGTTAGATGAAATCATTTTGTATCCCGAAGCAGTACTGTAAAGAACACGAGAAATTGAGAAAATACTACATAGTGGTACATGCTGAATTTGCAGAATGGAAAGTTTTCTGATATACATTGAAGCTCCTGATAAGTGTTGAAGAGATGTTAATACGGTTAAGCTAGTATTTTTTTTGTCATTGTGATTTCCTGTTACCTGTAAGATTATACAAAGTTTTGAAATGCCTCATGTCAGTTGCTCACTTTTTGGTACCGATGATGTTTTTCTCTTTTTACTTTTTCTACGGAGGTACATATCATTGTACTTGTCCTGCTGTTGATTATGCATTCTCTTCCTGTCTCTCCTTTGCAAGTAAGCTTGCTGATTTACCAATTGAAAGATGTATTTCGTCTGATCTTAGCCTTCATCCTTCTCTGTCTTTGTAACTTTCTTTAGTTTATTTCTTCTTACCATAGGAAATAATGGTAAAAGAAAGAAAGGTAGGGCATCTGAGCATATTATGGTGATGCACCTTGTTTAAGATTGAATGTAGATTTGCTCCAGTTAATTTATTTATACTCATTACTTAGTCTAATTGTCAGATCACTCAGCACAAGTGGGCAGAACCTTTTATGGAACCCGTGGATGTCAAGGGTCTTGGATTGCACGATTACTATGAGGTAAAAGCTTTGAATTTTCTTGTCCGTGTACTTATTGTATCTATGATGTTCTTAGGAATCATATGCTCCTTTTATTTCTGCTAATACATCATGGGATTTCTAGGTTATTGAGAAGCCTATGGACTTCAGTACTATCAAAAACAAGATGGAAGCAAAGGATGGTTCTGGCTATAAGCATGTCCGAGAGATATGTGCAGACGTTAGGCTAATATTTAAGAATGCAATGAAATACAACGAGGAAAGGGATGACGTTCATGTAATGGCGAAAACCTTGTTGGGCAAATTCGAGGAGAAATGGTTGCAGCTTTTGCCCAAAGTTGATGAAGAGGTATGACTCATATCCATGTATTATCTATAGGGTTTTTCTTCAGCATCTCATGTAAATTGCTAAGATAGTTGAATCATTTTCTTCTAGGCTATTGATATATACTAAATGAGATTTTTCATCAAGAATATGCTTGTATGAGTTAGGATATTTATCGGATTTTTAAGTAAATGATTGAGAGATTAATATAGAGAACTACTGCTCGTAGGAAAAACGGCGAAAGGAAGAGGAAGCAGAAGCCCAACAAGATATGCAGCTCGCTCAAGAGGCTGCTCATGCAAAAATGGCTAAAGATTTAACTATTGAGGTAGTTAAGGCTCAGATTCCTTTACACGCAAACATAAAAGTTTAGTCATATTGGCCTAACTGTTTATGGATCTTCCTCGTCACACATTAAATTTATCACCCTGTAGATAATAACTTATACTTACTTTTGAATTCCAGCTTGATGAGGTGGACATGCAACTGGAAGAACTCAGGGAAATGGTGCTTCAGAAATGCAGGTTAGAACTTTAACAAACAACTCTCTTCAGTTAAGTTGTGCATTTATTAATTTTAAAGTAGCTGATTGCTTATAAATATACCTTGTACTCTAGTCCTTCCTTTCATTGAATGGGTTACCAGATATTCTTTTGATTGAATCCAAAATATTACCTAAAATGATCCATGAATTTTCTCTGTTTTGTCTGAAAGATGATGGATGTTTCTATGGTACAACCCTTTTCCTTGTTGAACATTGGGGTGTTTTTAAGAAAATCCCTGTCACATATGGTGCTAGTAATTGGTGAATACCCCATGAACATGATTTTTTGTTGGCAAAAATGGTCAGACAATGGAAGAAATATAATTAATGCCTATACGTTCGCCCAGTTATGAAGGAAGGTGGAAAAGAAATGTTTTTTAGGAGTCTTGTGCCTGGATAGGGAGGGGAGCAGTTGTAATGCCTGTTAATTGGTTGTAAATTGTAATATATTAAGAACAAACAATTCTAATGGTAAATGAAAAATCTATGCTATGACCTTTTTCCAATAGTAAGGAGATGGACAAGCATTGGCTGGGAAATCACAGTCAATAGTGATTGCCTGCTCATGACACGGTTTTGACAATGAAGCTTTTTTTGTTTTGCCTCCGGGCTCTGGTTGGCTTGCTTATGTGGAGGGTAAAATTAGTATGTTGGACAAACCCGTCATTGTACAAGATGCAGATGCTATAATACTAGACACAGGAGAGAATTTGTCAATTTGCACCATCTGTAATTACACCTGATGCACTGGCTTAGTGAAAGTTTTTATAAGACTTGTTATTACTTGTTAAAAATACTATCTAATAGCAAAAGTAGAAGTCATAATCAGCGAATTTAGAATGTAAGGTGAAACACTAACATAGCAGGCAAACAGGAAATGCTCCAAGTACAATTTGGGCCATAGATATGCTTATGCGATACATTAGTATGTCACACTCATGCTCCTGATTCAACAAGGAGGCAGGGAATGTGGCTAGCCTCTAAAACAACTCGCTTAGATGTGTGTTGCATATGTGATTTATTGATATATTCTGTTTTTATGTGATTCGGTTTACTGCAGTATTTGTCGCTAAGTTTCTAATACATATTTCAGAAAGATTTCAACGGAAGACAGGAAACAACTTGGGAATGCGCTCACAAAGCTGTCTCCTGAAGATCTTAATAAGGCACTATTGATTGTGGCACAGAATGATCCTGCTTTCCAACCAACAGCAACAGAAGTGGAACTTGATATGAATGCTCAGGTCATCGGTCGAGATCATTTCATATATGCAGTATTTCTAGTTCTTAGTCTACTCTTGCTTTACATGACATGAAGTATTGACCTTTATGCAGAGTGAATCCACATTATGGAAGTTGAAATTCTTCGTACAGGACGTGCTACATGCACAGGGAAAGAGCGCAGCAAGCGTCAAAACAAACAACGTCAATACCAGTAATCTCCTTAACAACAACAACAACAACAACAAACGCAGAAGAGAAATTTACGATGTACTCGCCAAATCTTCCCAAAAAAGGGGTAAAAAGCCATCCTGATTTGTCATAATCAACTTCTTCTGATCACTTTTGGAGGTGTAAATGTTTTGAGTCGTTGGGGACACGATAATCGATCTATCTTCAACGTTGTTAATACCTCAGAAAGGACAGAGATAGCCATTGTAGTAAGTAGGTTTTGTATAGGAAATTCCTGATGGATATATCTTTACTTGGAAGCCTTCAATTGCAGAAATACATAGCAGTATTGCATTAACAAGTTCTTGAATGCCTCGTTATAGTATAAAGTCTTATCGACTGTACCAATTTCTGGCCTGCTTGACGAATGTCAGTGATCGAGACAAGTGAAACCACTGGGCTATAACAGCTTGTTCTGTTAAGGGTGTCCAAAATATATTATTTAATTATTTTGTATATCATATTACTTGTATATTCGATATTTTTTTTCCCACAACCTGACCACCTCGGAAAAAATAGTAAAACTAGAATATCATTTTGTTTTGAAGACTGAAAGCACGCCATGATATTGAATAACAGGGGACCATGAAGATAACAAAGGGAATAATATTGATTTTTCACCTAAGTACATATTTTCAAAATCCTAGTACTAGAACTAGCAAAGAGCTCCACAAAATAATATGCAATGCTAGTAAATCAGAATTTTAGAATAAAATAAAATATCATTTAGGGATCCATTTTTTTTTTTAGGAAAAGACACGAATAAGTCCTATATTTTTTTATCACCGACTTTTAAGATAGTGATTGTTTTTCTTGATATGCTAATTCAACTGTTGTATAATTAAATACCAGGAAAAAAAAAATTGACTAATGGGGGTTGGGTAGGACGGAAAATAATTTTTTTTATGAAAAATATTTTCAAGAAAATAAATAAATTATTATTTATTTTTGTGTGTTTATACGTCAGCAAAAGATATTGATTATGGGAGGTGGTGGGTTAGGGGGAGGAATAAAGATGAGGTGTGTTAAATTTTACGAGAATATAATCAATATGAACTGACATTTTGTAAAACTTATTTTTCTTACTGTCATTAGAGAAGTCATTTTCATAATTTTAAAAATGAGCCACATCGAATGAGACAAAGAAAATAATATTCATTTGTCTCATTCATTTTATATGACCGTATTTAATTGAAAAAATAAAGTTTCAAATTAAGACTTGACTTGTCACATATAAGCCAAAATTTAACGATAAAATTATATTAAAATACTAATGTTAAATTTTTTCTAAGTTTGGCATTTTTTTGTCCTCTATTGCTTTCAATAAAAAGAATAAAGAAAAATAAAAAAAGGTTATGGTCACTATAAGTTACGTAGGACTTAATATTCTCATATTTTGCCATCGAGTCTATCGATTTGTTAGAATATCTTAATCGAATATATTATTATATATTTTCACTTGACACAGAAGAATAAATAAGCATTTCATTTTATCGCGATATTTTTTTTTATCAAAATCAAAATAATTTATCTCGACTATGCTATTGAAGACCCAAAAATAATTGGAATAATTTAGTTTTTGAAAACCCTTTTGGGTTTCATTAATTATCAGAATACTATGTCTTTTCAATCAAACGACTTTAATTTAATTATGAATTTTTTTAGAAAAAAACGTTTTGAAAACTTTTATTAATAATCAACGGGCCCTACCTTTTTATTGTATGGTCTAAATTATTGGATGTGCATTAACACAAGTCACTTTCAAATATGTGAAGCATGGCTTACATATAATAATTTATTATAAAAAATTATGTTCGAATTATTTTAGCTAAAACTCCATAAATCATTTATAGTGTGTTTGGTGGCGACTTCAAAGCCAAAAGAGCGACTTTTTAAGGAGAGAATAGCAAAACGAATAATTCTTTTGAAAAAAAAATCGAAACACATAAATCGCTTGAATTTCAGAACATTATTAAAATATTTTTCCGAAATACCATTGTGTTTGCTAGTATATATAGCTATCGATCTTTAATCAAGTATATTTGTTGGTGATGATTACATACATGACTTTCACTCTCCAATCAAATTTATATAAAACACATTTTCTAAAAAAAATAAATCATTATACTAAAAACACATAAAATGTGTGTATATAGATGCATTATAATATTTTAGCTAATAGTTATGACTAGATATACTTAATTGCCAAACTTAATTACAATGAGATTATGGTAGCTTATGTTGCACTAATTTTGTTTTCTTGTTCCATTAGGTTTCGTTTATTTTCATTAAAATTAAAATGTTTGACTTTAAATATTAAAATATGCATTAAAATTTAAATAATTAAGATTAAAATCTCTATTAAATAAAGCCTTAAATATTAATTAAATATTAATATCAATATCTTATTGGTTACTACTTTTGCTCTTTACAATTCAAATAATTGTCTTAATTTTTTTATGGTGGAATGACCTGAGAAACCCTTGTACTTGACTCTTTTTGTAAGTTGAACCCTTGTACTTATGATTTTACCAAATTGACCCTTAAACTCATTTAAACACAATATTTTAAACTTTTTTCTCATCTGATATGTGTGCGTGTAATACACTCATTTTACACATAAAATACCACGTCATTATTATTATATTATTATTATTATTTTTCCAATGACATATAAAAATTAAATTTTAAAAATAAATAATATTAGAAAATAAAAAGTGTAATTTTCTCTCTCTCTTTCCTCCCTTCCTACTTCATCTTCTTCATTCCCACCCACCCTCTACGCCTCACCCCAAAAATAAAAAAACCATCATTTTCATATTTCTTCACAATTCACACTAAAAAAAAATTCTCAATCATAAAATATGATAGATTGTAATTAGCTCTTGCACATGCTTTAGATTTTATTTATTTTAATTTGATAAAAAAAATCAAGAAAACTTCAAGTTGGGAAATATATATTTATGAGTAAATTCAATTAATAGATCTTAAATTTATGAAAATGGTGAATGATATGTTTTCTTGCAAAAGCTTTTTTTAATTTTATATTTGATGATTATGGTGATGGAGTGTACGTCAAAGAAGAATATAAAGGGGCAGGGGGTGGTGGGTGGGGGGTGGAGAGAGGTCTGGGGCTGAAGGAGAGGAGAAAAAGGGTATGGTTGGGCTGAAGTAGAAGAGAGAAGGGGTGGGGTGGGTTGAAGAAGAAAGGTTTTGAGATTTTTTTTTAAATTTATTGTTATTATAATTTTGTCTTATAATTTTTAAATAAAAATATTGCATTCACTTGCTTTAAAATGCGTGAGGTCACATATTTGTCCAACTCAGCTATTTTAATGCCACATAAGCTCGATCAATGGTCATTTTAGAAAATAGAGTTTCATCGAGTTTAAGGGTTCATTTGGCAAAGTGATGAGTAGAAGGGTTCAACTGACAAACGGAGTCAAGTACATGAGCCTCCTAGCTAGGTCATTCAGCCTTTTTGTTTATTTATGTTGCATTTGTATAGTTTTTTTTTAATGTTAGTTACTATTGTTTCTATTTTATCAGCATTCCGTAAAGTTATATTATTGTCATATCACACCAAATTATCGGAGAAGTCGTATGATTATTTTATGAGAATTTTCTTATTGGTTAAACTGAAAATCAAACCATTAAGGATCAAAATCGATAAATTGATAAATCGATAAAATATTTTATTAATTTAACATATTTAAAAATTGAAAACTGATAAACCGATATCGACCCTAGAAAATGTGACTTCCTCACTTTTATTGGCGTTTATCGTTTCCTTCGCAATCAACATTTAAATCTTCTTTTTTTTGGTAACAACTGAACATTTAAATCTTATTATCAATTTTTAATACTCAAAATTTACATCAAACAGTATTTGATGTATATATATGCTAACACAATTATTTAATGAAATATTTTCCACTAACTACCCAAATAATAAACATTGTTTTCTTAAAAAATGACTTTGATAGTAACAATTGACAAGCAATAACTCTGACGATAAGTTCTATCAAAATTCTAGTGATCAAAGTTATTTGATATTTTTATAAGTAAAAAAATAATAAATATTCTGTAAAATTAGTTAAGATGTGTAAAAACTGATAAGAATATCACGTTTAACACAATAAATATCCGATATGGTCATATGGCCTTCCACCACCCGTGATCAATTAATACTTCATCTGTTTATTTTTAATTTTCATGTTATGCTTTTCAAAAGTCAATTTGATTAATCTTTAAAGTTAAATTAAATTATATTAATTTAATATTTTAAACAAAAAATTTAGATATTCAAAAACTATACGAAAAGTATTAAAAATTCCAAAAAAAATTCATATCAATATGATGAAAAATACATCGTATAAAATATTAGTCAAAGTTATTATCATTTGACTCTAAAAAAGAAAACTATGATAATTAAAAGTGGACGGAGATAGTATTATCTACCATAAACGACATTATGATCACAATCTATAAATTAGCTAAGATAATTATAGTTAGGATAATTGCCTAACTTGCATATGTTCCAAAAAAATAAAATAAAATTTGGCGTTACGTTAGCTCACAATTTGTAAACGTAGGAAGTTAGATAGAGTAGGATGGACCACAATTTAATTTCCTTTTAATTAATTAAGTTTGAAATTGGAATTTAACTTGATTCTACCTAAATAAATAGGCTAAACATATCGATAGTCCTTTAAATTTATCAATATTTTTTTTAGATATTAAACTATGATTTAATCTAATTAATTAACATCTGAACAAATAATAAAATGTTTTAATTAGATATTTTCGGCTCCTATTTCAGAAAGAAAAAATATGTGCACGTGTTCGTAGATGTTCATTATGTAATGAGTCAACCACTGAAAATATGTCACCTCCTTTAACTATACGCATTAGCCATAATAAGTTGTAGGATTTCCTACTTGATCCATCTGAGGATGATACGTACTATTAAATATGTCACCTCCTTTAATTATTTAAATTTTAAGTATGACAATATGACATAATTTATAGGTATACGATAATGTCGTAGTAGTTTGATTTCGGTTTGATTTTTTTTAATAGTTAAATTGAACCAACCCGCCTAAAATCAGTTTTTTTTTTAATACTAAATCAAACAATAGTCAGATTTTGTTTTTCTTCAGCTTGACTCGGCTTGTCGATCGATTTGGTGTGATTTATCAATTTTCTTTATACTTCTTCAACGGTAGAAATAAAATCTTACTATTATCTCACCCTCTTATATATTCTAATATTTATCAAATTATATTGAGTATGTTTTATTACGAAACTATCAACAAAATTTGAATATTTTATAGGAGTGCAATTATGACTTGGCTCATCCAATTTTGAATTCGTAATAAGTGTATTTTGAATGCATGGAAGCTTGTGGGGTAATAATATAATAATTTCTACAAATATTTTTGTCAGTTTTTAAATCTCTACGTGCCAACATTTTTCTTTGCCTCCAACGTTATTTTCATGATAATTATTCATATGTAGTTCTTGAAAATAGTGAAGTCATGGGTGTGTACGGAGAGTGTGGATTTGATCGAATTCAGTATTAAATATGTATGTATACTATTAATTTACCAAGTTACAATTAATTTTAGAATTCAATAATTTTTAAAAATTAAAATCTATAACTCATGAAGCTTCAAGTTATGACTTTGTCTCTAAACGTGATATCATAATTGGGAAACTAATTTCGTTCAAAGTATCAACATAATTTTTTTATATTTAAGATTCGAACTCGGGACTTTTGATTAAGAATACAAAAAAATCTTATATATCCATACCACCAATCCTTGTATTTTATTTTAATTTATTGTCTTATAGGAAATATTGAAGCTTTGCTTATTGAGAGAAAAAAAAATTATTTCTTTACTTTTCTTGTTTTGTTTTTGGTCAGAAATACGACCAAAATATAATATATTGCATACTGACTAAAACTTAAAATATCTACAAGAAAATTAATTTTACAAGTAAAAAGTTCTTCTCCTTCAAGAATTGATTAATTCTGGAAGATTAATTCAAGATGGTCAAACTTTAATCAAACCAACTATATTAAAAGCAACATAAACCAATTGGGACAAAAGAAACACGTAAAATGACGAATAATTTGGACAAAAAGACCGTTAAAGTATGTGGTGCAAATGAATGAAGTTGTTCCTTTCTTAATCAGAAGTCTCGAGTTTGAATCATGAGTATAAAAAAGTTCTTAGTTGGGAGCATTTCCTCATGAATAGGGCCCTACACGGCACGAATATGAATATAATCAAACTATAATACGAGTATCGAACACCTAAAAGTTGGACCAAAAAGGATCGAGTTCTTTTTTTCTTCATACTTTTTCTTTTTTTCTCTTTTGATCAATAAGTTGTCATCTTCCTATCTAGCTTTATAGTTGGTTTGTCGTTCTCCATGGTTCTAATTGTAATAATCTTTCTGATGTAATGTATGCGATGTGCATTTTTTTAGCTTTTTCATTAAAAAAAATGTCATTTTTTAAATTTAAAATAATTTAATTTTTATTTAACATTTCATCTGTAGTGAGATGATTTATATAGTCATACAAATATTTCAACTTATTGATCTCAAACTACAAGTTTCCAAAGTCATATTTTTTTCCGTTTCCAATCAAGCAAACCGCCACATAAATTGAGACAATTCAAGTATATATCACTATTTAGTACTCCCTATGTTCTAATATATTCATGTGTTATAATTTGAATCCGTAGGTGATTTAAAAAGGAAATAAATAAAAACATACAAAACTTATGGTCCAATACTTGTATAGCCATAAAACTTTTGAAATGCGTATGTAAACATATCTTAACATTTGTACGGTTATAAAAACTACTCATCAAATGTAAATTTGGAAATAAATGTAAATAAACTTAAATTGTTTCAAATTTAAAAGTGTTTCATTCTTCTTCACACGAAATTAAATGAAAAGTGTGTCACATACGTAGGCTGAAACAAAAAGAATAAATATCTATGTAGATAGTAATGACCAACAATGTGGCCACATAATCAACTGAATGAAGAATAATTAATTAAACACTCTTTATCGAAAAATTATATATTTCCAAATATCAATAATAAAATTTCTAGCTTAGCTATTGGTGAGATGACTACTTTTTACTTTTAGGTACAAGAAATTGATTAATAATCATAACTTTAAACTGTGTCCAATTATACCCATTTCCCCATGAACTAATAACGGATATATCGATCATCAACATACATAATATTTAAACATAGAATTTCACATTCTACCAATCATCTTACATAATATAACTAAAGGCATGAGCAGTTCTCATTTATGATCATAATAACTTAGAGACTTTTAGTTAATGAAATAGAGTTATCAACTTCTTCTTTGAATGGTGTCTGGCCAGTTTGAGCGCATTTTAATTATTGTAAAACATAGGTAGCCTATTTATTACTATATCTTTGGGTTATTTCACTCGCACAAGTAATGTCTAGCCTTCTTTTGTTGTTGTTATTAGTACTTGACTCTGTCGGTTAGGCCTTTTGCAAGGACCTACTCTTACCCAATAGTGTTTAAAACCCAATACACATAATTGAAATAGAATCGATTGACTTGAATCCTACTTCTCTTTAGTAGCTCGAGTTACACATTTAAGAGAAGATGAGTAGTGACTTGATTTATGTTTCCATTCTTTGGGATCTTTGGGACTGACAGTCTCTATCTTTTTCACAACTGAGAAGGGGAAAGGAGTCTAAAACAATGGAGATCGGGAGATTAATCAACCATTATTGATAGATAATGCATATGACATAATCAATTCGATTTAAGCTCTGACTCTAACAGAAATTGCTTACTTTTCCAGTACCAAAGCAAAGCGCATGTTTTTTTTTTTTTTCTTAGTAACTAGCACGAATATTAAATATCTTATATCTCTATATACTAAATTGAGATATAAAAATAAATCATGTAATATCTCATCTCACCCCCACACCCCACCTAAACACATACACACACTCCAGTCACTAGCTAGCTAGCCCTGTCTTCAGCATTCCCTCCTTGTAGTTAAGATAAAAGACTTCGGACATGGCCAGCTCCTGTCAGTATATGCAAGGTTTAGAAACAAATTCACAGTCATATAATTGACCGACGATTACTAGCAATTCTAACTTCATATAAACGGATTACAACCTGCAATCCATACTAAGGACGGATTTTCGGGATTAGCTCACCCTCATGGGACACCATCCACACACCCACCCACCCAAGACACATTTACACGTCCATGCAAACGGTTTGCATGCACATATGCGATGATCGATGCATGAATATAGTGGTCTGTACACACATCCCAAAATCATGAAAATATCATGACAAATTAATAATAACCTAATATATATATATATATCACAAATAAAATATACAGTAAAACTCATTAAAGAAATAAACAATATAAATAGTATATATGAAAGCTGGCCGTCTATAGCCAGCACATAACATTCATGAGTCATCTAATAACAGCAACACAAAATTCATCAATAACCAAAATCATCAACATAAACAAAAAAGTACTTAATAAACAAAACAACAATAACAATAATAAAACCATATGATTTTTTTTCGCTGCGTTTCGTCTCATCTCACGCCTCCGCCTTTTTTTTGAAATGTCACATCTGAATCCACTGTGCCAGCTGCGTCGGATTGACAATACCAGGAATGTGGGTCCCATCACTCCTCAACAAGCTCGCTATCTCAACATAATTCTGATTCGGCTTCGGCTCCGACTCTTCCGGGCTGGACTTTCTCTTCTTCGGGTCAGCTAAAGCATTAACCGGAGCAGCAGCTCTAGGTCGAGCCGGGTCAAATTTCTGACCCAATAAAGTTCCTTTAGTTAAATACTCATAAGCCATATACCCGGCTAAAACTGAATTAGGCATTTGACCCTTCTTCTTCGGGTCGGGTTTAGCGAACGACGTCGTAAGATTAGCATTACTAACGGGCGTTAGTGGATTTGACGGTCTTGGAGACGAATAAAACGTGTCTCGGTCTTTTCGCTTCCGTGATGACTCGTCAAGAGTTAAGATTCGCCGTGAGTGATAATTCATCCTAGCCGTCCAATCTTAATCTACAGCATGCCACGTCACCACACTTTTAAATAAATAAAAAGAGCGATAAAAAAGGAAAAAAGGTGAAGTTACGGTTAAGGAATTATGGGGTTTGGAAAGATACAATTAAAGCAAAAGGTTAGAAAAGTAAATTCACTCCAACAGGTACATTTCTCGTTGAGAAGAAATAAAATAAAATAAAAAAGTAAGTAAATAAAAATATATATTTATTTTTTTTCAATTTAAAATACAGTAAAAAAGAAAAATTGAAAGAGAAATTACTGGAGAAGAAGAAAAGAAAGAAAGGATAGTGAGTTTGACGGTAAGTCGACGAAAGATCTAGACAAAGATCGCCGGATTCCGGCAAGAAACGGTAGATTCCGGTGTACGGACGGTGGTTTTAGCGGTGGCTCCGCCGCGGTAGAGGAGGAATTACGACCGGAGAGAAATAGAGATATAGAGAGAGAGAGAAGAGAGAGAGTTTGGGGGAATGAAAGATTTATATAGAGGAAAAAAAACTGAAAAAGGCAACAAGTGTGTATATATATACCTAATTAATGAATTTACCCTTGGTTTGTTAATTAATATCTAAAATGCCATTGGGTTTAATGGATTGGAATGGATAATGAAGTTTGTTTGAAATGACATTAAAGTCCTGGCGTTTTTGCCGCTAGAAGGGTGTTTTGGGAATTGAAAGATGATGGATATTGTTGGAATTATGAATTAATTAAGGGGTATGGTATTTTTGTAATATAATGTTGAATTGAGGGTAATGATATTGGATGTAATAGAATTTAGAGCCAGCGGTGCTAGCTCCGTGTCTTTAGCATTGCTCCTAGAGGTCCCCATTTTAGTACCTCTTTGTATTTTTGTAAAACTAATGGGGGTAAAATTAAAATAAATGAAACTTTGGGAACTTTTGTTGTATTATTGAAAGAAAAAAACTACTACTTTATTAGAGGTCAAGTCAATTAATATATGAGGAAGATCTTAATACATAAATTATTAAATACTTATAAATACAAAAAATAATCTGATTACAAAAGTGAAGTTTGGAGAAGATAGGTATCGTTTGATCATATAGTTATTCAATTGAAATTTACGTGAGATCCTGAAATAATTATTATTATTGATGTAAATATTAATCGCGTATAATTTTTGTATAATCACTTTACAATATGGTGGTAATTGGAAGATAAATGAATTATAAAATATGTCTAAGAAAAGGGAGAAATGGGTGGAGGAAAAAGATCTAAGAAATTATGAATTTGTTATTTTATGATGATTGTAATAAGTGACCAAACGATTACAATAATCTTTTGTCAAATAATTGTTGTCTTGGTGTGATGGATTTAATTAGTACGAGGAAATAATTTTCTATAATTTGAATAAACTAAAAATAAAAAAAAGTTACAAAAAAATTCTACACTTTATTTATCAATTTCATATATTATATTCTATAAATCTCAAGGGAAAAGAGTCATAATTAAAACAACCTTTATAATGCATCATGACCTAATCTCCTATAAGTATAAAGGTTAAATCTCAATTAAATTACTTACTTCTTTTATTTTTAAATAAAAAAATTGATCTTCTGTATTTATTTCATTATTTGTCTTGATTTTTTATTTTTGGTGGGGGTGGAGTGGAGTCCTCGGAATAGGCAAATTTCTCATATGTAAGCACTTTGCTTTTCAGATGATTAAACTTTGGGGGGGGGGGGGGGGGGGGGGGGTAGAGTTTTCAAAATTATTAAACTGATAAAAAAGAAAATGAATTGTTATTTTACTTTAAAAAATCTTTAATTATTTAAATAAATAAAAGAATAAAGTATTTATTCGCTATGCTATTCAGGATTTAGAGAATATGAAGCAATCCTTTTATTAGTCAAAAATAGTCAATTTAAAATGTTTTAAGTTACTTCTTTGGTGTGCTAAAATAACCTAAACAAAAAAAGGAATAAAAATAAACCAACCATCAATAAAAAAAAACAATTAAAAAAAAGTTAGTAAGAGACTTAGGGTTCCATAAGAAAATAATAATCTACTAAAGTTAGTGGGTAATATTTCACGTGATGTAAAAAAAAAGCATGTGACCCAAATTAAAAAACTATTCCCTTTATTTAAAAGAGTAAATTCAATTAATAATTTAAGATAAATATCTAATTTAAGTCAGAACTATTTAATTATGTTTAATCTGTATTTTCAATTCAATCTAATCCATTTATATAGCAAAAAAATTGATCTAATAATAATACAATTTAAATTGTGTCATCTTGACTTGAATTGTTTCTTTTCCTGTCATGTTTACCTCACTAAATATAATTTTAAATTTTGTTTTAAAAACTTTGTCATTGCTAAGAAGCATGAACTTTAGCACAACAATGAAGTGACAACATTTTTCATGTGATTGATTTCTAGTTCTTATCATAATTCTTTGAAAGATATGGATTTTTTATTTATTTACTTTCCCTTTCTATTTTTCATTTCCTTTAATTTTCCAAGTTTTCACTTAAAATTAAATCTTCCCTAAAAAGACAAAAATAAATAGGGATAACATGCCAATCACATGAGATGAGGTCCTAAAATTTTGGTTTCTTGAAGGTGGGGCCATTTGTTGGAACATTTTCATAACAAACATTTATAAAAATGAGGATTCTTTTTATATATAATTTACATAATAAAATTTTAGATCAAACATGATAATAGGAGGTAAAATAATTAAAAGTTATTAAGATCGAATGGAGTACCTGTTTAAGTCTTTTTGAATCGTAGATAAGTAGACAAACTGGATATTCCTATCTTGTTGTGACGGCGTCTATGAGATGACAACCTCACTCTATCTTGTTATGACGGCGTCAAAGAGTCAAATAAGTGTCTTATATAAGAGTTAGAGTGGAGTACCTAATTGCAAATGATGAAACCTAACGGGCCTTCTCATTGCGGGCTTTATTGACTGAGCTTACAGTATCATCTCACTAAACTTATCAAGCTCGTTAGGTATATAACTTATCTTCAATTATCATATAGTTGAAATCACATTTTTGATTTGCTATACAACTCAAAATAGTTAAAACTATATATAGAATATTTTAAATATCGTAGGCACATTTTCCCAACAAATATTTATCATTTTTAGATTGGATAAAAAAACTTTACCCGCATTCTGATTTATAGTTGTTGCTATAACTTCAATGCATAGTAATTAGATTTATGTTTCAAATTTGTTTGACTTGTTTCGTAATGTGAGAGTCAAGTTAACTGATGTTAGGTGTGAATTTGAATATAAATTTTTTATTTTTTTTTAAAGAGAATTTACATATCTAGAAACTATATAAGAATTATTATAAGTCGCAATAGTTAATAATGCAAAATATTTATAATGTATTTGAAAAAAATATGGTAAAAAAAATATCCATTAGTGATGAATTTATTCCATGTTTGCATTGGATAAAATCGCGGAATTACTTATTCTGAAAATAGTTATTAAGGGATTGTCGTGTTGTTTTTATCCCATGTGAATGATAGAATAACTAATTTTACAATAATTATCTTGAAATAACTTATTTCCTAATCAAACGAGTGTATAATTGGTAAAAAAAATCAAGAGAAATACTTGTGGGGATTTTTTTTATTTTTATTTTTCATTTAATGATTTTCACAATTTGATTGTCTCAATCAACTTATCTTTTAGAAGTCATTGTTGATGTTTAATATCCAAACAAATGTGTTTTTTGGCTTTAATATCATACTCTTTTATATTTTTAAAATTCAAATTCACAAAAATTTTAAAGTATTTCTTGACATCACACCTCTTTGCTTTCCTTTTTCAATATCTTATCAAATTTAAGGGCTAAAAACTAGATTTATTTAATTCAATTTTCACAGTTTATGAAAGTGACAAAATTTACTTGTTAGGATTTTACTTTGATTTTTTTTTATCCTTCTTATCATATTGAAATTTTACTTTTTATTTCGAGGAAAGTCAAAGCATAATTATCATAATTGTTTTTATTCAGAAAAATATAATCTTCTTCCATATTTGGTTATTCTTTCCTTAGAGAAAAAAATTGGAACTCTATAATTTGAAGACATCTCTTCCCATACCACAACATTACAGCATCCATAAAATAGTCGTTAAAGAGTTTTGTTTAAGGAGAGAGTTTTTCTCCGAATAGTTTTATACTTTCTTTTATATTAGGTTTTCATACTTATGTCAATTGGCCAAATCATATAATAATATTATGTTTTATAATCAGATTTTGATTTTAAAAAATCGGATTTGAAAAGAAATTTGACAAAATCAGTTATGTAACTACCGGGTTCCGTCATTATAGAAAAGTCAACGGGGAAATATTTTGGGTCGAAAAACTTTTTCGTAGTAACTTGGAATTTCTCAACCTAGTCCAGATTTGGACTAAATTGGAGTCATTAAAGTCTAGAGAAATCTGGTAGCAATTGGGTGATCTAATTATGATTTTGATCACATGAGTAGATAAATAAGTCGTTAAGGAATCCGTACGACTTTATAGAATTAAATTCGGGTGACTAGAACTCCCAGAATTGATCTTAGCGTGAACGGGGAGTTTCTGAGTGTCGTTAGTTAAAGGTGTGTTGTGAAATGGGGGTGTTGGAATTACTAAAATAGCTTACTTTTTCATGCAATCCGCTTTGGCGGTGATTTCGATCGCCAGGGCAGGGCCGCTGTAGCGAGGTGAGGACCGCTGTGGTGGGCCAGATGCGACTTAAAGTCGTAAATAAACCCCAAAAATGTTTTATTCTGTAATTTTTGAATTTGAGAGCTAAGGAACGAACTCAGATCTTTTCTTGACGACTGTCCACCATTCTTGAGGCTAAAGGTAAGATTTTAACTCCCCGAATTCATTTTTCTATCCGTAGAACGTAATCTAATAGGTAATTATCGATGGGAGAGGGTTTTGATCTGGAATTTATGATGGAAACAACCCTAATTGGGAGATTGGGATCATGGGTATGATCTAGGGTTGTTAGAATTGTTAGTAATTCGGGTAATTAGTGATTGTTTATTGATTCCCGTATTATATTGATTGTTTGTAGACCAAGAACAAGCGGAACGAATCCGGAAAGGGAAGGATCAAGTTTCTTAGGGTTTCAAGCTTGTTTCGAGGTAGGTAATGGTTGTGATTCTATGATTGCGTGATGTATGTTTGTTCTTGCTTCATTATGATACATGTATGTATGTGAATATTGCATTATTAATCACATTAATTGTAAATGAAGATATATGAATGATGGATGCCACGAATCATGACTTGATTGTATGATTATGAGAATGTACTTTGTGATTGTGATTGTGGCTTGTTGAATGGATCAGGTGTTGCGTTCCGACACACTAACTTGGATCGGTTGCCACGTTCCGACATAATTATGGGATTGATTACCATGTTCCGGCATAAACATTGGATCGGGTACCACGTTTCGTTATGCTAACAGTTTGGGTTTGGGTTTTATGAGAGGACCAATGATTTGATATAATTGTGTATCTTGAGAAATGTGAAATTGTTCGTTGTTCGTAAATGATGATGATATTGTATATGTTTGATATATGCATGTGATTATATTGTTGTATTGACTTATGTATGTTACACTTAGTGGGATAGCCGTGTGATCTTACCAGTATACTGTGGTTATGTACTGATATTGCACTTGCTCTTTCTTTGTTGAGTACATGGTATCTTTAGACGGTTATTGACAGACATCGCTTAGAAGATCAATGATCGCCGATCAAATTCAAGGGTGAGCCAGTTCTTCCAGGCTGCCATGAGTTCTTCTTTCGTCTATGCCCACATTTCAGACTTAGACTTTTCTAGTTAGTTGTTAGTTCATTAGTTGGGGTTGTAACCCTTCTTGTTTAGACTTTGGTTCATTGTTAGATGTTTTGGTACATTGACTTTCAGGTTCTAGGTATATTTTTTGCATTGTGTAGTTGTTAGATCTTTTGGAAGTTTATGGGAACTTCAGTCCTTAGCTATTTAACTTGCTTCCGTAACTTAAATGTTTTAGTTTTTTGTTTAGTTGCTTGGTTTGGGTTGTAGTAATGGTTCTCCCATCGGAGGATTAGTTTGGGTGTCAATCACGACGGTCTGGGTCGTGACATGTTAATAGTGAATTTTCTCTTTTGGCATGAAAATCTAGGGTTCTCTCACCTTATTTCGCTTATTTCAAAGATTTTCGCAATACGTTTCACAGATTTATCACAATTACAAAATCGAGATTTTCACCACAATTTGTATGGACAAAATAGTGAGTACATTTATATCTTCTACTTAAGTACTAAGTATGAATTAAGAGTATAAATCATGCAAAATGTTATTTAGGGTTGAGATTATAAATATTCCCTTAACTTGTAAATTTAAAATCTTTTATTCAGTTTTTTTTTCATTGCAACAAAAAGTAATACTGAATGAAATTATAAGTAAATTTGAATCTTCTAAATTTTGATTTGCTAAATCTATCTTCAAGTATATTATATACAATACTCCCTTTGTCCCAATTTATATGACTTACTTTCCTTTTTGGTCAGTCCCAAAAAGAATGACACATTTCTATATTAAGTAACAATTTAACTATAAAATGTCTATTTTACCCTTAATGAAATGATTTACAGCCACACAAATTTCTATCATTCATTTTGGACCACAAGTTTTAAAAGTCTTCATTTTTTTCTTAAAGTTCATGCCGAGTCAAAGTACCTCACATAAATTGGGACAGAGGGAGTATATTTTATCAAATTAAATTACTTACTTTAACATAATGTTGACTTTAGGAACACCCTCATCTCAAATTCCTTCTTTTTTTGGGGCAGGTTTGGTATTTGCACATATTTTAAAAAATAATAATTAATATTTAATTTTAAAAAATAATTTTAAACATAAATAATTGATATTAAAGATAAAATATTTTTAAAAGAATATTTTTTAATATGATGAACAATTAAAAATGAACGAAGAGTAGAGTTATTCAACCTCTTATTGATGGCCTCTAAAATGTGATTTAACATAAAAACAAATTATTCCAAATAAATCATATAAAATAAAAGATGTCATTTCTAATTTCCTTAGTTGTTGATAAATTTTGGTTTGGCCCAAGTATATTAAAAATTTTAATTAATTAAATTGAGCAAATATTTTTTGTGTGTTTTTGCTGGTAAATATTCTTAAATTTATCATAATTGTTAATAGCTTTACCACTTAATTAATCATGTATTATATTAAATGTATACTTATATAATATAATTCTATAAATACATATATCGTCTGTTACTAAATAATTCTTGTTCATTGGTCTACTAAAATTGACCGTCTATGGTTCATCCGAAAGAAATAATAAACAAATATTAGTCAAAATTTTAAGGTTTATAAAAGAAAAGAAAAAAGACCCTTTAAAATAGTTAATGAGAAAATTAATTACTCCGATATAACAGCTGACTTTTAATTAGACTAGGGATAACTCTAAAAAATATCCTCTTAACTATAGAAGGTTACACTTTCACAATCAAATTAAAGTGATTTAATGATTGTGCAATTGATCAAAAATCAAATAGTTTTGAGTTATTTTACAATTTTCTTTGAAAACAAGATAAGCAATTACCCCTCGATAAAAAAACAAATTCAGAATTTAAAGTTTATGAGTTTCTGTAATAATTTTAAATTAATTTATAATAATAATTGAGTTCACAATTATAGATTTATAAAACTCAAATAATTTTTTTAATTCATATACAAAATACAAATAAAGACTATTAGATTCTCGAAAAGTCATACTCGAAGAGCTGGATCCGCCCTTGCCTCAACTTCCACCACACTTACTATTTTGAATAAGTATATAATTTTTTCTTTTTTAAAATTTATGAATATTGAATTCTAGTCCTTTTATAGTTACTAAATTCTAAATCAATAACATATATGTATTCAATAAGTCTCTTAAGACAAAATAAAGAATCTGGATCAAAATAATAGCGTTCGACTGAATCTATATTCTAGCTCCGTTTTAGTCATATTTGAAAAATAAATCAACTTCATATTAAATAACATGACTCGTAAAGTAATTTTTTTTTTTTACCGTGTATATATAAATTCAATCCTTATTATATATACCTAACTTTTCTATCATTCTATGTAACAAGTATCAAAATTAGCCCATCAATTAATCCTTTACATGTTCTATGTCGAACTATTCTGATTACAATTAATTAAATTTTAGACCAAACTTTTTCTAATTAATTATCAAAAATTTGGGCTATTCTACTGTAGCCTGTAGGTACTACCTACCAGAATTTAATTATTTTCACCTCATAATTGATTCCTCTAAAAAGGAAGATGTGACAATTAAAGTGCTTAAATGTTCATATGAAGTTTCCTAATATTGTTTGTTATTCCATAAAAATAAAAATAAATAAAAAAAGAAGAAAGAAATTAATTTATGTGTTAATTAAACTGCCAAAAGATGATGTAGGATGTTTCTAAGTATATAATTTTTGTTTGAATTTTTTTAGAAATGAATGTCAAATTACCATAGAGACCAAGGGACAATCTCTGATAAACAAGTTTTTGTGGAGCATATACTTCCAAAAGGCAATAGAGACAAGTAAAGATTTGATGCAGCGGGACGAAAATTGACCCTCTAGTGCAAAGGCAGAAAGGAACTTGACTGCAGATCTGCCCATCGTCAGATCCATCAAGCAAGGATGAAAGTTGGTCTTGGTGATCCAGTGTTACCGAGTGAAAGAGTCGTCGTTACTATAAAATGACAAGTTGATCATCCCCAAGAGCTCACATTGATGGAAGGATTAGGCACTTCAATTTATTTACCAATTATAGCGATATGTGAGATGGGTTCAGAACGTTAAACTTTCATAGGGTTTAAAATGTCAATTTTTCATACTTGATATACCAGAATGACTATTTATTTTTACACCAAATGAATCTGATCACAAGTGAAAGAAAAATATGTATAGAAATGAAAATGACGTATCACCTATTTATCGTTTCGTTTACGAACCAAAAAAACTCCAAATTGGATTCACACAGGCCCATTAACAAATTAAATTGAGCCCATTTTATATCTCTGCCAGTCCACTTTTTAAGTCTTGGAGTTGTAGCCACATTACATCCGGTAGCCACTTTTTAAATTACTATTTAAGCTATAGCCAGTTAATAAAATTATTTAACTTGTAGCCTTTGACAAATTTCATAGATTTTTATTTAATTTTGACTAGTTTCAATTGAAAAGGAATCAACTAAATTGCTTTATCGAAATGAATGAGGTAATCATGAGTGAAATAAAATGAATGAATTGTCGAAGCTCAAATAAGAGTCTGAAGTTTTTGAACGTCAAGTCAAATTTGAAATAAAAGTACCTAAATATCTGAAGTTTACATAAATAATATACTTAACTTTGGATATTTTTATAACTAACTTCAAATCCCGTATATATCTGAAGTTTGTAACTTTATATGCGACCATCTTTTTTTTTAACTAAACAAAGTTTTACTCTAATGGTAATCACTCAAGTAGTAGTGACTCTTAATTAGGAAGTACGTAAAGCATAAGAAATTAAGAAATCAATTTTCAAACGTATTTCTATTTTTGAGAAAAGAAGTTTTCAGAAAGTAAAATAGATAAAACAAATTTCTTTTTCTATAATAGGAAAGAAAATTGAAAGACACAAAAGAAAATAGGGTGGAGCTAGAAGTACGGATACAAGTTCAACTGAATCAATTTAATAACTTTTGCTCAAATAGTATATGTGTACTGAAAGATTCATTAAATATGTACAAATATTACGTTTAGAATTCTTAATTACTCATATATCTCAAGTTTGAATTCTTACGAATAAAAAAATTGTATTAAGAACATCGCCCTCAGAAAAGGATCCTACAATACATGAATCCAAATTTAGTTAGAGTGTATAAATATCAAACAACGAGTGAATCCAAATTTAATCGAATCCTGATATAAATATCGAATATCGAATGAAAAATCAATGATTATATTGAAGAGACTAAAGGTCTTCAATATAAGAAGGGAGTTGGTACTAATTGTACAATTTTCTACCAAAAAATGAAATTTCTTTAACAAATATATATGCCTTTTCACATTAACATATTGTCATCTCTTTCTTAAGCATCACAAGTGATGTATACTTCATACTTGTAATGGTGACTATCTGACTTTTAAACAATAATAATTAAATGCATTGATATTAGGGATTTGGGATGTTAATATTTTTAGTCGGTTTGCGAAAAATAATTTTACTTGCATAGTCGTAATTGTAAAATATTATTGTTATTGGCTTATATTCAATATATAACAAATGTATGATAAATTTATACTCACTAATTATATAAGTACTATACAGTACTATATATCGACTAAAATTTGTAAATAAAGTTAAACTCAACATATCTCATATATCATTTGATTGAAATGTCTTTTTGTATATGCATAAATTTATGTATTATTTTATGTTCGATTGAATGTTAAATAAGAATATTAATAATGCGAGAATTAGATTGTTTAAAGATAAAAATATGTTAAATTAAAGTAGGAAGTTCTTGTATTACAATTTCTACATTATTAATTACCATACATAACAATCTACCTAAATTTTTCCTATATTACTAAGAGTTCCCGAATAACTTGTTTCGAATAAAACGACCCCTAAAAGTGTGTAAGGCTAAAATCTACATTCTTTGAACCCCCTCCCTCCCTCCCCCACCCTACCCCCACGCCCACTTCAAATTTAAAAAGTATACTTAATTAATATATCAAAATTGAGAGTCCTTTTACTAATGAGATCAACTATTTTGGGACAATTGTTTCGTGTAAGATTTTCATTGGTGAATAAATGAAAAATGATAAGTGCAATACAAGCAAGATAACATTTTGTTTGGATGAAAATACAAAGTATTAAAGTATATAGGTTTAAAAATAGCTTATCCATGAAGATATAGTCAACACAAGCCAACTGAGTAAAGTCGTATTCGTCGTATCATAGAAGATAGACAATAATAAGAACATATCTCGTATGATATTATACGTGAAATTTGAGGATCGAAGGGTAAATTATATACAAATTTTAGCTTTGCAGAATAGAAAAATTATTTTGAAAGACTCAAGATATAATAAAGTGATTTATAAAACAGACTTGAAAAATACAAAAATTAAAATATGTGATGAAATTAACTTAGGAAAAAAAAATAATGGCAAACATAAGTAGTAAATATAGCCAAAGTATCCTATAATTAAATTATTATTGGAAAAACTTCCTGCTCAGAATTTTTTTTATTTTTTGAAAGGTGTAGTGAATTTGATAAGAGCTACATTTGATTTTTTTTTCTTTAAAAAAAAGTAAAAATATTAGATAATACTACCTAAATTTATTTTCTCCATTTTTCACTATTACATTTTTATCAATTATAAAAATAGGTTGTATTTATTATCATATGCCAAAGAGTTGTAACCATGTGCTACACAATTTTTTTTTTGAAACAAATATTTGTTTTCTCACCGCTAAAATATAACACTATAATTGCAAAAATTATTGAATAGTCAAGGTTTACGCAAGTTAATCTTGAAAACATAAGATATTGCCTTTCAAGTACGTACTATTTTTCTAGATCATTTTTTAAAAATCAATTAGTGGGGTATTAATTAGATGTGACGTTTAAAGATAGATAATGAGTAATTTAGACAAATGCACTCATGATTAACATGATTAAATATTTTAATTTAACGGTGTATACAATTTTTAAAAAATATATAACATAAACCGAAGCAAGTATTATATTATCTACTTGCAATAGCTCATATATATTATATTGGTCCTGAGTTGGGAAATTAAACTTTATGAGATCGAATTTCTGTTGTTTCTGAGTAGCATAATGATGTAACAGTTGATTGTTAATAAATTGATCATAGGTTTGAACCTTCTTGGAGAAATTTGATCGATTTTGATTTTTTTAATTTAAAATAAATGGATCGAATTTGCTTTTATCTTTTATTTCTATTGCATATGTTCTATTATGTGTGATTAAAAAATTACTATCAATACATCAATCTAGATTCGATCAAGATATACATTAATTCTCTGTGCATAAAATATTTTCTATTAAAATGATTTCATAATCAGAGTTTGAACTCGAGAGTAAAGGTGATAATAGTAAACACTAGATCACATCAATGCCATACAATTATTTTAGTCTGAACTCATGACTAACGTGATCTTCATTGTTGATCTTCCATGCCATGTGATCATTTACTGCCACCAATATAAATTTATTCAGTGGGTTTAATTTTTCCATTTTTCAAATAAATTAATATACTTTTCTTCCATTTATGTACATTTGTACAAAATGAAAATGAACATGTCAGATTTATAAGGGGAATTAAGTAGTTGCAATATTGAATTAATTAGTACCCAATGGCAAAATACTAATTCATAAGGCTTATTAACTATTAATATTTGAAATCGGATATGATTCAACAAAAATAACATCGAATTTTATTCTTCTATATGGCTAATAAGATCAATGATCTTGCTCGCGATTAGATTTAGATAGAGTTGCATGCATGTTATAAACAAAATTAGTAATGTGGTGGTATAGCCTATCTAACTTTGGAAGTATGAGATTGGGAATCAAAAAATAATCGATCAGAATAAGTTTATGATTTCAAGTTTTCAACCATTCTCGAGAACTGAATCAGAGATCTTCTCTCATTATTACGCAATTCAATTTGTAACAGAAGCAATATGTGTAAATAAATCTTTATGAGGACGAGATTCACCTATAATGTTTCCTAAGACTTAGCTATAAATATACACATAGTTATCGAGGATTTGATTCTGATTATTCATTAGCAAATACTTTTCTGATGGCGTCACCAATAGATTCATAAAAAATCAACTTTTATCTTTGAATGAAGTTAGATAATACAAATAAAAATGTCAAATAAATAGGTTAAAATAAATTTAAACAAATTGAGTCAATAAATAAATGAATCTCGAATATACAAACTAAAAAATACAGCTTGTCTTGGAACTAAAGTAAAAGTGAAGAAAACCATAAAAAAAAGTGCAAAGCATTTTTGCAACTCTCCAATTGGTACACAAAAAGAGAAAATAATTGGTGATTGTCTTTATTTTAGCACCAGAAAGTCAATGTGTGTTTGCTGGAAAAGGTAAAGAAAATAAATAAAATCAGAAAGAAATTAGGTTGTCTTAAGTCACACTATTGGTGATTTTGATGTATAACTATAGGCAATTACTTCTTAATTATCTTCTATTTTTTTTTACATACACTTAGTTCTCTATTCATAAATGGTTGTCACATTTCACGTCTCAAAAGTCATTTTACGTAAATTATGGAAGTATAAACCCGTCTTAAAAGTTGAACGATCTAGATGGAGTTTTGGAACTAATTTTCATCGAAGAATTTCAACTATTTTTTAACCATATATTATCCGAAAATTGCTAGTTTGACAAATTCAAATTCATGTCTCGTAATGTCTCCATATAAGAGAAGGTTTGCTAACTACTAGAGATTTCTCCATTTTCAAGACTCAAATCTAATACTTTTAATAAAAAATAAAATACTGAATTATAAAGCCATAATTTTAAATTTCCAATGCTTTCAATGGTATAAATCTAACTATTAAAATTATTGAATTATAAATTCTGAGTTTGTCTCTTATTCCATAGTATTTCTTGATGATGAACTATATGATAACTTTTTTTAAAATGAAAAGAGACAAAAGAAGGTGAATATAAATTAGAGCACCATTATATGAAAATGATGGTTGATGATCTCACTGAAATTGTTGAAAATTAGTTAAGTAAACACATCTCAAATAAAAAAGAATAAACATATTAGTTCTATTAGAAAAGAACAAATGTGAATTTCCCAATTGGACTAAAAAGTATTATTTTCATAGACATTTATTATGAAGTATAAAGATAATCTAAATGGAGTTTAGGAACTTATTATTATTTAAGTATTTCAACTACTTTTTAAAACTATCTATTATATGAAAAATGTTGGTCTGACTAATCCAAATTCGTTGTGTATGATTGGTCATTGATTGTGTTCCTACAAAATATTTCTTCATCACCTGTGGAATTTTTCGTTAAAAGCTAAGAAATCCCATCCATCTAACCATATCAATCCCTTGTATTTTTGAAATGGAATAAGATAGAAAAAGACGAATACAAAATAAAGCCCCATTATACAAAAATGATGGTTAATAATCTTATTAATTTTCTTGAAAATCCATAGTTAAGCACATCACGATAAACCAAAGTTGATATTCAAACTTGTTAGGCCTTAACTATGAAATATGCATATAAATATCCGTAAGAACTCTCTCCGTTTCATTTTAATTGTCCCTTTAACTCAAAAGAAATAATAATCCAAAAACAATTGTTATATTAGGAATTTAGAACTAAAAATGATAATATTATTTTCAACTATACACTTGACACTAAAAAACATTAATTCTTTTCAACACTTCTCTATTTTCAAAAATGCATCTAAATAAGGACAACTTATAAATATACTATACTTTATATTTTTCGAACGTAAAATAATAAAGCGACAACTAAAATGAAACGAGGAAAGTGCATAGTATATATATTTATATATATATATATATATATATATTCAAATTGGCTTATTTTCTCTTAAATAAAATTAATGATGTAGCCAGTAGCATAACTGCATAATAGAAAAGCATTTGAGTGCGATTAATTAATTACACATAAATTAGGTATGAAAAAGGAAGCTCAAAACTTTTATGAGAGGCTTTTAAGAACCTTTTGATCGTTTATTTTAAATTATTTTTTATTTTTAAGAAGTTCACAATAAAATTAATTAATATTTTTTAAAATTTTTTACTCTTAATACATAATAAAGGAAAAATTATCAAAATCATTTCTAAATATTTTTTTTTTGAAAAGATGTATAAAAAAACACGATAAATAATTTGAGACAGAAATAGAAGAAATCAAGAAGCTATATATTAGCATCTTAGCTGACAACCATAAAAAAATTAATTAAGTGTTAATTCAAATTGATGAAGCATTAACAAAAGCCACTACTGCTGTCAATTTTAGAACCCAAAATTAATTTTATGGTGCCAACAAACTCAAAATCACATAAATTTATTATATTCCACCATATACCCCCATTAGGCATACACAATATTACTTTAAAAAAATGGTTGTCAAATTAAATAATTTTAATGTATATATACTAATAATGCACATAACTTTTTTATACTATTAAATATTATGTAGTTTAACTTTTGTGCTAGTAAATCAATTACCGTTCACACAAAGGTAAATGTAGTGTTGTGGTACCTGGTTCGCTTGAATTCAGTATTTTTACGCGGAACATAAATTTAATAAAATTCACTAAAATTATATATAAACTCATTTAATTAAAATTACAATAAGTTTAATGCTAATAGAAATAAATACTAAAATAAATTCAGAATTTGCTTATGCATTTATATTAGATTACCTAGCTATATTAATGTTTATAAAAAAAAGTTGACTAGTAATTATTTTGAGCTAGTAATTTAATTGTGTAAATAATTTACTTTGACTAACGTATAACTTAAACAATTTGACTATACAAATAAGAGAAATTCTAGCATTTAATGCAAAATGAAAGAAAGCACTACTTCAATTCAATTATAGGCAGACAATTTTTGTTTTTAACATTGAATTTTATATGGACCAATGAAATAATGTTTGACCTTGTTGTCTGAAAGCAAAATGGTATTGTTTCAAATTAAAGATCAAAATTGTTTTCTTATGATGAACAGATAAAATAGTCATTAAAGAAAACAGGTTCTCATAATTATGTATGAATCCCAACTCTGAATGTGGCAAACAGGTAGTAGTTGAAGCAAATTAATGCAAAAATATATCATCAATGCAAGAGCAAGAAATGTCAAGTTTTCTTGCAAGTATATAACGCCCTTCGGATCTTGATGCCATTTGCTCACATTAGTTGTTTGAAAAAACTGAAAAAATAAAGGTGTCACATACAATTCAAAATTTATTCTTTGAAGAAGATAAGTGAGGGAGTGATGAGGGTAGGGGTGTTAGCATTACTTTGCTTTTATGTTCTTGTGGGAAGTGTGGCTTTCGCTAGAAATGTGAAAGATTTTGAGGATGAGAAGTTTTTTACTATTGGTGAGGGAGGGGGATTTGGTGGTGGTTTTGGTGCTGGTGGAGGTTTTGGCAGTGAAGGTGGTGGAGGGTATGGTGGAGGCGGAGGAGGTGGTTATGGTGGAGGTGGTATTGGTGGTGGGTTTGGAAAAGGTGGTGGAATTGGGGGCGGTGCAGGAGGCGGGGGTGGAATAGGCGGAGGAATTGGGGGTGGTGCAGGAGGTGGAGGAGGAATAGGTGGAGGCATTGGCGGAGGAGTTGGTGGTGGTGTAGGAGGCGGAGGAGGAATAGGTGGAGGCATTGGTAAAGGGGGTGGAATTGGAGGAGGAGCTGGGGGTGGGGGAGGAATAGGTGGAGGCATCGGTAAAGGTGGTGGCATTGGAGGAGGAGCTGGTGGCGGTGTAGGAGGTGGGGGCGGAATAGGTGGAGGCATTGGAGGTGGAGCTGGTGGCGGGGGAGGAATAGGTGGAGGCATTGGTAAAGGTGGTGGCATTGGAGGAGGAGCTGGTGGTGGTGCAGGAGGCGGGGGTGGAATAAGTGGAGGCATTGGAGGTGGAGCTGGTGGTGGGGGAGGAATTGGTAAAGGTGGTGGCATTGGAGGAGGAGCTGGTGGCGGTGCAGGAGGTGGAATAGGTGGAGGCATTGGTAAAGGTGGTGGTATTGGAGGAGGAGTTGGTGGTGGTGCTGGAGGAGGAGTTGGTGGTGGTGCAGGAGGCGGGGGTGGAATAGGTGGAGGCGTTGGAGGTGGAGCTGGTGGTGGGGGAGGCATTGGTAAAGGTGGTGGCATCGGAGGAGGAGTTGGTGGCGGTGCAGGAGGTGGGGGTGGAATAGGTGGAGGCATTGGTAAAGGTGGTGGCATTGGAGGTGGAGCTGGTGGTGGGGGAGGCATTGGTAAAGGTGGTGGCATCGGAGGAGAAGTTGGTGGCGGTGCAGGAGGCGGTGGAATAGGTGGAGGCATTGGTAAAGGTGGTGGCATTGGAGGTGGAGCTGGTGGCGGTGCAGGAGGCGGTATTGGTGGGGGAGCTGGAGGTGGAAAAGGAGAAGGAATTGGTGGTGGTGCTGGTGGAGGTGCTGGTGGTGGTGTAGGAGGAGGTATCGGTGGAGGAGCCGGAGGTGGTGTAGGAGGAGGTATTGGAAAAGGTGGTGGCATAGGAGGTGGTATTGGCAAAGGTGGCGGAATTGGTGGAGGAGTTGGGGGTGGTGCTGGAGGTGGAATTGGCAAAGGTGGAGGCATTGGAGGTGGCGTAGGTGGAGGTGGTGGTATAGGAGGAGGAATTGGTAAGGGTGGTGGTGCTGGTGGTGGTGTAGGAGGAGGAATTGGTAAAGGTGGTGGTATTGGTGGTGGTGCAAGGAGGAGGAGTTGGCGGTGGCATCGGAGGAGGTGCCGGAGGTGGTGGTGGTGGAGGAGGAGGAGTTGGTGGTGGTGTCGGAGGAGGTGTCGGTGGTGGTGCAGGAGGAGGAGTTGGTGGTGGCATCGGAGGAGGTGCCGGTGGTGGTGGAGGAGGAGGAGGAGGAGGAGGAGGAGGAGGAGTTGGTGGCGGCGTCGGAGGAGGTGTCGGTGGTGGTGCAGGAGGAGGAGTTGGTGGTGGTGGTGGTGGTGGTGGAGGAGGAGGAGGAGGAGGAGTTGGTGGTGGCGTTGGAGGTGGTGTCGGTGGTGGTGTAGGAGGAGGAATTGGCAAGGGTGGCGGCATTGAATTTGGTGGTGGTGGTGGCGGAGGAGGAGGAATTGGTGGCATTGGAGGAGGTGCCGGTGGTGGATTTGGAGGCGGATTTGGTGTAGGAGGTAGTTTAGGTGCAGGTATCGGAGGTGGTTTTGGTGGAGGAGGTGGTGGTGGAATTGGAGGAGGTTACTAAATATCCTCTAATATCATTGAACACCAAATTAAGCTGCTGCAATGTTATTATTATCATTATATTTTCAGAATTGTAGTTCATTAAAATTACATGTAATGAAATGAAATTCCTACATTAATTCTATTCATTAATAGATACTATATGGTTACATGCAATATTCTTTTCCTTTATGAAGCACATAACAATCTCCATCAAATTCATGAAACTGAAATATAATATTTAATGTGCAAGAAATTAAACATGATGCCAAAATGTACATGCTATATTATAAAGCAAAAAATAGCTAATAACATTTAAATTGTTTTCCTCTAATAAATTAGCACAAAATTTTGAGATAACTGTCTCATTTGCACTAGAAGGCAATAATCTTCCTCATATTTCAGCGAGAATATTTTAAATGTCGCGGGTCAATGATACACTCAATAAAATTGTCATGCTTAGTCAATATCATAAATATCACTGAAATCCCATAAAGACGGCTTGACTCAATCCTATATTCTTATCATATTTTTCATTATCCATCTGGCAAAAGGCAATAGGCATGGGCGGAGACAGAAGGATGCAAGGGAGTTCAACTAAACTCCTTCGTAAAAATATTATACTATGAAGATAGAGTATTTTTTTTAAAAATCTATATAAATTATTAAATTTTCTTTAACACAAAAATAACTTTTTTCTCCTTTTTTGAATTAGCGACTCCGCCAATGACAATAAGAATTCAACTTAATTAGTATACTGCTAAATCTTCATTTCATTGTGTACTTAACATAAGTATATCTATAATTTTTTATTTATTTTTGGCTAATGATGATATCGTACTCAACTTGAAGGCACCTCGATTATTCAATCACATACTTATTACCTCACACATATACATACAATAAATTAATGCTATTATGCTAATGACTTGAAAATGGTTGTTGCATGATAAATATATATTCAATTTTTGCAAGAATTAGAGATGATTTAAATCTAAATAAGTAAACATTTACTAGTTAATCTAGATGTTATATGAGTCCAATATAGAAGACATTATGTATGTTGATAATTTTCAGGCTAATTTATTTCAGGATGAACACACAATTTTTGTTATTATTTTTTTTAATAAAGTAAAAATAATATAACACCTATAATTCAAATTCTCAACCAAAATCTAATTTTGAGTCACCATTGGCATTTGGCATTGCACTACAAAGGTTTTATTACCAAAGAGATTCAATAATATTTTATAATTATTTTTAACTTGATGTACAATATCTAAAATTCATTTTCTTAAAAAGACAACTTTAATGTATATTTCATTTGAATTGGCTCAGAAAATAATCAAAAGAAAGAGATAATAGCCAAAACTATATTTGAATAATCATTTTTTTAAAGAATTTCATATCTAATTATCATTTAAGTGTGTTTCAATACATAGATAATGATAGTTCAAGAATGAAAAAAGAACAATTAATACTTAATGGATAAAATTCGTGAAAAAATAATAATAATTCAAGTGTGTGTTTTATTATTATCTCTACAAGAAAATAAGTATCATAAGTGAATCAAGAAACATGAGATCATCTCAAGTTCAACAAACATCAGGTGATTTCTTCCCGTCTTCAAATTTTGATGAATAGACATACGTGATAACTATATTGATTGAAAAAATCAATTAAAATGCTCGCGGACAATTAGACCAGACACCATAATTTTAAAAGAGAAGAAAAAGGTTATACCCCTAAAACCCTCTTTAAACCTAAGGGGTCGTTTGGTTTGAATATGAGTTATGATGGGATAAGTTATGTTGGGATAAGTTATGTTGGGATTAGTTATGATGGGATAAGTTGTCCTGGGATTATTTCTTATTGAGTGTTTGGTTTGTTATATTCAAAATAATATATATTGATAAATTTTAAGAACAAGTTGTTTGTTTACAAAATTACCCTTCACTTTATTTAAACTTTTTAAATTTTTCTTTGTGAGCTTTAGTTATTCATTTTTTAAAATAAAACTTTTATTTTTTTTAACTTAAATATTTTTGTTTATGTATTCCCATGATAAGTACCATGTGTATTTAAAAATATAACTTTTTTCTTATTTAGCTTAAAAATAGAACTTTCCTCTTAAGTTTATTAAAGAGAAGAAAATTTATGAGAAATCAAAATAAAATAAACATAAGAATTAGTCAAATAAATTCATAAATAAAAATTATATTTATATAGTATAATTTTTTAATAGAAAAATATGTATAATTATCATAAAAATAAGGAGTAGTAAATATTATTATACATGGTATTAAAAAAAATGTAAATATACATAAATGTAAAAAATGATATATAAAAAGGATTTAAAGGGACATATTTGTCATTTACCTATTCTATCTCGGGATAAGTTATCCCGGGATTACTATACCACCCATGGGGAGGGATAACTTATCCCGGTACTAATTATTAATCCCGGGATAAGTTATCCCGGACTTGCCAACCAAACAACATAATTTTTTTTTTATCCCATCACTATTTCCTTATCCCATCACTATTATTTCTAATCCCTCACACCAAACGAGCCCTTACATTTCAGGGACTGGGGAGTTCCCATTTTCATTGCAACAAAATCTCTGTTATCAAAGGTAAAATTACTAAACAAAATTCTATCTTTTTGTAAGTCCCTTTTAATTCATACCTCTCCATGTATTCAAAAATAGTAGAAATTAACAAATAATTTTTTTTTATATAAAAAAGAGAGAAAAGATTTCAGCTTTTCTTCTCCTTTAATTTGGGGTTGTTTGTTCTTGTTTTTTTTTTTGTTAATGGTCAGTATATTGAAGCACTAAATTGTGGTTGGTTTCAGATTTTAACTACATATATTCAAGATTGCTCCTTTTTCTGTGTTTTTTTTAGAATCAAGAATGTAAGTGAACATATTAAAAATTTGTTCTTTTTCCAGGTTATTGTCATTTTGTGCAAAAAGGGGGTGTTTTTCTAATCTATAAGAGTTGTTCTGGTGATTTATTGAGTTGAAAAATGCCGGATATTGAGAGACTTGTGAATGATTTTGTTGCAAAGCTCAGCAAACGGTTAGTACTGCAGTTATAGGAAATATCTGAAAGAATCACTTGTTTGATTTGATTGGCTAATATGGTTATCTGCTTTTCTGTTTTTGATTGATAGTAAGGTTGAAGGGTCACAAGCAACTTCGCGGCTAACAGCAGAGTTGCTTCGTTCTGTAGTTTCGTTGCAAAGATTGCCACCTACAAACTCAGCTGCAGTGCTCATTGAGGCTGTGAGGGGTATAGGTGTTAAACTGGCTGCTGCCAACCCCGTTGGTAAGTATTTTATCAGCTAATACATGAATGAGGATCTGCTTGTAGAAATTCTGTTGTTCTAGATTAGAATTTATTTTTTGAAGTAGTTTATGAGTTATTCAATCCTAGTTGGTAGTGGGAATATCGTTTGGTGCAGGTCATTTGTCTCTGTTATGCAATCTTCTTGTGTTCCAAATGAATGGAAAAATTCTTTTAATGATATATTTGCTTCGTGTCTAGTTTGATACCAGTTGCTTCACTTGCTCGAAATATGGCAAAAAATTGGATATGCCTGATTAACTAGTTGTGTTAACTTTGTTTACTAGTCATGTGTAGGAGTGGGACATTTTTGATCTATGGTTTAGTGTAAGTCATTAACTGTAGCTGCTGCTCCATTTGTTTGTTTCGTTTTAGGACTCGAATTCTGCTAACATGTAGTGCTATACTTGTTACTGTTGAAATGGTAACAACTTTGTATTAAAATCACAAAAAGGCTGTGAAAGCCATAATTAAGGAGAAACTGAAGCAAAATATAAACTGTGAGTTCCCAGTGAAATGATTTGAGTGTGTTGAGGAATTCAGTGACTCTGTACACCTCCCAATCATTTAAGAGTCTCCTGAAACTGAAGTTCCAACCTTGATTGCTCCAAACTTCACTAATGTTAACCCTTTGTTGTTGATTTAAAATTAAAACATTCAGATATAAGAGCTTGAGAGAGCTATCTTCTATACAGTTGTCCTTCCAAAAGGATGTTTCAAGCCGATTACCAACTTTAGTGCTTATCTTGCTGCTGAAAATTTGCCAGAGATTTCTGATAGTCTTCTGGACACTGACCCCATACACAATGTTGACTGATTTTGTCTTCTATGGTCTTCATCTCCATAATTATCTTTGATCACTTTCTTCCACAAAGATTGATCTTTGTTGGAATATCTCCATAATTACTTCATGAGCAGACTTTGATTCTGCTTTCTAAGGTTCTTTATACCTAGTCCTCCTTGCTTTTTACCGAGGGTAAGAGTTTTCCACTTCACAAGGTGGAAGCCTCTTCTTTCCTTGCCATAAAAGTTTCCTTGTTACTCTCCTCCCTCTGTCAAAGCTAAGACATATACCTCTGCTTTGCTAACTATATGCACACATGCACATATAGGGAGAGGAGGAGGAGAGAGAGATGGTGCCTTAGTTTCGATTTATTTCAGTGTGTTGGGTGTGCTTCTGCACATTTTCTTAGGCATGAACCCCATGTCTCATTATTCGTCACTCCACTTACTAAAGGATGTGTATATATATGTAAAATGGCCTGGTGCACGAACATCCTGCATTCATGCAGGGTCTGGGGAACGGTCACATCTGAAGGGGGTGTAGTGTAGGAAGCCTATCTGGATGCAATTATCAGTCACTTAATTTCACTGCTTGAACCCGTTGATTTCAATGCAAGGATTGTCAACAGTATTTCAAATTGAGAATTTATAGTAAATTAATGACCTCTGATAGCACTCTAGATTAAGTAATCATATTTGTTTATGCCACGAATGATATAACCAAAATTTGATGAAATTGCAGAGCTTGCTGTTGGAAATATTGTTAGGCGTGTTCTTCATATTATCCGGGAGGAGGATCTCTCTCTTTTGACCAGTAAAACGAGCGACTTAGATTTATCAGCTGCAAGTGATGATGAAGGAACCATAGACCAGGATTATGACCCAACTCAGTCTGCTGCCGCAGCTGCAGCTGCAGCTAAAAGTTTTCTGCGGCCTCCTTCATTGCATGCACTTCTGGAGAATATGTCGGATAAAGCTGTACCGAGTAACAATTACACCTCCTCTTCAGGTGGAGATTCTGAAGAGAAAAGCAAAGGTAAACGCTCTTGTGCTACATGAATTTGAAGCAATATAGTCATTTTTTAGTTTCAGTTCTGAATTATCTGTTATTCTGTGTTGCAGCTGATAAACTTGCCAGGACTCGGAAGTTAAAGCATGATGTCATTGAGGCAATTAACATTCTAATTGAAGATATTGATACTTGTCATGAGCTGATCGCGGAACAGGCAGTTGAGCATATTCACCAAAAGTATTTACCTTTCGCACGTACTGGAAAATATGTCTTTATTTTCTTATGCACACCACATATTTCAAGTAACATTTGTAGCATGATTTGAACATGCAATGGATATTGTCGTTTCACTGTTCCCCGTAGTTTGTTGTCCAAGGGTTTTCCCTTTGGAGTTCACAAAAAAAATTGTGATAGGTTACTCAGGACTTACAGCTTGGGTCAAGGAAAATGCCACTTCCCTTAATGGATAGACATTTTATCTGATAAATTAACACATTTTGTTCATCAATAACAAATCTACTGTTCCAACCTTACTGTGAAAATGACAAATATAGGTTTGTAGCTTAAACATTTTACAAAATATTTGGTTGCTGTCCTTCTTTACATTGCTATGGGGTGATATAGTTACAATCATTATTGCAATGCAAATGTTTTTTGTTGTTTTGACTTTCACCTCTAATGTATTTATTTGTTCTTTTTCACTCTCTTTTGTGGGCATATAGCTGCATAGTTGTGGCGAACGTATTTTTTTTAATCAAAATGTGATAGCTAATTTACAAATGCAATTTTTTCAGTGAAGTAATACTAACACTAGGTAGTTCGAGAACTGCCTTTGAATTCCTCTGTGCTGCAAAAGAGAAAAAAACGGTCTTTTCGGGTGGTTGTTGCAGAGGGCGCACCGAGGTTTGTGGAGTATTCTGTAATTTCCAAGAAATAAATGAAACATGAACCATCTTTTTCATTGTAACTGTAAAATATCCCCTCTTTGTTTGTGCTTGATCAGGTACCAGGGGCATGCTCTTGCAAAAGAGCTGGTATCAAGAGGTCTACAAACTATAGTTGTAACAGATTCTGCTGTTTTTGCAATGATTTCTAGAGTAAATATGGTAACTTTCTGGATTGGCTATTTTATGCGTAGTACCAATCTGTAACCTTGTTCTGCTGCTTCGGCTACCTGCGCTCAGAACCGTAACCTTGTTCTGTAGGTTATAGTGGGAGTTCATGCAGTGATGGCCAATGGTGGTGTCATTGCACCTGTTGGAATGAACATGGTTGCACTTGCCGCTCAAAAGCATGCTGTTCCATTTGTCGTAGTTGCTGGCATTCACAAGGTATCTGAGCTTTATTATCTCTACGTATTACTCCCTCCATTTCAATTTGTTTGTCTTACTTTCCTTCTTAGTTTTTCAAAACGAATTCCTCTTTCCTTTTTTGGCAACTTCTTAATTCTAACTTTCCACATGACATATTTAAGGCCACAAGATTGAAGGGCATTTTGGTACATTCCACACATCTTAAGTTTAAGACCACAAGATTAACAATCTTCTATATTTCCTTAAACTCCGTGCTAAGTCAAAACCAACCAAATAAATTAAAATGGAGGGAGTTTTTTTTTTCCTTACCCCTCCCCAGGTTCCCAGACTTTTTGCTCCTTTGGTGACTCGACCCACAATCTTAGAGTTGGAGGTGAGAGGTGCTTACCATTCGTGCAACTCCGAGTTTGAAATGTTCAACCGCTTAAGTGGCTATTCTTTTAACTCTTAACTATTGGCGATTTTTATACATCTTGCTGATTATCATTCTCAATTTAGAAGACTCTGATAACATGAGAAGAACTCAGCTTTTCAGGTTTACTAAATGATGTTCAGAACCTTGAAATGGTGTATAATGTTGATGTAAGGCTTTGCAGATCCTTGAATTCATTTTGAGTTGACCATAAAGTTATCCTTTTTTATGCTTGCCACTTGAGCAGCAAACTCTTTTTCTACTTTTCGCTGTAATTATCATGAGCTAGTCCGTCTAACTGTTTTCTTTCTGCTACAGTTGTGCCCTTCATATCCACATAATCCAGAGGTTTGTCTGAATGACATGCGATCCCCTGCTGAACTTCTCGAATTCGGGAGATTTTCGAACTGCATGGAATTTGGAATGGATAGCGGGGCTCCTCTTCAAGTTGTTAACCCTGGTTTTGATTATGTGGCACCTGAGCTTGTCAGCCTTCTCATCACCGACATGTGAGGATTCTTTACCATTTTCGAATTTTTATTTGTCTTTCCAACAACGATGCCTCAATCCCGAACTAATTTTGGCTTGCACATAACAAAGTAGCTTGGATAATACAGTTCTACATTGTATCCTCTACTAATATACGGGAATCTTTTATTTTGTTATGTTTAGTATTGGTTAAATAATCAATTCATGTACCATTCCATATTGATGAAGTTCAATTTACTTTTCAAAAAAAAAAAAAGATTACTGCATTTTAACTCCACCATAGTTTATAGTACATGAAAAAAACTTGAGTCAAGGTTTTACATGCAAAAGTTAGGTGTATTTGGACTTAGACAGGCTTAAGGGAGCAACATGGACCATGAGGATTCACGTAGCCGACCCCACCTTGCTTGGGATTGAGGTTTAGTGGTTGTTGTGTTTAAGAGGGCACGCAAGGGGAATTCGTAATGTATTATTTTGCCACTTTGGGAATTAATAAGCAGTTTTATGATAATAATACTTCTTGCATCTTTCTGATTTACAGTGGAGGGCATAACCCGTCATATATGTATCGTCTCATATCAGACTACTACTCAGCTGATGATTTTGATTTGCAAGGGAGGATACATAAATGAAGGTGATTCTTCCTTTAAATTCAGGCTTTGACTTCCAAATAATCTTTCTGAACATTGAACATGTTTGTTGGCCATTTTTGGGAGAAAAAATTGACTGCTTCAGCAATGAAAGCTACTTTTATTATTTAACCATGGTTAATTTGCTATCTTCTGTACATAATGTCAAATAAAAATATCAGAAAATGAGAATCTTTTGATAAAGCGTCTATAAACGCATCAGAATCTATAGCATAGCAAGAACTATAAAGAAGGAAAGAAAAGCAAAACAAAGTTTTATCTCAATTTCAGACTACTGCATTTCCTAGCCTTGGATTAACTTGATTCAGTGCTTATATTGGGTGCGAGTAAGTTTTTACCTTTCCTGAAATCAATCTTTGTTGGCGAGTTACTATGTATCTTTCGTCTATTAGACTCTTTACTACGACCATACAAAAACTTGTGTGATTGTTGCTTTAATGTGCTTTTTGTTTTTGCAGAAAGTATCTTGAAGCTCCTTACTGAATTTAAGCAATACATGCTGATTTCAGGTATCTTTTGGAGAGCTGTAGTTGACTGATGAAGAGAAGTGGCAACCAAAAAATCAAATGGAATGTGTTATCTACTTTGGTGGATAGCTTTAAATGAGCTTTTTAGCATAAACACTTTCTGAACATACTGTACTTTGTTCAGACTAAGTTTTGACTTGTTTAATGTAATGTAATGTGTCAAAGATGGTAATATTAGTTTGTTTCGTTCTTGTTATAGGTGAATGTTTAGATGAACTTTACCTCTTGAATCACATCAATCCTTCTATGCATTTGTTTCTTGAATGTAAAGGTTAAACGACTATCTAACGCAAAAAGGACCTTTCATTCCCTTTTTTGCTTGTGCATAACCACTCTTCAGAAGCACCCCCAGCATAGAGGGACCAAAAAACACCTTTCGTTCTTCACCCTTAGTCCGCGACTAAGTGGGGATTATCTGAACTTCAGAAGCAGTGTCACTTTCACAGGGCTTATTAGTGAACAGCCTGCATTTCCAGACTAAATTGTTCTTTTTTAAGATATGAGAGAATATTGTTGATATTCATGGAAGTAGGTGATCAAGATATGCTTGGAGAGTAATATCATGAAAGCATATAACTACAAATTAACAAGCAATGCCAAAAAATAAAGTTATGGTTTTTGAGGGCATCAAAATTAGTGTCCAAACAAATATGCTCTCAGGTTCCAGGTTCTACTTCTTGCTGAGATCAATTCCAGCTTTCTTGGCTACAGCATCAAGTCCATTTTTCTCAATGGTCTTTATGGCCTTTGTTGAAAGCCTCAGTTTCACGAATCGCTTGCCTTCCTCCCACCAAATTCTCTTGTATTGAAGGTTTACGAATTGCAACTTTTTCGTTTTGTGGTTTGAATGAGAGACCTTGTTTGCCCTGTTGGACTTCTTGCCAGTGAAGGGGCATATTCTACCTGAAAAAACAGAATGTACTCTTTTAATATTCTATATCGTACTTATCACAAAGAGGCGCCAAGATATTTGAGCACAACCGACAAAAATGCAGGAAAGCAGGGGGGAAAGGAAAGATCATGATGATGCAAGGAAAGGATGATTCAATGGGAATATTTGATTACTCTTGTCCCTAAAAATTTTAACTTTACCTATTAGCTCAAAGGCTTTAAGTAGTTTTGGACTAAAAAAACGAAGGAATTAAGGCAGTTTGACAAATGCAGCAACTTAGAAAGGGAGTCAAAGCAAGCAAGAGTGTCAGTGATATAGTGCTCCTAATGGCTCTCATAATGTGCTTTCTGATTAGTAAACTAAAGCTTCATCAATAATCTAAAAGCCAAATACTGCCATTACTGGACTTCACAAAAGAAGTCAACCCTTCACAATTTGTTGTCATACAATGAGCACGAATTAACCAAGCTGTTATCATCATATTCAAAATATAACGTACACCAGAGGGGCAAACACCCCGAAGATTCAATTTCTGTAGATTTTTCCTTCCAAATCTGCAGCTAACACACTCTCTCAGGCTCTCATAATTGGTTTCGCCTTCTTTTTCACTAGTTTGGTCACTAAGGATAAGGACACAAGTGGGTAAATAAATATTAAAAAATTACACAGTGCAGAAGGTGGATTTGAGAGGTAAATGAATTTGCCATATTCTTGATAGCGAGAAATCTACTTTCATAAGCTTTGGATCTCATTAAGCTTTTATTTCACTATTAGGCTGCAAGTTTCATGGAGAGAAGAATAGGCAGATGGCAAGCTGCAGACAACGAAAACTTGCCAAAAGGAAATCCTGTTCATTATAAAGAGAGGTGAAAGCAAGAAAATGAAGCTCCGTCTTTAGGCAGCACTCAGTTAATGAGACCTAAAAGGCCTCAACAAGAAGTATAATATCTTCTCATGCATATAGTATTTCTTTTGTAGCTTTGTCTATAAATTGCTGCACAGGAATGCAAACTTTGTTAACCAAAAAACTGTTGATACCATCTATATAAGAAATTTATCCTAAAATACTTTATAATCCTTTACTTGGACAATCTGTTTCTTGAATATCGGCAATCCCTAAGTCAGAGAACAAAGAGCCAAGGAGGAAAAAGCCAGGGATCATTTAGTATATGAAGACAACTATGGACAAACTTCCAAACTACATATCATATTCTATCAATCTTGTTCTTATTAATGCAGTTCACACTGCAACTCCATTAAATCAGTTTGATGTAGTCCATCAAGCTCTTCCCAGTTCTTTAATGTTGCACATGATGAGGTTGTCCTATCCCTATTTCTTGCGACTGGACTTTTAAACCCCTGGAATGATGACACCCCTTTAATCTCTTGAAGTAAGAAAACATAAGAGGTTGTTTAGATAGTAGACTATAAAATGGTTTTTAATCATTGATTTTGATGTGTAACTTAATGATATGTGAATTATAGTCAAGTGCTCAGTTTACCATACGACAGATTTCAAGAAAACAATACATTTAGTTTGCAAATTACAACTTGATTAAATTTTTCCAACTTTAGCTATGTCTTTGGATCCTCCACATTGTAAGGGATAATTTTCATCCCATATCAGCAATACTAACTTTCACTTGTTACTGAACAATCTAACGTGATGTGTTGTTAACACAAAACAGACATCTGAATTCTAGACACCAGACTACTATCTGGTATGGAAGTAGCAATTATCTGAGTACCAAATAACCTCATGATGATTTAGGTCCTGTGACCCTTAAGAGTAAGGCACTTCACACACACACAAAAAAGGCTCCCTGCACCAAAATGATGATTCATCGTATTAACATTTTAAAGTTATCATCTTTTCTTGTTTCCCCATCAATGTTCAAGAAGAACTTACTATCCCTAGTTCAAGGGTAGAGGGACTGAAGGTGTATACCATACAGTATCCCTTTACATTTGATCCAATTAATCGAAATTCAGAAGGTGAAATTTCACCTCTACCATCAATAGGTCTAAAAGGTTAATATTTCCGCTCCTCAAACTCGTAACCTTCAGGTCAGCAAAGGAGCAACCTTGTAATTGCACCAAGACTTTTTTTTATTTTAAATAATGGTAATGTCAGGGTCAGTTTGCACATACTTCAACAACCATTACCTTAAGTAACAAGTACTTGAGAAAACTTCAAATACTCAGATACAATTTCTTTTTGACAATTGTGGTGTATGGCCCATATGTGCCCGCACCTCGACTAATTCTAAGGTTACCTAGCCTCCCACAGGCACAATTTCCTGCACATAATTCACATCATAAACGAAACCCAACAATTCTCTCCAACAAACAAAACAACAAACAGTTCATGTGCACATCATTAGACCAAAAAAAAAAAACCCAACAACTAAAAACACAAAGAACACAACAAAATGGTAGAGAAATTACGAGCAACAGGTTGAAGGGCTGTCTTGAAAGGAACAGAAAGTGAAGCAGGAGAGCTCAAATTGGTGCTTGAAATCTTGATACCACTCAATTGAGAAGTGAGAAAACTCAACTCTGAGCTCAATTTCAACTTGGGTAAAGCCCTTTTGGTTACTGCAAATGTCCTGTTACCACTGACTACTGGTCCTCTGAGGCTTATACCTGCCGTGATTGTCGCCATTTTTGCTCCAATTCCTCAAAGCAAGAATCTTTTTTTTTCCTCAAGAATGTTGTTTTTTGATGAAGGAAGTGAAGAGTGGATAACGAAATGGATGTGGGTAATGGTTTTATTTCTTGGCCTTTTGTTTTTTTAGCCTTAGGGGTCGTTTGGTAGAGTGTATAAGAATAATGCTGAATATGATGTATTAGTAATGCAAGCATTAGTAATGCTTGCATTATTTCTTATACATTGTTTGGTTTGATGTATTGAAAATAGCAAGCCTTGTATAAAGACTATTAAAAAAAAATTGTTTACAAAAATACCCCCACATTCTTTTACAAAAATTATTATTATAATAATAATAATTATTATTATTATTATTATTATAATTATTATAATTATTATAATTATTATTATTATTATTATTATTATTATTATTATTATTATTATTATTAGAGGGTAGTTTTGTCATTAGTTAATCTAATGCATGCATTAAAACCATTGCATTGCTAATACCTAGAAATCCATGGTATTAGCAATACACACCTTAATACACAATAGAGTGTATAACTAATGCAAGCATTAGTTATACATAGGTTGGAAAAGAGTACCAAACAAGGTACTAGTAATACACACTGCTAATGCATGCGTTATTTTTCCTAATACACTCTACCAAACGACCCTTATGGTGCAAAGGGATTATTTTGGCAATGCTACTTTCTTTTTCCTGTTTGGTATTCATATTCGTTGGACTAAATTTGAATTTGTGCATTGCAAGATTCATTTATGGAAATAGCGTGTGTTGCAAAAATAGAAATGCTTAGACGGATGTGTTCTCATATATGATTAGATAAGATTAGAACGTTTATCAAAATGTGCAAGTAACACGCATGTGAGGTTGTTTGAGATGATGATTTGTACTGATTTGTATGTGTGAAACTATGGTAAGTGAGTGTGTTAGATGGAGACTAGGTAAACTTAACTCCACCCGAAAGAAGTTATTTTGAAAAAACTATAAAAATGTTAGCACAATGTAAAGAAAAAAATCATTTGTATAGGCAATAATTACTGGTTGAGGATAGATTTGAAATTTATTAAAGAAATACTATTATTATTATTATTATTATACTTTTTCTTTTACCTTAGTATAATGATATAAAGTTAGTTAAATAAAGGAATAAAAATTCAAATAGCGGACTCCAACTTAATTGGAACTAAGATGTTATCTTAGTTATGCTTTTATCTTATTTCCCATTAGTTACTCACGTGGAGTCTTATATCACAAACCAAACGAAGAGAGTATTAAGACTACCAAAATCAAATCATTACAATATTGAACATCTTTACCCTCTTCAAATCCTACTTATCATAAACCAAACGAAGAGAGTATTAACACTATACCAAATCAAATCATTAGAATATCGAACGTCTCTACCATCTTCAAATCCCACTTATGGAATCACACTAAGTAAGCTATTGTTGTAGTATATTAGGATTAAATGTCCTTTATCTCTCAAACCAAACAACCCCTAAAAACTATCATCTCATCAACTGGCCAACATCAACTAGAACTACAGGCACAAGATATTTAGGAAAAATAACATGGCAAATAAGTAGAAGATTTCAAGAAGCCATAAGATTGTGCTCCTATATATTGTAACTTGTAAGTAGTAGGTAAACTGTTGCAACCTAAAAACAAAGTTGTTAATTTTTAGATAACATATTACAAATGGCTCATTCCTTCATCCCATTCTACTGGGAGAAAACATGTATTCCGCTTCAAATCGGGTACGACTCTCGCACTAGCAAAAGGTTAACCAAGGCATCTCAATATGGTAAAAACAAACATTCAGTTAAGCATCGCGAAATCCTATGTTAACGTCGTTCAAGTTTGGGGAGATCTGCGTAAGGCATTGAATGGGCCAAAAGAAATTAGTTTTGTTTAGCAAACTTTGTCTGATAGAGATCAAGGGGAACATACTCCACATTCACTATCCGGTCATCAAACAGTCGTCCATGTAAACAATGAGCAGCCATGCTTGCAGCTTCTGCTCTTCTAAACTCCACAAGTACACAGCCAGGATCGAACACCTCAGTAATAGAAATTTCTTCCTTTTTCTCAAGTTCCTCTGGAGCATCCAACTCTTCTTTCGATGAGAATTCTGGTTCAGAAGCTCCATCTGCATTTCCATTGTCTTCCTCTGACTTAATTGCTTCCTTAACTGGTGATTCATTGTTTATCTCAAGATGCTCCAGTGGACTGGGATTAGCATTTTCATCTTTCCTTTCTGAAACCATACCAGTATGGGTAACCTCGAAATTTTCTTGGAAGTTTGTCTCTTGAGCAGAGACACTACTGTCATCTGGTAGAGGGTCAGAGCTGTCGTCTTTTATTAGCTCCTCAGAAGGTCTATCATCGGAATGACTGCCACCAGCCAAAGCATCGCCATCTCCAGCCTTTTGAGAATCACCTTGTGAAGTTTCTGATATATGTGTTTTACTATCAGCTTCCTCATCACTATTGGTTTCCATGGGTTCATCACTGTTGGGGAAGTGTGGCCTACCAACTTCCAACTCATGATCATCACTGTTGGGGATGTGTGACCCACCAACTTCCAACTCATGATGATCACTGTTGGGGAAGTGTGGCCCACCAACTTCCAACTCGTAATCATCACTCCTAGTGATCGAATCATTTCTGTCACACCCTTCCCCAAACTCCATATTGCTATCATTCAACGTAGAACTAGTATCCATAGCAGCAGGATCAGATGTGAGAGAACATTGACTTTGCTTTACAACATTAATTGATTTAACAGAGCCAAACCTACAGGATCGAAGGAACACTTTCCAGATCAGTGAATAATTGACTAAGAGAAAAAAAAAACAATGACATTAAGAAAAAGGACTTTTCATAAATAACCTGGCACACTCCAATCTGATGTCTTCCAGTAATTCTTCAAGTTCTGCTTCAGACAAAAAATTGAGTACATTTGCATCCACCTGGACAGGGCACGATGATTAGAGGAAAGACTTTAGTAACCCCTTGGTAAGTTTTTTGCAACATCTAAGAAATATAATCCAAATTACAGAGTTTTTAACAAAAAACATCCCCAAAATATACCTCAAAGGTCAACTACATCCTTAATATATCACTGTTAACAAGTAACCTCCTTAAAGTATCAAAAAGTTAACAAGTTTAGTTCAAAGGTAGTTTTCATGTCTAAAACTAACAGTGAAGCCAAGCATACACATTACTAGTGACGAAAAAAGAAACAAAATTGAGAATGAAAAAGTGGTCGTGATCCCATAGTCTTCTTCTTCTGCAAATTAGGCGTCCCACGAAGCATTATTTTTCTCTATACCCAGTGAAATTCTTCAAAAGTTTGCTCGTACTGGGTATTTTTCAGTGTTGGCTTGCTGCAAGTGTACTCCCTGAGTATTATATTGAATTTCTTGGTGGGTTTGGCATTAACCTAGCCCAAGTTTCTTGATTTCACAGGTTATGAACCAAACCAGTTACGGGGAAAAAGAAGACCAAACCAGGTAAAGATGCCTTTGTTTTACTATTTCAAAAGTTGTCCAATTCCTCATTAACAAAAAGAAAATTTCTAGTATCTTGAGGCAGAAACTTTAAAAGAGTACAGAATAATAGGAAATGAACTATTGAACTCTACAGACGACATGCAGTGCCTCTCTTTCCATTCGAGTGCCTGGTTATTCTTCAAAAATACATTCCCTTTGTTAAATAATGAAGTCCAGAGAATATACAAAGCAGGTTTTTGCCTAATTCTAAATTCCGAGCCAACACTTTCTATATTTTTCTTTGTTTTTCACCCAAAACAGAACCTCTTATACAAAGCTTAAGATTGATTTGGAAGGATAATAAAAAGATTAGAAAAGTTGAGCATGGAGTTGAAGAAAAAGCAATGGATTTGCATATAGGCAACTGACCGACGTATACAAACTGAAAAAATAAGCAACTAAAAAAGCTAGTGGGTTGACGAATCCAAAGCAACTCGGGGAAGAAACACCAATGTGTTTCATGAATCCAAGCTTTCTTGACTTTTTTTTGGGTCACATGTAATGCGTTTGCTTGGCTTTTCACTGTTAGTTTAGACAAAAAACTAACTTTGGACTAAACTTGTTTACTTTATGATGCATTAAGGATGTTGCTTGTTAACCAATGTCATATTAAGGATGTAATTGACCTTTGGGGCATAATCCAAGGATATTTTTCATTAACAACCCTATGAAAACAATAACGCCTTAGACCCAAGCAAGTTGGGTTCAACTATCTGAATATTAAAAGTTTAAGCTCCTCGAGTACAATATTATAAAGTTGAATTTCTCTAGCACTAGAAATTCTCTACAATTTCTACTAGCATCTACATTTTTTACTGGCATAACAAGCAGAATATTTATTTAATGAAAATGAACTTGACGTCACAAAAATAATAAATACATACCACATTTTTCAGCTTTAGAACTTCCGTGTGCTTCTCCAAAAGTGGCTTTGCATGCTGCGGAATCCGGTATAAAGGTGTATTTTCATCTTTGTCCTGAGTATTATGTGTATCTTTTGGTCAAACTCGTATTTCCAAGAAAAAGATTAAAAAATGTACCTAAAGCCAAAGTAATCTGGATAAGAGGACTTGAGATAAGTACCAGTAAAGCAGTATCTGGGACAGCCTGAACAACAGTTAACACTTTTCCACCCAACTTCATACCATTAAGACCAGCGCAAGCTTTAAGAGTAACTGAATGGTCAACATACTGAAATGGTTGAAATAATTACTTTAAGATCAAAAAAAGACGCAAGAGGAACTTGAACTTGAAGAAGACTTGAGAGTTCACAGCACTTGATTCATGGAGAAATACAAGGGACGGAGAGGCTCATTATGTAACAAACAAAGGTATCTAGCCAATAAGTTTACTGTTGAAGCGATAGTGATGCATAATCCAAAGCATGGTAATAAAATATTATAAAAGGAATACTCTACCTGCAAAGAAAATTAAGTCAAGCATATATGAAATTTGTGTGTGGCAAGCTACTTTTGGCACTAAAAGAGTTCCACTGGAGAATTGACACAATCACCAGTACAAACAGGGTTATTCATTCTCAACTATTAAAAGGGATGAAGAGGGCTTGCGAAATGCTCTGCAGATCATTGAGAAGGAAAGGAATTAAAGAGTCTGATGGCTAGAAAATCTAATATGAATAGTTAAGAGCTCCTCCAATCCTTCTGATTTATTTCCGTCTGAAAGATGATATCTTTTTGGTATTGGCTCACATTGATAGAATTGATGTGGAAGCTCACATATGGATCTGAAGCAGTATTGGTTATTCTAGAGCAATTGTTTGACAAATGTGTAGAAGTTTTGGCATGTCTTTCTAAAAAGAAAAATTTTACTTGTCCTACCTTAGAGAAGAAAAGTAGCAGAATGAGAAGAGAAAGATTTACAACACAAAAAGAGTTCAAAGAGGATAGCATGCCGCAGCCTGAAAAAATTGATAACAATGCCCTTTTAAGGTATATTTTATTATTAAAATAAAGATAAAGTTTTGTCAATACATAGTAGCAAGATGGTGCATGATACATCCCCTTTCTATGCCAAGCACAAAACCACGTTGTCTGTCAAGCCAACAGGTACGAAGTCATAAACAATCTTTCCTTGGACAATTTCTACAATGCATTTGCATACATGTCTATGATTCAACTTTATTCTCTCCCATGCTCTTTACATGCTTAAAGTGTTAAATCAATTTGTTTGGCGCGACGGACCAACTCTGTTTCATTCACCCTTCAACCCAGAGAAGATTGTTGAAGAGGAAAATGATCTAACTTCTAGTAAAATGACAATTTGCTCATTTTTACTACACTTGGTACTTCCAGTAATTCACTAAAATGAAAAATAATCTTAGCCAGCAAAATACGATATGTATAAGACTGTTTGTTGCATAAAAGCTACCTTTGAACCAGAAGGAAAGTGCATTTCTGTAAAGAAAAGGATGTTTCATTTAATATGAGAAAGGTATATACAATAATCCAAGAGTACCTCAAGAAATGCACAAGGTTCATTGAGATCTGAATTCATCCTGAAATGGTAAGCTTTCAAAGGTCCAAAGGCTTTAGCAATCTCCATAAGCTGAAATAGCATCAGGTAAGATCAAAATCACTAGAGAGTACAATATTCCATTGTTCCTTCTTTTTAATTAAGGAAAGGTTTCAAGACATTTTCAGTCTTACCATCTCTGATGAAATAGTTCTTGAAATTCCACCAACAAAAATCTGCAACACATATAAAACAAAATTGTTATGTAAGGGGAAAGGGAACCACAGGACTGGAACAGACTTGAAATATATGGGAAGCATTATGCAGAAGCATTCGATGACAAATAGACAACAAGTGAAATACTGTATGACCAAATTCCAAAGAATTCCTTGTGGAAGCCAAATTAAAAAAAATATTCTGAAGGTCACAAATGTGACTCGTCAAGGAGTTAAGGCAACACCAACAAAGAAGAAAAGCAATCCAAATGTGACGTCCTCACAATCCCACAGGTTCAAATGAGGAATTTTGTATCTCAACTTAACAGTGAGGGAACATTCATACATCAACATCTAAAGAAAATCGAAAACATACATCATAATCTGTAACCTCACTGTCCAACATATAATTGACCTACATGAATTCATGCATTGCAGTAGCATAGAGCAGCTGTTGATGAGTTTACTCAACAGATGGATCATTGATTTCTGTATATATGAGTCTCATACGACAACATACATAAAAGTGCAGCACACAGAAGAAATTATTGGTCTCAATTCTCAAATATGTTGTCCTATTTCAATCAGATCAAGTGTTGATATTAGTTATTACGCCAAGCTGCTGCCATATTTACATCTTTTTCATATTACAGTTTAAAATCATTTTGAGAGACTGTGTTTCTTGTTTATGCTACAAGAAAAAATGCAAGCAAAAGAAAACACAATTAAGGCTATTAGCTCCCTTCAAAAGTACTTCCATTCCTTTCTCAGACTAAAAGCTAAAATACATGTAACATTTTAAAATACCTAAGAAGTTCTTTTACAACTATAATAAACAGAGCTCAAACTCTTGAACGTAAACTCTAAATATTAAGTAAAGCAACCAACTTTTAAGAAGTCCTGTTAAATCTGATTAGACCAAACTAACTGAAACTGACAAGACAAGTACTACTAGCAAGAATAAATAGGAGATTTGTACTTTATCACAAGAAGTAACGATTGATGGATATTGCAAGTACAAGGACAACACATGGCACAAGTGACTGTTGCGTCCAGTTCTGACAGGCAGGACTAAAGGTCAATCCCAAATCATTTGTGTTGTTTCAGATGCATACCTTATAAGAGGAATCCTCTACAGTGTCATCTATCCTATCAGCTGCAGCCACTGACTTCTGAGGAACACCAGTCTGCATGAAAATAGCAACTGTCTGAAAACCTGCTACATGAATAATGACCACAGTATACCTCAGAAACTGAATACAAGAGCAGAATAAATCACAGTTTCAACATAAAGAGGTAGCACCACCTTCCTACGACTTAAATACACATTTTAATGCATTGTCAAATTGTAGAAAATACAGAGCAACAAATGTTCTACATTAACGGAACTCCCCTACCATAATATCCATATTTTACTATTTTACTTCATTTGATATAACTCAACTATATTCTCCCTCCATATTATATGCAGTGAAATCCACCATCCTCATTAGCAAAGCACCATCGTCATCCTCCAACATCCAATTAAACAGATGATCAAGTGAGTTAGCATCCTCTGTGCTGAGATATGAGCTGAAGGGTATTGAGGGTACTATAAGAAAAGATCAGAAGGACTTCATATCAATACATCTTAAACATAGGATATACCAAAATCTTGGTGCCTATATTGTTGCTAACAACTACTAAGGGACTCTATGAAATTTGTATCAGGTCAGAGGTTATCTTCCACACTGAACAATCCTTCAAGCATTGCGGACAAGTCCAACCTCTCCATGCATCCTACTCTTTGACTAGATAAAGATCTTGACTTTTATTTCTGATAAAGATGGACACCTTGATTTTTACCTGCAAGAACACATTTTACTGGGGAATTTTGTTTGTTGCCTGTCTATTTAATCTTTAATCATAGGTCAAGAATGGATTTAGAGTAATATGTATTAATGGGGAAAGAGCAGCTAAGACAGTCATACTTAGCATCCCTTGCACAACAAAAGACAAAATTCATACAATAATCAAACTCCAAAAGTCATATAATAAAGAAAGGAAGGAAAGGGAGAAGAAAATCAGATTCATTTTAACTAAGAACACAATTTTTTTTAACTCCTTATTTGTACCCACTTAGACCTGCTCATTAAGATGATAAAATAAGTACACGACTCATTTCACATGAAGGGGTGCTTGGGTTTAAAATGTGGTGTACCATTTTTCACATCCTCGTATGAAGATTACAATCAAAAGAAAAGACATTGTTTCCTCCCTTTATCTAAGGGTTTTCAGGAAATTTAGTAACCTTGAGCAAACTTTCTTCAGCAAAGTCTATATCAGTGGACTCCGGAATTTACTGATTGTTACATATAATGATCAATAAGAATTGGCAACCAAACTTCAATTCAAACCCCTTTTAACACAACACTGACAACCAAATTTTAACTCAAACCACTTTGACCCAATTCAATTTTAGCCCTAGTGGTATCCAGTAGTTTTCTTTTTCAAATCACTTTGAACCTGCACAGATTTTAACCCAACTACCCAAACGATAATGAATTGTCACTTTTTAACCAACACTAAAATTTAGATAAACTGCATATTGCATAACTATAACATGTTACATAAGTTAATATGCAAAATACCATCAACTTCCCACACGTTCCATACAATAGCAGCAAGAGAAAAGCAAAAAAAGGTCAGTCTGAAAGACGAGCACAATCTACAAAGAGTCTCATAGTTATAATTCTTACAGCCACTTCCACGAAGTCTTTTGGGCGTCTGATTTTAAGAATAGAACCAGAGAAAGATCTTCCATCAAAAGATAGTGCAGCAGAAGCATCCTCGGGGGTTAAAAATTCTAAAAGAGCTTGACACTTCTCCTTGTGTATCTGCAGTGTAGAAACAGTAAGCAACGGAAATCTCCATCCTGCTTAGAACAAGAATAGAAGAAGAAAACATACCATACAGCTGATACATGGTTGGGTTCCTTGAATGCGATTAACTCCTGAAGACATCAAGAAATTATTAATCCAGTCCAGAATTTCTTTCTCAGAGGCGGAGTTTGGCAAGTTCTCTACATAAAGCCTTCTCATAGGTCGTGTGGCTTGTGTCAGCTGGACGGAATCAATTGCATGTATAGATGACGATAAGTAATTATATGAAACACTGGCAGCCTTTGTTGTGTATGAACTAGCAGGAATCATGCTAGAGATCTGGTGTGTATTTGGTATTACAGACTGCATTGAAGACTTAACACTAGAAGGAACAGAACCAGTAACACTGGTACCAGCTGATGCAGGTGGTAGATCCCACCAAGCAGCTTTTCGTTCTGGAGAGCGGTTAGTAGGGGGAGGAGTTTTAGCAGCAGCCTCTGATTTCCTCTTTCTTGGTGAATAGCCACCAAGACCACTTGTAGATCCTTCATGGCGGTTGGATTGGCTATCTGAACCATTGCTGGATATCTTTTTATCCAGATCATAATGTGATCTTCCAGATTTATCTTTGGAAGAATGAGAGGAAAACTCACCACGCTCTCTGAGATCATGATCTGAATGCTTATGTCCTCTCGGTGAACCAGAACGAGACCTTCTACCCCGATCTCTATCATTCTCTCGACTTCTTGACCTTCTTCTCTTTGGTCTTTCTTCCTCTAGATGAGCCCGAGAAGCTTCCACTCTTCCAGTAATTTCAGAAACTTTCACTGAACTGTGTTTTCTATCGGCATTCTTGTCTCTATTTCTCTCCTCCTCATCACTTTTCCTTCTAACTGATTCAGACTTTTCTTTAGTTCTGTCAGCATAACTATCTCTCCGCCCGTGATTTCTTAAATGCCTTTTCTCAGCCTCATTCAGAAGAGCACCATTTCTCTCCTCATCATCACCTCGGTGCTTCCTTCTACCTGATTCAGACTTTTCTTTAGTTCTGTCAGCATAACCATCTGTCCGTCCGTGATTTCTTGAATGCCTTCTATCAGCCTCATTCAGAAGAGCATCATTTCTCTCCTCATCATCATTTTGGTGCTTCCTTCTTCTTGATTCAGACTTTTCTTTGGTTCTGTCAGCATAACTATCTATCCGTCCATGATTTCTTGAATGCCTTTTCTCAGCCTCATTCAGAAGAGAATCATTTGACATTTCCATATCTTTCCTCTTCCTGTATGACTGTCTCTCATCCTTACCAGGAATTTTGTCTTTTCTTCCCTCTCTGTGTCTGCCATCAGTCTTATCTGCCGATTTCTCCTTCCGGGTCAAATCTCTTGAATGTCTTTTACCAGTTTCATTTCCAGAATCATCAATAAAATCCTGATCTTTTCTTCTCATGACAAGACAATCTTTATCAGTGTTGCTACCAGCTAGTCTCTTATTGCTTACATCTTTATTCATTGACGTCTTCAATTTGATTTCAGATTCTCTACTTTCTCTGTGTTTATCCCTAGCATATTTATCAGCCATCATATTATCCTCTGTCGGAGTTGGCCCTAACTTCCTAGAATTCTCCGAATTATGCCTGGAAGCACTAGGTAATGACTCGTAGCGATGTCGCTCAGGTTCCAAACAATCAGTGGTTTTCTTAGGCCTGTCTTCTTTATGTGATACACTGTCAGCTCCTACAAAATTGTTCTTAATGTCCCTTTCCTCTGCTTTACTTTTCCTTCTAAGCATAATTTCATCAAAGCTGAGAGGTCTTGTCCTAGCTGATGTGCCATCACTGTTGTCACCCTTTGATGAATTATGTTTACCATTCTTATCTTTTTGTCGACTGGATCCCATAATACTAACCTACCAAGAAGCTAGCAATCTTTCAATCAACTCCTCAGCATATGGGACACAGAAGGATATGTCACCACCTGACTAGATGCAGAAGTCAGAGACTCACGGTCATGCATCCAATCGAAACACATTCAAAGGAAGAAAAAATAGCTGCACACAAGGAAAACATATTCATCATACCTTCTAGGTAATTAACCATGCATCTAGTTGTAAGAAACAGTAGAGTCATGGGTGCTCATTTCTTTTAACATAAAGTTGTTAGACAAGAAGGGTTTCTTTCTTGAAGCTTACTAATATTTCTATAGTTTAGTTAGTAAATGAAATACTAAAAATACACAAAAGTAAAAAACAATAAAGAAAATATTAGTAAATAGCAGTGAAAAGGTAAAAAAAGAAGAGTAAGAAAATGTAAGAAAAAGCTGCAGTTTGCTTTTTTCAATCAAAAAGATATGTTGTTTAACAAGATTCAAACTCTCGCTACAGGGCATCAGCATACTCAAACTTCAGCTTCAGAGCCAAAGCACCCATCGGACCTTTTAGTTTATGGATGCTTGCAAATAGGTTATAATCAATTTTCCAATATTTTCTATATACATATGCAAAGAGAAAACAAACCATGAAAGAAATGTTAGGCCACAATAAATGCTTACTTTTTTTTCGACAACCAATAAATGCTTAGTGGTAACCAGTAGACCTAGACTAAACATGTAAATATCCAGGTGTCCTGTTTTTACACCTAGGTTATCCGTTATAGTGTCATTCAACTTTCAACATATCCAACATATGTTTATTTATAAGAATGTGTTCTGGCATATTCTAGTTTCTTTTTATGGTACGCTACTTTTAACCACTTGTTATTTGCATCTATTTAAAGCCAAACAACATCCCATGCAGATAACAATCCTCAAAGCAGAAACTCTGATTTTTTATTTTCCGTACTTGAACCATAATTTTTATGAAAATGATGGAAGCTTTCAGAAACGAAGAAAATTTTCTCTTCTTTTTTCCTTTTTCAGGAGTTCAGAAGGTTGTGTGCAATGCAGAGAGCCATGCACATACTTCAGAAAAATCATTGAAATACCAAGACATCCAGAAGCTAAAAATCTCAAATATAATCACCACTCTTGAGCAATGAACTATGTGTTACTTCATTAACAAGACGACCTAGCATAAATGACTAACTAAGTAACCAATCTACTCGAGCAAAGAATTGAGCTACTGCACCATTTTAACATATCCTTAGTCATTCCCTCCTAAACAAAATTCCGCCTACGTGCACATTGCTGATGCCAACACCCAATAAAAGACAGGTGATACCCAGCTCAAACCAAGATAATTTATAATGAATCTCAAAATATTCCCACCTTAACATACATTTAAAAAAATCCACAAATTTCACTCACAACTATAGAATTCTTCAATGTAACACAGCCAATTCGAACTTATATAAAAGTCCTCATAAATGAATTTTTTTTTAAAAAAAATCAAATGTCAAATGAAATATAAAATTGCAAAATGATAAACCTTTATAAGGAAATTCCAATCGTTAATACTGAAGAAATCAAAAACAAAACTTTAATCTAACTTAACACGAATGAAATTATCGTCTGCTTATTCAAAATGTACAATGAGAAATTTATCGGCATATGAGTAACGAGCAACGTACAATAACAGAGAGGGCTAATTTTAAGTAGATAAAGCAGCTAAAAGTAATGAGCAAGAAGTTAGATTACCGGAGATACGAACGGACGGTGTGCTAACTCGCCGGAGAATCGCCGGAAAAGTATGGAAAGAACTGATAAAAGTGGTTCCGGGGATTATCGATTGGGTTGAATGTCTGAGTAGAAAGCGTAGGAAGAAGAAAAACCTAGACATGCTAAGATATTATGCATATTTATGTTTCCAATTATGCCCCTATAATCACTTTTTTTTAAAAAAAAAAATTAATACAATTTACTCTTATATTTTACTCTTATCATTAATCAAGATTTATATTTCACTAATATGGATAACTCTGTTAAAGATTTATTTGATTATTATAATTTAATTAAAATAAATCGCTTATTTGTTTTTGTATTTGTTGAGATTAGAAATTTTCTTGTGATTTTTGTTTTACTTTCATTTTTTTTTTTAACGAGTTTCTTAGTAGTATATTGTAGTTTGCATATGCAAAATCTCACAAAAGATGATCTGTAGTAACCCTACAAGTTGCCTTAGGTATAGAATCTCCTGAAGCTAACATGAATAAGTAACTTGTAATTTCTAAACCATAATCTTTACTTCTCAATGATAATACCAATTGAGTGGAGTTCGATAGCCGATTGATGACTGTTTTTTTGGGATAACTTATGTCGATCGAGTTGTAAACTATTTAGCTCATACCTATGCACAAGTTGAATCACATATCGAAATGACTAATAGGTCACACCCTTAGCGAGCAAATTCTTTTTTCTACTAGCTCTTGTTTAGCTTCTCTTTTAAAAAATGAATGTAATGTTTTGATTACTGTATTTCTAGAAAATGTGAACATATTGCCTAAAGTTTTGCATTCTTTTACATGGTGTAAAATGTTAATCGTGACATATATAGTACAATCTTTCCATTTTATGGCATCTTTTGAAATTCCTAAGGTACAAAAAGGAAGAGGAATAAAGAGTTTTTTAGACCTAAGTAAATGAGTAAAGAGAAGTAAAATTGATTGTTCATCCATCAAACACATACCTACAACAACATATCCAGGAAAATCTCATAGATGAGGTCTAGGGAAGATAGGATATACGTAGATCTTATCCTTACCTTTGTGGACAGAGAAATTGTTTATGATATACCCTCAGCTAAAAAAAAGTGCAATCAAAGGTCAAAAAGTAAAATAATGACAAAAAAATGAAGAATAAGATACTATCGAGGCAAGACTGCTACATAAAGAGAAGATGAGAAGAGGAGACTAGCGCCCTGCTTCTCCCTAGTAAAAGTACTACAATCTAACACACACACATATATATATACCTGTTGAACATAAATATCTTGGCAATTGAAGAACATACTTATACATTATCAAATCTTGGCAACTCAAACATACATATACATATACAAATACAAATACCATATCTTGGGATTTGACATTTTGAAACTCGACTAACGAGTGAGTATTATTCAACCAGGCTGAAACATAGATGAGTGTAAAAAGAAGACAAGTACATAATCAGACTTTATTGGCGAAAAAAGAGCAACAGTTTGCAACAGAACTGCTTATAGTAACTATGCTTATTCCTTTCGCATCAACCTTGACACCATATGCTCAGTTTTCTGCCAAAAAAAGAGAAGGCATTAGCAAATTGGTATCACTCACTGTGCTATAGAACAAAGCTATGGAATTCAAGCAAAAGAGTCGATATGACTGTTTTAAGCAGTGACTTGTGCATACAAAATCTGTTCATATGATCCCAAAGCCATACATTGTAAATCCCACCGTTAAAGATAACAGAAAACGGTTTATTTCTGGTTCTGTTGGGACATATATCCCAGCAGATGCACAGAAACCACCATCTAGCCCACATACAAACCAAGGACATGTGTCCTAGCTCAAGAACTCGGAAGTTCAGATCTTGTCTTATTTTCCTGATCAGTTCAACTTTAGTTAAAACTCACAATTCACAGACATGGTTATAGACGTATTAATAATTGATTCTATAAGCACACATGCATTAACACATCTTAATTATCACATTTATAAGGCCCACGGTTGCTTAAACAGATTATCCCTTCAGTCTTGCAATATTTTACACCACACACCTTGCTTTTGTATGAAAGTTGAGTTCAACCACGAAGATTTTAACTGTTATTTTGCAAGATAAGTTGATAGGAAATTTATTTTGGCTTTGTAACATTTCATTGATGATATCTGATTTATGTAAACATATTACACCACATTTTCGACTTGAATATATGATATCGTGTAAGTACCATCTTGCAGTTTACAATATGAACCGGTTCAAACTGTAGAAAAGCTCAGATAGGATATGAAATGCTAAAACTAGGAGAAAAGAATGTGAAAGGAAGCTTTTTATTTTACTGATTGCTGGAGCAACGAGCTCTCTGATTACTTAACTAAAATACAAATACAGGACACTCAGAGTTGAAATCATGCATCAGTTTGCTTGGCTCACACAGAATATGCACGAGGGTACGGAAGCCTTTAATATCAGACCTTACAAATAAAAAATCAGAAACCTCTACTTTGTTGCACCTAGCGGGTGGGGAGTGCGTGTGGAGAAGGAAGGGCGATTGTGACAAAGACCTAGTGGTCAGTCATCTTTATGGACAATAATTTGGAGAACAAACTTTACAATTATGAAATGTAAAAAAGGAAACTTACCTGCTCAGTGTGTGGCAGATACTTTCCATCAAAAGTCAAGACAACACGATCCTTTCCATCCACACCTTTGATTTTATCAACTGAGCAGAAAAAGTCTATAGCTGACATGCTAAACATTGAGTCGAAAGTTAAAATCTGACATATCATCTCAGTACAAGTATATCATGTGCAGGAAGCCAAGTGAAAAACAACTAACAGTAACATAAACTTGTATGAAACACTCACATATAAACTTGCATGGCTCATAATATCCTCTGCTCTTTTTTTTTTATAAAAGAAATATGTGAAGACTCCTCGGCTCTTTTTTAGTTTTTATAGATCCGAAGGTGGTGGTGCCAGCCAATTATAATCTGTATAGTGTACACAACATGTGTGCAGCCGCGACAAAATAGTTCATGCTAGTTGTATAAACAATCTAATATGCAGAGAGGTTGTGTGATTCACCAGAACAAGAGAAAGTCACTATATAGAATCACAGGATTATAATAGGATAATGAATGAGACTACACTAAGACACTAAGTGCATCAGGTTGATGATTGATTAGCAAAGACATAGTGGACGAGCCGGAAAAAAACTTTACACTTGACTATCACTTACCTGTGAATTTGTAGTTAGAATTTTCTTTTCCCACTATTTATCCATTAAAAAAATCAGGAAGAGGGTAATCGGGATGAGACGGGATTAGAGAGCTTGGGTTTGCGAACGAGAAAGCATAGACAGATGAGTGAGTGCTAGAAGGCAGGTAATATGGCTTAATCCTAAGGAATACCAATATCATTCCTAATCCCTTAGCAAAAAGCACTAAACAAACAACAGATAGTGAAGAAGGGATTATAACCCCCCCTGTTATCTATAGATCATTTATACAGTGATCAAACAACACTATAGCCTAGCGGCTTGTTGACTCTAAACACACTGTGCATGCTCTAGTTCATCTTCAAAAGACTTCTTACGAATCATGCTTGCAACAAACCAGAGATAAGCTTATGCAAGTCAGAGTAGTTAACCATCAGAGACAAATCATTAAGGTTCACAAGATCCGGAACTCTTGAAGTTTAAAGGCAGAGAGCATTTCCAGAGTATGAACCTAAAGTTCTAAACACAAGCAGAGATCCACATACAAGAAAAGATTATATCTATCACCACAATATTTTTTGAATCAATAAAATAAGGACAAGTATTTAATATGTATGCTAAATGGAGTGACTTACATGCCATCACCAAATTCTTCGTTAACAATTTCCTTGATACTTTCACCAAAGTGCATGACAGCCTCATTCAATCTGTTGAAAGAACACAATAATCAAATTAAGTATGAAATGCAACAACACAAAGCTTTCTGAAAAGCTTTGCCCAATAGATCTGGCTTACAGCTTCACAACTTAAGCACTACTATATGCTATTACCTAAATAATGTAAGGATTTCACAGGAACAGTAAAATGGTAAGCTAGAAGCTCTTCCACATTATGTTCCATCTGTGTTTTCTTGTGCCCTGGTATCTACACTAACAACACTTTGTATGATTCTGGTGAAGGCAGATTAAGGTTTAAAGACTGGGGTCTTGAATCAACTCCTATTCCACTTAACATATAAATACTGGGGTCTTGAATCAACTCTTATTCCACTATCTACATCTTTCTCTAGCTCTATCAACCACCAAACACCATAAAGATCAAATCTTTACATAATAAATAAATATATAAACCAAAAAATAGGTGAAGTGGTCACCTATAAAATAGTAGGTCTTGAATCAACTTAACAAAAATCTCCAGTTCTTCATATTCCACTATCCACATCTTATTGAAGAGTCACACATTGGATAATAAAAGATGGGTGATCTCCTTATATGAACTTGGGGCAATACTTCCCTTACCGGCTAGCTTTTGAGATTGAGTTAAACCCAAGATTCATTTCTTTACATGGTATCAAAGCACGACTCATACCAATTATTGTTCAATAGATGTCTAGCCTGGGCGTAAGGTGGGATGTTGAAGAGTACCATATCCAATAAAAAAAGATTGATAGTCTCCCTCGTAAGTTAGCTTTTGGAGTTGAGTTAGACCTAAGATTCATTTTTCTTTACACATCTTTCTCTAGACCTACCAACTACCATACACCATAAAGATCAAATCTTTACATAAAAAAATCAAGAAATGGGTAAAGTGGGTCACCTGTAAACAGTCGGGTCTTGAATCAAGTTCGGGTCATAAGACCTCAAAGGTGCCTCCATCATTTCATTAAGCTGTTGATCAGCTAGAAGGGGAAGTGCAGCCTTCAGCTTTGGTGCAGTTTCAGGTTTAAGCTGAGCTTGACGTCTCAAAAGCTGAGCAACATAGACATTTGTGAGACCAGTTTCTTCAGCTATTTGACTAAATGTCTTGCCAGATTTTTGTTTCACTGACATAAGAGATGCCACCATGTTTGCTTTGTTCTCCATTTCTGCTTTTGCTACTGCAAGAAAGTAGAAGAGTAATTGTGGATATATATATAGTAAGAGGGGATGATTGTTTTTTTGCTTTTTAGGGACCCAATTATCCACTTGACAATTCCAATTTGATTAGAAATTTTGAATGGAAGAAGAAGGGCTGCAAATTTTGAGTTTTGCCTCTTTGACTGCTGATTGGATATTTAGTATATTAGATATTAAAAATTTATAAAAAAACAAATAAAATAATTTAGCCATTTCAACTAAAGTAGCTTTTAAGCAGATCAATAATCCGTCCATTACTTATTAACTTAATATAATTTGAACAATCCAAATTCAGCTCGTTTGATACCTTTTAGTCATGATTTATTAACGTGAAATTGTAAATTCTTACTTTCAATTCATTATTTAATCATAATAAACTGATATATTTTTTATGTGAGCATTTGAAGAAAATCAGACGAGCCTATCAGTAGGTGTGTATAAATAACTTTGTTTCATGTTTGGTTTGATGTATTAGCTAATCCGGGATTATTTGATCACACATTTGTACAAAAATGATGGAAATATTATCGCATATAGAAGGTAGGTGATAGGGAATCATTCGTTACTAGTTTGATGTTGTTGAAAGTCTGTTGTTGTAAATGTATGCAAGGTGTTTGTTAAAATGCCTAAATGAGTTTTAGAACAAGAAAACATATTTCTGTTATTAGTTTCTTTGTTTCATAGTGAACAAGGTATCACTTAATTGTGGATTGGGTTAGTTACCAATTTTCTTCTTCTTTGTATTTGGATTTGCTGCATTTTAGCTGAAGGTCTTTCGGAAAAAGTCTATCTACCTCTACGAGGCAGTGATAAGGTCTGCGTATACTCCTACTGCTATTTAGCCAAAGGTCTTTGAATTTGGCCTCTTGACTGCTATTTGGACATTTTGTCTATTAACAGTCCTACTGCTCTTCTTCTTGGAAAAATATTTGTTGATATTCTTCCATTATCATTAATAATAATATAGTAATAAAAACATCAATAATAATATGCATGACTTTAATAGGAGTGTCAAAATCAAATTTAACCCGCCCAATTTGTTTTGAATGTGTTATTGGCATGCTCAATCCAATTCAGCGCAACACATTTCAACCTACATAGGGTTGATATGTATATATATCGAGTAGGAATTGAGCGGATTAAACTATGACCTAATTTAGCTCATATCAGCCCAAATAGCTTTTGGGCAAGTCAGTAACCTATCCATTCCTTATTAACTCATTCTACTTTGATCTGTAGGATTACGAGGATGAGTAGGAGCTAGCTTTAGAGACGAAATTGAAGAATTTAATGTGAAATCGTAAATCCTAACTTTCTATTCATCACTTAAATCATAAACTGACATAATTTGATGTGAAGAAAATTAGACAAGCCTATCAATAGGTGTGTATGAACTCCTCTATTTCTTGCTTTTTTGCAATACATTTTGCTGAGTTTCTGTTATTGTGTTTTTGTATGCATGAAGAAATGTTTGCTAGGTGAGATAAGAATAATAATCACGGGATAAAATTTGAAATTAACTTTGGTTTGACGGATTAGCTAATTCGGGATTATTTTATCTCAGTATTTGTACTAAAATGGTGGGATTACTATCGCATAATAGAAGGTAGAATACAATAATCACATGGGATATTCTTGCTTATCCCATTCCGTGTACCGAACAACCATAACTTAGGAATCATTAGTTACTAATTTGAAGCTGTTGAAAGTCTGTTGTTGTAAATGTATGTAAGGTGTTTGCTAAAATGCCTAAATGAGTTTTAGAACACGAAAACATATTTCTGTTATTAGTTTCTTTGTTCCAAGGTATTACTTAATTGTAGATGGTTTAATTACCAATTTTGGGAAGTTCGACTAGCTTTATTGGATAACGTATACTCTTGGAAAATGTTGCTTCTAAAGCGTGTATATTATTGTTTATTTGTGTTTAGAGTTTGGTTAATCATTCACTGATCTCGTTGGCTTAATGCTTTTGAGTGCCAGGCCAAGTCAACAACATTTGCGAACATGTGTAGACGAACAAGCCAACTTTCCTTACAAGAAACTGCACGACACTTCCAGCTAGGATACACTGGTATGACTAATAATTATCAGCCAAAACGAAGATAATTTAGGATCAGAAATTGGTAAACATGTCCTAGAGAATCCAGCCTTGAAGTATTGCCACAAGAAACCTTAGACAAGTCAATATTTAAAAGATAGCTATGTCATATGAAATTCCTTGCTGGTTTGAAAGGATGGATCATGTATTGGGAAGTCGTTGGACTTGTTTCCTGATATGAGGAATGGAAAGAATGATATGTCATTTTTAACATTCTAGATGATTCTAAAAGCAGTTAGCGAAACTCATTCTGCCCTGACGCCCTTAATGCAAAAGTGCAGAACTCTCAACCATCTAAAAGAGCTCCATTGCCAACTCCTCAAACTCTACCTCCCTGAAACCCCATCAGCCATTGCTCCCCTTCTTTCATTTGCTGTGAATTCTAGGATTCCTTCTTTCTTCAACTATTCGCGTATTGTGTTTCAAAATCTTGGCTACCAAAGTACTTTTTTGTACAATACCATGATCAGAGGATACATGCAATCAGAAATGCCGATACCAGCAATTATATGCTATAAAGACATGCTGAGAGATAAACTTATTGTGAATAATTATACCATTCCACCATTGATAAAGGCTTGTTCAATGGTTTTAAATGAGTTTGGGCAACTTGGGTTTTCAGTCCATGCCCATCCACTGAAGTTGGGATTACAAAATGACCGGTTTATTGTTGCAGCATTGATTGAATTTTATTCCCTAAATCTCGAGATGGACAAAGCACGTATGTTGTTTGATGAAATTCCCGACAGGGATGTGGTTTTGTTTACTACCATGATTGATGGATACGGGAAAATAGGGGAGGTGGGAAAAGCCAGATTGTTGTTTGAAGAAATGCCGGAGAGAAATGTGATTTCTTGGAGTGCAATGATGGCAGCATATTCACGGTCTAGTGATTTTAAGGAGGTTCTTTGCTTGTATCGGAGGATGGAAGAAGACGGTCTTAAGCCCAATGAGTCTGTTCTTGTTAGTGTCCTCACGGCTTGTGCTCATCTAGGTGCCTTAGCACAAGGTTTTTGGGTACATTCATTGGCTAAGCATTATAATTATGAGTCGAACCCAATATTGGCTACTGCATTGGTTGACATGTACTCTAAATGTGGGAGAATGGAGTTGGCTTCATCAGTCTTTGAAGAGATGACTTATAAGGATACTGGAGCATGGAATGCCATCATATCAGGCTTTGCAATGAACGGAGATGCAATGAAATCCGTTCAATTGTTCTATAGGATGTTAGCAAGTGGGAATCAACCAAATGAAACTACATTTGTTGCTGTGCTCTCTGCTTGCACTCATACAAATATGGTTGACAAAGGTCTTTCACTGTTTGAAAGAATGGGCAGTGTTTATGGGGTTGAACCCAGGTTTGAGCATCGTGCATGTGTGGTAGACCTGTTAGCAAGAGCTGGTAAGCTCGAGGATGCTGAGAAGTTCATTGATGAGAACATGGGAGGGCTAGAGAAAGGGGATGCTAACGTGTGGGGAGCTTTACTTGGTGCTTGTAGGGTCTACGGTGATCTTAAAGTAGGTGATAGAATATGGAGAAAATTGTCTAACATGAAGGTAGCTGACTATGGTACTTACATACTTGCATACAACATGTACAAGGAAGCTGGTTGGGAAATTGAAGCCAACTGTGTTAGGAAATTGATTGAGCAGATGAGAATAAAGAAGCAGCCTGGATGTAGCGTCATAGAGGTAAATGGTGTGGTTAAAGAATTCCTCGCGAGTGATCTTTTACATCCCAAGTCACGACTAGTCCGCAACGTGCTTGAGTCCTTACCTAATGTAATGCATCTTATTGATTGAACATAATTTCGTATGGTCAGATTATAAACAAAAGTATTGGTTTCACTTCGTTTTTATGTATTCTGAAGCTAGAATTGCTCCATGTTATGTAAAATGGCCAGTGGATATTGGTAATGAGATCAAGAATGGTTCTTATGCAGAGCTATTTGGTTCCCAAGATTGCTCCAACTCCATGAATTAAGGGGTTGTTTGGTAGCTGATTTGGAGGTGAGGTATGCATGTATTAAATATTGCATAAGTAATACTACATTTGGTAGTTGGTTAGGAGGTGAGTTAGTCATGTATAAAATTAATACGATGTTTGGTTTGAAATTTAGAAAGCCACATGCATGACTAATACATGTTTAAGTTGTAAGGGGCTGTTTGGTTACTGTATAAGTTGCATTTTATCCATGTATAAAAAGTTGCATTACTTTTACCATGTTTGGTAGAAAATTTGTATTGGGTGGAAAAGTCAACATAACTTATACCATGTTTGATTGGTAGAATTTTAAATGTTATATAAAAGTTATTCATGTATTAATTTTATACGGTGTTTGGTTGTGTTTTTTGTAGTCCTACATAATTAATACCAACATAACTTATGAGGGAATCTATGTATAAGTTATGCAGGGTAGAAGGTGGAATAAGTTATGCAGGTATTAGTTATACATGTATTAAAATAGTAAATTACACATTTACCCTTATTGATTTATTTTTAATTATTTTCATTGAAAATGTTATCCAACTATGTTATTTTCCTAACTTTTTTTTAATACACGAACAACTTTTTTTTTTCTATTTTCATTTGAAATCCAAATGTAATATTTTATTAATATTACAAATTGAATTGTATATAGCGTTATATATTATTAAATATATTCCACTTCTTTAATTAACATGTATTATTATTTTGTTTAGGATGTGAATTTATACATAATTCATATATTTGGTATATTAAAACTGTATAAACAATATATACAACATATTGATAGAATATTTACATTATATAAAATAGGATATTATAATGTACTTGAAATATATTAATCATATTTTATTTTTATAAGTTATAAACATAAAAAAATAACAAAATGAAAAAATAGCAATCCCAATTAAGTATCTAGGGAGAATTTTTTTCTTTACTTTTTATTCAAAAGAGGGAGAATTTATACTATTTGCTTACTTATTTATTTGTAAGTAATATATATTAATTTACAACAAATTCAATATTTATTAGTTAATAATTTATGCATTGTGATCTCTACATAATTAAATAATATATGCATAACTAAACCCTGCATAACTAAACCCTACATAATTAATACTTGCATAACTAATACTTGCATAACTAAACCCTACATAACTAATACTTGCATAACTCTAACCAGTAACCGAACAGCCCCTAAGGGTATCTATGTGTTATTTTATGCTGGATAAAAAGTAAAACAACTGAACTCCGCATAAAATATTATATAGATTCCCTCATAATTAATCCCTACATTACTTATACTTGCATGTAACCAACTATCAAATGACGCCTGTTCTGTCATTTACTTTCTTACAACTTATGCCCATTAATACAACCTTGTACCATTGTCTCTGTGATGTGACTTGAGTGGTCCTAGTATCCCATAGAGAAAATACAAAAATGGTTCATTATGTTTGGGATAGGCTTAAAATAATCCCTTAAATATACTTTCTTAACAGTTTTGGAGTTTTAAGTTTGTCAAAAGTGAGCATTGGCTGTTAGATTTAAGAGAAATTGTTGAAAAGAAAGAATCAACAGGAACTCACATTTGATGGTATAGTTTTTTCAGTTTCTGCTAGTTTTTGTTTTATTTCTAATGTCTCTGAGCGACTCGAAGATCTCTCTACCTCCTAAGGGTGGCTTACGTACCCTCCCTAGACCCCACTTGTGGATTACACTGAGTATTTTGTCGTTGTTGTTTGCTGAGCGACTGGAAGACAAAGTCAACAAAGGACACCAAGATAACATATTAGCCTTTTGTTTCATCCCATATGATCAGTTTACTTCTCGAAATATCCAGGACAACACTTGAAATGGCTGAGGCTGCTATAACCAAAGCAATATCAAAAATCACAGAACAAGCAATATTCCTATATGGACTGAATGAACAAGTAAGAGAACTTGTTACAGAGCTGGGACGTATGCGAGCATTCTTGAAAGATGTTGATACAAGAAAACAGAAAGGAGAAAGAGTAAAAAATTGGGCTGATGAAATTAGAGACCTTGCACAAGATGCTGAGGGCGTAGTTGAGAAGTTTGCTGCTGAGGTAATACAGAGATCAAACGAGGAAGACACTGTTTATTGTTTCTGTACAATGTTATCTAATGTTGTGAAAGAGGTTATTCCAAGGTACAAAATAGGGTGGGATATAGGAAAGATCAACAAGAGATTAAAAAGCCTCACAGAAAGTTTAACAACTTATGGTATAGATTTGCATGATATAAATGAAGGAGAAACATCTTTTAGAGAAGAGAAACTACAGAGTGGAGCTATTGGTGTTGAGAGATGGGGAGGTTCGGGAGGAGGGCATTGGAATTATAGGCCTAAAGGTGTAGTGAAACAGATAGTTGTAAAGCATGGATTGATTATAGATTCTATCATGTTTAAGAGCATTGAAGAAAATGGTGTCATGGAATCTAAAACATTTGGTGGTTCTGGAGGCCATCTCACAACTGAGGTAACATTAATGTCTACTTTTTGTCTATGTTGTTCGGACTCTTTAAACATGTTGTTGGATCATGATACGTGTGCGGTGATGTTTTTGGAGAGGCCTAACAACATAGTTTTTAGATCTTATTTGTTTGCACTTAATGAATATCTAAATATATCTTAATATCATTAAGTGGTATTTTTGTGAATAATTTTCACTACCATTCTATCCACACAATCATCGGCCACTTCACTAAACACCAACTACATCTGTCATCACAACCCCTATCATTGTCAACCACCATTACCGTCAACAACTAGGGGTGTAACCTGGTAATGTCGAGGGGGTTAGGATGAAACCACTTTGGGGGAAAATTATATTATTTATACATTGTTTTAAATTATTTCTTACATATATATAGTAGATGTTGAATCTCCTCTGCCTTCTTCATGTCTTTACTTTATATTTTGATCCCCTTAGTGAAAATTCTGATTTCACCACTATCGCCTAGAACCAACCACCTTTGTCATCACAATCACCAGCGTTGTCAACCACTACTATCAGTCACTATCACATCTACCACCTCAATATCACTATAACTATATCCGTTGTCGCCACCATTATCAACCACTACCACCACTATAGTGTTTGATCTTTACTATCAACCATTACCACCACTATATGTTTTATCCTTACTATCAACCACTTCCACCATCACATCTAGCATTGCCGTCAACTATCACCAACTAGTATAAGTTTTATTAGTGTATCCCATACAAGATCTTTTCTAATCGATATTGCCTTCGAGAATAAATTTAATATATAAATATATATATATATTTCAAGTGAAATAATAAATTTTTTCTTTGTTCCCAACCATCATTCAATATTCTCCTTGTTAACAAGGCTAATTAGCTTTTTCTTGAATTTTTGTAGATCAATATAGACAGTCCTTCAGAGTATTTGACAGGCTTAAGTGGGACATATGGACTCTATGGTCCCTATCTTATAATAAAATCCATCAAGGTTCACACTAACCTTAGCCATCATGGCCCTATGGGTTCAGTAATTGATACTGATACCAACTTCTCATTTATTATGCAAGGTGGGGTTGTTGTTGGATTTCATGGATTTTCAGGCTTATTTCTTGATGCCATTGGTTTGTATGTTATGCCAACAAGCATAAATTTACCTTCTTAGTAGGCACACCATCTCATTAAGTCGAGCTAGCTTATGTAGATAAGCTTTTAAGTATATTGATCAATAACATCTTGCTTGGATGGTAATTGTTACTCGTTGTATTGTATCGTTAGTTTAAATACCATATTTATATTTTGTATGATGTTGTTTAAATTTATCGTTAAGTAATGACGAAAAGTCTCATAACCATCAGTTTGGTGCGTGATCGCGCCTATTATATTGTATTGTTAGTTTAAATATCATGTTTATATTTTGTATGGACGTATCGTTTAAATCTATCATTTCTCATTTTATGTAACCGTGATCGCGTCGTAATCTTCTCATTTTGTCTTTACTAATTATTTAATAATCTTATTTTATTTTTTACCCTACCTTTTTATAGAGCTCTACTTCATACCCTACTTTTCTTATAGGTTTATCATTTTTATATGTTTATCATTCAAATTGTTGATGTGCGACATTATGTCTGCTTTTCTTTAAAAAAAATAGACAGAAGGATGAATCTTGCAGCTTTTTGAATAGTTCAAGGATGTTTTTTGTTCATTTATATAACACAAGGATGTACTTTAAGTTTAGGTCATACTTCAGGGATGATTTTAGCCAAAAACTCTCATTAATAAGTGTATTTGTTTACATTAACATTTAAACACTAATTTGGTATGAATAGGTCTTAATATCATTAAGAGGTATTTTTGTGAATAATTTTCACCACCATTCTATTTGCACAATCACCAACCACCACCGCTAACTACCTCTGCTGCCGCCACCACCGCCATTGACAACCATCACTACCATTGGCAATTAGGGGCGGAGCCACATAAGGCTGAGGGGCTTTGGATGAACCCTCAGCGAAAAATTACACTATTTATACATACTTTTAAAATTTCTTGTTTCTTTCGTATATATGGTAGATGTTTAACCTCCTTTGGCTTCTTCGACACTAGTGTGAACCACCAACCACCTTTGTCATCACAACCACCACCGTTTCAAGCAATACTGTCAGTCGCTATCACACCTACCACCTCCATAATTATAGTATATCCAGGGGCAACACAATGTGTTTATAAATGAGGCATTCGTCTTAGGCCACCAAATTTGAGGGCCACCATTTTTTTTAGTAATAATAGAATTATTATAAGTATTTTTAATAAAAATAAATAAATTGTATTGTATATTTCTTTTAGATTGTTTCGAAACATTAAAGAATGATTCTTTCTTTTTTGTCAATTTTTAAATTTAACTTCCACATGACAAGTTTAAGACCACAAGATTAAAAACTATTTAAATAATATATATATATATATAAAGATACAAACCAATGGCAATCTCTAACCTACAAATTAGAAAAAATAATTTGATGATAAAAAGTCTCATTTTAAATCTTATCTTATGATCGCTAAGGCGACTCTTGGACTCGAATCTATAAGATAACAAAGGCGACTCCACGGACTCGAATCTCTAAGATAACAAAGGCAATTCCAAGACTTGAATCTATAAGAAATTTAGTTAAGAATGATTAACAACCGATCCTAATTTGAATCGAGGCATATTAACCCCTCCATGGATAATTATATAAGTCAATAAATTGACTTGATCGGTCTATCAATAATCAGTCAACTTGTGTACTCATATGTGCCACAATTAGATTAATTACATTTTCATTTGCAATAACAAAGAAATGATAGGAATTTAGAGATTCCAATTTTTTGTTGCCATAGTTAGCTTAATTACATCTCTAAATTCCAATTTTTTATTACCACAATTAGCTTAATTACATCTTTCATTTCCATAACAAAGAAATGATAGGAATTTAGAGATTCCAGTGTCAATACACAACCTAGGCCAACATCAAAAGCATAACCGTAAACTCATGCATGAAGAAATCAGTTGTAAAAATGAATAAATGCGAAAAACAAATTGCATGTATCATTAATGTGACTTAACTACACGTAAAAATAAATTTAACAAATGTAACTTAACTACAAGTAAAAATAAATTGCTTCTATCATTAACAAACAAACAGAATTAAAAAGAAAAAACATACTAAATCTTACCATCATTCGATAAAAAGAAATACCAAATTCATAATGCAAGGAAAACGAAATGCGTCCTGATCGGGTATCAACGATAAAATGGACCAGATGGATCGACTTGCCTGCACAACGTTAGGTATGCCAAAAAAAGAACACGATCCTTTGCACCCGTTCGATGATTATCAGTATGTTCACAAAAAAACTTAAGTTCATCGAGTGTACAACAGCCCAACATCTGACCAAGTAACAGAAACAACCAATTTATCTTATTCTTATCTGCACAAATAATCGGTTTCACACTATTCTCTTGTTTACAAAATTGACAAGTAGGAAGAAGAGGAATCATCCATATAGACGGTGCACGTTCCTTCAGTAAAGTCTTATTTTTTATCACGTAAGATCCAATTTCAACAAACTTTTCTTTCAAATCGAATTCCATAGTGTATCTCCTTTCACACCTCTTGCATTGAACATCTCCGCTTATCATGAAAAGTTGCTTGGATAACAAATATTGCAACGTGTGGACTGTAGCTATTAAGTTAGTTGCCCAAGGAAATGGAGGAGTGATAGTCTCAATATTCACCTCTTTAGCATTACCCGGCTTTGACTTTAAGGAGTTACGTCTTTTACGCTGACCAGTTTCTTTCTTTAGAATGGTTGGTGTTAAAATCGCGAGTTGTGGGAGGTTCAAAGTACTCGATTCGTGATTTTCAAGTATGAGTGGTGGTGAGAGAGATTCGATATTTTCACGAGGTTGTATTCGAGGTCTAGTAGAACGGAAGGGTGTCATTAATGAAAGTTTCAAGAGTTCATCATCATCTTCTTCTTCTAGTAGATTTTCGCAACGATTTTCGAAATGAGTATGAAAATTCTTCCTCTTTCTATTGATTTCTTCATTGTTTTCTTCATTGTTGTGGTTGTTCATTGCAAAAGAAAGAAAATTTATACCATAAAAAAAGATGTCAAAAAAAGGTAAAATGAAAGAGGTATACATATACTTAAAGAGTTGCGTTAGAGATAAGTCAAAAGAAACAGAATTATAGTAATTTCAGCTAAGTTAGAATTCTTTTAAATTCAAAAGAGTTACACCTCATTATAATTACCTAGTTAAATTAGACCAGAATTTTAGAAATTTCAATAGAGTTTGAATTTTTGATAAATCTAAATGATTAAGATTAACACGTTCCTACAAACGATTGACGTCTTGCTCATTTAAATATGTAAATTTATATGAAATATTAATTAGTTTGATCAAGTCAAACAAATTGAGATGGAAGTAATTATTTTTAAAATGGGTATTACAACTAACTGTGAAATACACGGACCAATATTAAAGGAAACTTATTATTGCAATAAAATAGCTACGGTCAAATAAATATACATTTTAGTTAAAATTATCTGAATAACACGACTCATACATATAATAATTAAATGAAAATTTATTTCAATAGCATTTTAAATTATGTAATTTTCACTTCTTCTTTGTTAGTTTTCTTGACAATGTAATTAGTAATGGTGGAGAGTAGAAAATGTATACTATTTATACATGATTAAAATTATTTTTTAATGTATTTATATAATAGATATTGAACCATGAACCTCTTTGACTTTTTTGTGTGTATATTTTTAGATGTAAACACAAAATGTTATAAATTACACAAAATATAAAAATTAAAGACTACATATACATATATACGTTGGGCTGTTAGAAGCATACAGAAGAAACTAATACAATCCTAATTTCATTTGAATTAGGAATCTTTCAAATTCAAAAGAGAGAGAAAATAATTAACTATCTAATTAAATTATTAGCGAAAAATTAGTTATTACATTTCCTTTTAAAAAACAAAAAAAAAAACTACAATATTTTTTTTTAAACCAAAACTCTCCTATATTCTTCCTTAAATTAGAGTCATAACTATACAATGCACCAACTTATATTAGAAAGAAAATTATAGCAAATCGTTATGCCGTTTGAGATTAGACAAAAAATTATAGCAAATCGTTATCTCGTTTGAGATTAAATTTGATTGTTGCAATATGAGTACTTAGACTACTTAATGGGCCGAGTTAGCTTGGACCCGCCCTGGTTCATTAATGGCTACATATTAAGGATTGGCCCAATTTGCTAAAGGGCTATGAAGGATTGACCCAATTTGTTGAGTTATATAGTACTTTTTATATAATTTTTAAATGGGAAAATTAGCTATATAGTCATAATACCTAACATATTTAGTCAAAACAACAACACTTTAAAATATTTATTTAAAATTACAGAATGTCAATTTTTTCAAAAATAATATGTATTCACATTTTATTATTTATATTTCCTTTTATTAATCAAAAGAGTCCATAATTGGATCAAATTCTAACCAATAACATATTAAAAATAAAAACAAATACACAACTATCCATTAATATCTTCCCACATCTTAGACGTTTCCCATCTTTCACCTTTCGCAATTAAAGTTTTTGTTTTCCCCCAATTTTCACGTTCTTAGATTCTTTTTCTTCAAGTTTTTTGCTCACATTGAAACACAAGGTATTCAAAGCTCGATTCTTCAACAAAATTGGTGGATTAATTCAAGGGATTAATCGGTTGGTAAACAAAATCTAGAGATTAATTCAAGAAATTTTGAATTTGGTAAAGGTAATATCGATTTGTTATTTAGAATTCTTTTGATTTGTTTTCAATATCACCGTCTATGGTTTTATTTAGAATTGTACATATTACGGATTTTCAGTTAATTTTTTTTATTTTTATTCAAGTTTGTTTACATATTCATCTAACATTTATGTATTTAAGATTTTTAGTCGTTTAAACAATTTTTTTCTAATTTCGTTTTAATATTTCAGAAATTCCTCCAAGACATTATTACTAGCATATGAATGGCGGTTAGAATCTCTTCATGGTATTGACACTAAGGGATATGGGATCAATTTCAATGGCCCTATTAAAGGTGCCACCAGTTTCCCCCAAGTTATTCTTACTGCAGTTGCTTTCAATAGAACTTTGTGGCATTGGATTGAATCGGCAATTGCAGTTGAGGCAAAGGCTATGTACAATACGAGATTCATTTCAATATGGATGCTAAATTGTATGTCAAATTGATTTGTAGTTCTTGAAGAATCATATTTGTATTCATTTATTTTTTTCACAGCGTAATGTAATATTTTTATAATTTTATATCCTTTCCTAAATTGTATTCATTCCAATATACATGTGTATTTGTATTCATTACGATTTTCATATTTGGGTTTGTATAATGACATTTGTATTTCTTTATTAGTTTGTATTCATTCTAATAAGTATGTCAAATGAAATACAAATTATTAAAATTTCGTTGACAAACAACTTTGGAAGAAGAATTCCCAACTCAAACTTCAATATAATCGGTGTTCTCCAAAACTGAAACTTTCTTTTTTTTATTATGTTTTCATCATAATTGTATACCAACAACTTTTGCATTTTATGTGCTCACTTTACCATTCAAATTAAAACTTAAAACTGATATTTTACTTTCATAGTGAAAACTAAAAATTGTATCCAAGTGATCAAAATTGTATTACATAACTGCCAAATATATTTTTCTTTTATTTATTACAAAAATGTTATTGATTGTATCCCAATATAATCTATCATTACATATAAATACGAATTAAGAAAGGATACAAACTTATTTGTATTCATTTTGTGTTTGAAATACAAAATGATATTGAAATACATAATTATTTTTGGAATACAAACTGAGCTAGAAAAATAGTTGCTACAATTTTAAAGTGAAATACTAATAAAATAACAAAACTGGATATTGTAATATAAATACAATTATTTTAATACAACTTATTCTATGTTTTTCGAAAACAATATTTTCAGTGAAATAATAATAATATAACAAACTGGATATAAATACATTTTAGTTTGAATACAACTTAATTGTATCCAATACTTAATTGTATCCAGCAATCACTACAAGTCAACAAAAATCTGCATACAACCACTAATTAGTTGATGTTTTTTACTCCATAGTTGTACGTTGTCCAGAATTGTTATGCTTGTATCCCTATAGTACAAAACATCCGTAAAAAGCTATAAATCCCAATACATACAAAGATTTCACTAATTTAATCAGGAAAAAAAACAACAATTTATACTCGACATATGCGAATATTTCATCCAAACAAGAAAAAAAATAAAAAAAAATACCTGATTGTTTTTCGATTGTTCACTAGATGCGACAAATTTATATAGTCCTCAATTTTGAAAAATTTCGTTTAAAAAAATATGCCATATTCAACTTGAAGAATCTTTGAAAGTTATAAGATGAATGATTCGGAAGACAAACTAAATTATTTTTTAAAAAAAATTGATGTTCTTAAGAAGAAAGAAAAAAAAGCCTCGACAGAAAGAAGGAGATTTATAATTTTTTCAAAAGGTAACTGATTTGTTTTTAAAACCTTTTTTTACCTTTTTTGAATTTTTTCGTTCCATGATTTTCTCTTTTCTGTTATTAATTTTTGTATTCTTTCAAATTAATAAAAATAAAATAAATACATAACTAATCCATTAACAAACTAAAATAATGATATTTTTAATAAATAATGAAACTGTTGCTAAGGAGTCCCACTAAAAGATAAAATATTGCTGTTTTGAAAATTTCCCCTTTTTAAATAGGTAAATTTACATGAAATATTAATTAGTTTGATCTAGTTAAACAAATTGAAATGGAAGTAATTATTTTTAAATGTGTATTGCAAGAGATACAAGGACCTATATTAAAGGAAACTTATTAGAAGAACTTGTAGTCTTGTTTGTTTGAAAAGATAATATGAAATCTTGTTATTTCAATAAATAGCTATTGTCATAATGCTTCTCAAATAAATATACATTTTAACTAAAATAAAAAATTATATGAATAACACGACACAGACATATAATAATTAAATGAAAATTTACTTAAATAACATTTTAAATTAGATAACTTTCACATCTTTCTTGACTGAGTAATGGAAAATTATACTGTTTATACATGATTAAAAATAATTTTTAATATATATATATAATAGAGGTTGAACACTTGAACATTTTTTACTTTTTCGTTTGTGAAACTCACCTTAATCTCACTAGTTTAGGAGCTAACTACTTAGATATACGCTAGTTTGTAATATTATGAATCTTACCAGATTTTGGTGCGTTTAGATACATGTATTTCGAGATACATGAGGTCAAAATTAGATATAATTTGTTCTAGGTACACTGCAACCAAGTGATTCACATGTATTTGAGATACATAACAAATCTCATTCACCTCTCATCTCGCTCGCCACTCTCCTATATATCTACATGTGAATCACACAAGATACATACATATACATATATTTAGAGTGATTAGCATATACATGGAATATATGGCGATCTCGCTCACCTCTCTCTCTATTATAGTATATGATAGCAAAAATTAATAAGATACGTAATTATTTAAAGATATAGATATAATTAATTACCTAATTAAGTTACTAGCTACCAGATTTAATTGTTACACTCTTCTTTTTTAAAAGAAAACCTACCATATTTAATTACTACATTTCATTTTTTTTATTCGGTTAGTTTTTCTCGATCTCATCTAAAACTTTTAAATTAGATTTAAAAGTCGTAGAATGCACCAATTTACATTAGAATTTCTTTAAATTGCAAATCGTTATTTTGTTTGAGATTGAATTTGATTGTTGCAATATAGTTGAAGTAAGTTGTCACTTTTCAAATATTGACTATTGAGTCGAGGTTTGTACACTACCTGACTACGTTGTATAAGATGTAATAACTTCTCAAAGGCGAGTACACGCTGTATAAGATGTAACTCCTCAAAGGCGAATAGACGTTGTATAAGATGTAATTTTTCAAAGGTGAATAGACGTTGTATAAGATGTAATTTTTCAAAGGCGAGTAAATGCGAGTAATGCTAAAGGGGTGAATAGCGAGACCTTGTTCTCTTAGCAAACTTTTCATAATAAATGAAAAGTAAGCGGAGACATCCAAGATAACTTTTCATAATAAGCGGAAATGTTCAATGCAAACTTTTTTCATAATAAGCAGAAACGTAGAAACGTTCTATGCAAAAAATGTAAAAAGTGACATAATATTTCAACTTGAAAGAAAAGTTTTTTGACTTACCTTAACCTAAAATTGTAAACTGACAAAGCCCTCTTGTTCCTACTTGTGAATTTTGTATCCTTCCTACTTGTCAATTTTGTAAGCAAGAGATTTGGACGAAGCCTCCTAGTTGTTAATTTATAATAAATTGGTTATTGTGATATTGTACTCTACATGAGCAAGATGAACTTACGATGAACTTGAATTCTTTTTTGTGAACATACAAAAAAAAATAAAATCATATTCTTTTTTTGTGAATATTATCCGATGATACCCAACACGATAGAAAAGATAGCACTCAATTTTGAAACGTCCCTAAATGGGTCTGGTTGGGTTCACGAATCCCGGTTATAAAGTTTATAATTTATACACATTGCAAATATAAAAAATATTTGCACCATCAAATTTATCTTACTTTAGGGACCTAATAATATAAGCAAATAACAACTAAAATTAGCTTCTTTTGCCCTTTTTTTTAAGGATAAATTTGTATCCTTGTGTTATATTGAAAATCGTTTTAAAGGCCACTACCACTACCGCCAGTCCCTTTTTTTTTCTTGGGGATATTCAGAGCTCAGCGCTAAGAGAGATATGAGCGGTACTTCAGGTCTTCTTCAGCTATGGCAACTTCCGTCCTCATCACTGTTTTTCGGCCGTTCCAAGCTTTCCAAAGGTACCGTTTTGTGTTTTTCAATGCAGTGAATTAAACCTAAAACACAATTTTTTTCCGGATTGTTGTTACTCCGTGCACTTTGGAGACAATTTGATTTCTCTATATAGTCTCCCTATGTACTTATATTGGTCTAACACGAGATTTTGAAATAGCATGAATTTTGGTACGGATTTGATGATTTAACTTTTTGTTTGGTCTATTTCTCCAATAACAAATGTGTAGTTGCGGGGTGCAGGTCTGTACTTGGTTCCTGTACGTGTTTTGTATCCAATGTCATGTTTTTGTAAGCAAATGCAAACTACTACGTATGCAATTGCTAAAGGAAGCTATGTATCAAATCCACAGAACCAACAAGAAAACAAAGTATAGCTACTCCTTTACTTTCATTTTTAGATTTCTATTACCATTTGAATTAATTTTTATAGTTGGATAGTTACTGTGAATTACCTCTGTCCTGTTCTATGAATGAATGCTGATCTTTTATTGTTCACATTGAAAGTGAATGCGACTACTCATTTTTTTGTAGGAAAAATTGACACCTAAGGTAGAAAATGTAGGTGCATTTCAAAAATTACCCATGGTAATGCCGTCTGTAGATATTCTACATTCAGCACTAAGGAAAGCAAGGAGGGTCTCGCCTACAAAGGGTAATCTCGTGTTATGTACTTTTTACTTCCACCTCATCATTGTAGTATCAATTCTTGTACTTGACTCAAGCATGCACAGATGAAAGGAATTATCGCATTTAGTTAATATGTTTAACAGGCATTGCTAATGCTGCAAAACGTGAGAGAAATAAAGGCGCAAAACAACTTGACGCATTAATGAAGGTGAGATTCTCAAACAGACTAATGCTTCTCATTGGAGGATACATCTATAATTTTGATATTCTCATACGAAACAGAATTTACATTTATCATTCATTTTGTATATGCAGGAGTTGGCTGTGCCTTTGAGGACATACAAAGAGAACTTCCCAAACAAAAAATATTTGCACCCTTATGAACGATCTTTGATTGAGTTAACGCTCGGAGACGGAAACTATGAAGATGTAACTTTCAATCACTCTAGTATCTTGTTCCAAATAATGGTATTTCAGGGAAATTTAGGTCATTAGTAACTTTTCCTGCAGGGAAATAGCTTTGAATTTTGAAAAATGATTTTTTGACTCTTCAGAATAGTACATGTAGTTAAATTGGAAGTTTTAAATGTCTCTGTCCTGAAAATTAAAAGATAGTAAAGAAGAAAAAAAGGATCAATGCTAGGAGCATATATCTTGGGGTTTGTTGTGTTTTATGTCGTTTTTAGCTAATCTAAGTAAAGCTTTGAGTTTGTGAAGTTATTTGACACGTATATTTGACAGACATGAAATGATTCTGTTGGGTCCTTCAGTTGGTTGGAGTGATTTTCAGGGTCTGGATTTATGTTTCAATATTCATTGAAACTAGCATTTTATATATCGTCAACCCCTCTCAGGAGGTTTATGGTTTTCATTTCTTGCATGTTTTAATGAAAGGTTCAACTGTTTAAACTCTACATTTATTTGAAGTGTATCTTTATTACATCTTGTTCAACATTTGGGATGTAATGTTGGCACCGTGCTAATTTTGAGTTAATTGATTGAGAAGAGAAACTAATGTATGTAACTCTGTGATTTTTCTGGTGAATTGAGGTGTCAACATTTAGTGGTACATTGTTTTTTTCTCCGTTCTTGTATGGCTTTTTTTTGTCTTTTCCTATCAATAGAACTATCATCTTTTTTTCCTTCTCAAAAAAGAAAAAAAAAACAAGAAGATGTGTATCCATTTTTTTCCTTGTCTTCTCTACCCTAGATATTTATTTCAATATTTTTGGTTTGTCCCTCTCATGTCTTACATCTAAGTAACTACACTTTTGCAGGTATTGGGAAAGTTAGAAGCTTTAAGGAAAAAGGTGGTATCAGTTGGAAAGGAACATGCATCATTATGTGCTAAGGTTGGAAAACTAGTTGCATAAAATAGTAACCTACTTTGTAATTGTATGCTGCTATTCTTCTCACCTCTCCCCGCTCTCCGGTTTTTTATTTTGAAACATTCTTAGGTAAAATAGCCCTCTAGATGACATTCTTCTTTTTGCCCCGTAGGTATTCCATGTTATTATAAAATCTTCCATAGGAGCTATTGGTATACTTTGACTTGCATATAAGATTAGGCTCCCATCCCGCCACCCTTTCTAAATTAAACAAAATTATCTATCTCCTAGGTAGGTCAGATTTCTGTCTAATCTCCTTAATTCATGCTTGTGGCCAGCTTCTTCTTTTCTTTGAGTCTGATCCACTCACATCCCTAACCTGCAGTGGCCTTATTGAACCTCTTTAGCCAACATCTTTAAATCATACAGATGCTGCAAATAAAAATAGACCGCTACTATCGCTATTGTTGTGGAATATTAAGGAGAAAAATTAGGCAAACAAGTCAAGATGTTGGAAGTATCTTCAATTTGTTATCTCATTTATGGTAACATCTTTTGCATGATCCATAGCAACACAATTTCTTAATTTCAACTTGACTAGGTCCTATATTGGTTTGGACTAGTGATTAAAAAATGAAGGCTACGTCAAGTATGCGAGAATAGATGAACAAGAATTGCAGAGAAAACAGGGAAAATTCTAAAGCTCCATCCTCTCCTGATTGCTTATTTTCATGGAAGGTAATAAGAGGAAAGACCTGTATAAAGTCTTTGTTGAATGAGCTGGCAGGTTTGATCATAATCTGGTCCTGGTGTGAGCTGACAGATTTGATTGTGATCTGGTCCTCTAAATATGGGATAACATATAATTTCAGGAGAAGTTGTTAGGAGTTGTTCTATGAAAAATTGTTTAGATGAAATCTCTTGATTCAAGGATCTCCTAAGAATTAGGAACTGGTTAGTCTATTTTGATCGTACTTGTTCTCTTATAAATTTAGAAATCTCAACAATGATTGAGAGAAATCAAGGATTGTATTCAATGATAAACTTTTGAGTACATGCGCCTTTATATAGGAGTTGATATAGAGTTGTAGGGTCCTAGGCTAGCTACACTTAGAGTTATACTATAATACAAATACAATTACAAGAGTAGAGGTTAAGTACAACTACTACACTTACATAGCCTAGTCCTAGTCCGACTCTAACTTCTTAACAGCCAACAAGACTTCTAACAGTTGTACCATGCTGATCAACTCGATCCTTATCTTCAGCTTGATCCTACCTTCAGCACTTCCCCACAAGCTAGTGAGTGGTAGAACAGTTATTCCTAGCTTGCTTCTAAAACCATCAAAGATTTGCTTTGTCAATGCTTTTGTATGAATGTTAGCTAGTTGATCCTTAGACCTCACAAACTGTGTAAAAAGTTGACTTCTGGCCACCTTTTCTCAAACAAAATGATAGTCTATTTCTACATGTTTGGTTCTAGCATGCATAATTGGATTTATTGTCATGTACAAAACACTCAAATTATCACAATACAATGTAGGAACTGTCTTGAGGTACACTCCGAGATCATGAAGTAGGTAGATGATCCATATCATCTCTACTGTACAGGAGGCTAGTGCTCTATACTCAACTTCAACAGTTGATCTTGCTACTGTTGTTTGTTTCGTGGAAGTCCAAGAAATACAGTTTGCACCTAGGTAGATGCTATAGCCTGTAGTGAATTTAACTTCAATTTGTCAATTTCAAGAGCAAAGTTGAAAACCCCAAAAACTAGAAAGTGTTCCTCACAAGATAAAGTGTTTTTCTCTCTTCAATTTTTTTTACACTCAAACTCTCATTTCTCAAGTAAATTCTCTGACCTCCAATTTCTCTCTCCTTTGGGCTATTTATAATTTACCCAAAATCTGGCCCAAAACTCACTACATGACCCATTGGGCGACATTAGTTGGGCTCGCCAATCACGTTGGACGAATCACCCTATGCTCTTCAGCTTGCCTTTTTTTTCTCTAAGTTTCAGGTGTTTGAACCTTAGTTGGTGAACTCATTCAAATCCACCTTTCATATTCAACGTATCGCTGAGTACCACCTTAGTTCGCATTTCGAGCCTTCACTTTTTCTCCTTGTACTATCGCCTTCGGCGATGGTCAACCTGTTCGCCCTTTCTCATATGGCGAGTCGCCTTTCTGTTTGGAGTTCGCCGACTTGCCTTGATAAACACAAGTGTTGTGTACTGTCACTTTGGGCGAGGCCCTGCTCACTAGGCGATCCACTTTTCTTGTTTGGCGATCATCAATGTATAGTTTGCACTTCTTACAATTTTGTTCATTCTTTCAAACATTCATCCTTGCCTTGTTCATTAGCCTTCATAGCTGCAATCATCAAAATATAATTAGAATAGGACATAATTAGGCATTGAGGACACTAATTATTGAGCTATTAGGCCTCTGTAGATATACCACTCATCAACCCATACACAATCTTGGGAATGGATGACATGCTTAACAGCTCATGTTTGTTACAAATGTTATTATGTTCTATTTTCTCATTATTGATTTGATGAAATATTTAAGAAGTTGTTACTTTCTACTTTTATGGTTTCTGTTTCTATTTAAGATGCAAATCAAGTAATTGATGCAATTTGTGCCAGTCATTATCTAAACGAGAAGCAGAGGAGCGACTGAATGAGGTAGTCTGATAGTTTCAATTTTACTGAATTTTATATTTATCTGATATAATCCATAAGTTGATCTGTGAGAGAGTGTCTTTGTAGGGATTGAAAAGAATTGAGGAAATATTTGATGGTGATGGAAAAGCTGTTGATGAACTATTGAACATTGCCAAGGTAATGCCAGTTAGGGATACACTATGAGTCTTATAGATGAACTAAAAGTAGAAAAAGAAGTGGTTAGATATATGCTGACATTAGTATACTGAAAACTGAAATGAAGTTTCAAACAATTATTATCGCGAACCTTCATTTAACACATCAGAAGGATGTCAAGAAAAAAAGGGACATGATGCAATTACATCCAGTTTTATCATAAGAAAAAAGCGCAAAACAACTTCAAGGTCCGTCGGGGTTTTACGCGCAAAGTGCAAATAAAGCGTAGGCTTTAAAAAAAAAAGTTGCAACTGGAGAAAACATACCAATATATATGTTTAGTCCAAGAATAATAATTATAAGCATGAATAAAAGATATATGGATAAAGAAACTGATTTTTTGTTAACGGTAAAGTGAAATAACAACTGTTTAGTGTCGCCTCTTCCTGAAAGTATACAAATATATATGCTTAGTCCAAGAATAATAATCATAAGCATGAGTAAAAAATATATGAATAAAGAAATTGAATCTTTGTAAACGATAAAGTGAAATAACAATTGTTTAGTGTCGCCTCTTCAGGAAAGTTTGTCTTAGAGCCTTGATGATGACATTGAAGCACACATTAAGCGAAGCAAGACACTCAACATGTTTTGACCCTCGCTTTAGGGCTTAAGCACGCTCCTTTGACAACACTGATTACATCGAACGTCTGTGTCTATGATTTTACAACAAATACAGTAACATTACATGTCATGATAGCTAGCTTCGTGATTGTGTGGAAGCTTTTTAGTTGGATTTCCTAATAGATGATTATTAAACAATGATCTTTGCTTGTGTAATCGAAGAAAGTGGTTTCTGCCAGTCTCTGACAAATTTTACTGGTGGCAGACATTACGGGCAATGCCAGTTGTCGATCTGGAAACACCAACTCTCTGTCTTGTTGGTGCTCCCAATGTCGGAAAATCATCTTTGGTTCGCGTACTTTCGACAGGGAAGCCTGAGGTACGTACTAAGTTCGCTAGCTTTCATTCCATTTTTACTTGTTTTTTATCTGGGATAAGGGATTTCACCCATCATTCTTTAGATAGTTATACGTAATAATATGTATGCTCTTGAGGAAGGCAAATTTTCTAGAGTTACCATCCATTGAAAAAAGACTTGGGTGCGAAGAAATTTCTTATTCTGAATCTTGGTTTTCCTTCAAATGCTTTTCTAAAATCTGACCCGTATTTAGTTTGGCTAACTCAGGTCTCAAATGTTAGATCTGTAAAAGTAATAGTAAGGAAAAAGTGAAGTGGAAGATAAGCAATGAGATGGAAGCTTAAGAAATGACCAGATATGATTATAAACTAACAATTATTACCAATCAATTTAGTTTCCTCTTTACCTAATCACTGTTTCGTCAGTTATTTTATCTGGTTTGTTATAAAGATGTTTCTTATAGTTTGGCATTATCATAGGCATGGATGCATTGGTAGACAAGTGAATTTTGAGACTTGTCTACGGCTTTACGAATGAGTAAAAGGAATTTGGTTTGATGTTTTGACTAGAACTAAATCCTAACTATACGTACTTTCTTGCATGCCCCTATCAACCATATAGAAAGTTTTTGATGTACTTTCTCCAGTTGATTGCATCTTTTCATCACATACTTTTTTTTCCTTGATTGAGTTCCCAGTAACGTCATTGAATCTTATCAGATCTGCAACTATCCCTTCACTACTAGAGGAATTCTGATGGGTCATATTAATTTGAGTTACCAGAATTTTCAGGTTAGTCTTTATTTCAAAGTGAAAAGGTTTTCTCAAATGCTTCATGCCTTTTTGCTTCTTCTGCTATTTTACTGATTAAGCATTTTTATCTTCAGGTTACTGATACCCCTGGTATCTTAAGGAGATCTGATGGTAAAAGTTTCTTCTTGATTTACCATTTGAATAACGTGAATATTTTTTATGAATGCCTTTACTTTCTCCTACATAATATAAAGAAGCCGATGACACATCGTCAGTTTTGTTGGTCGAAAAGATTATTTGTAGGATACGAGTTGTACAAATTCTCTTGGTTTATCTGTGCATAATGATGTGTTTATGGGGAAGAGAGTTAGTTGGACTAAAACTTGGTATACTATTGACAGAACTTTTACCTTTGGCATGCAAAAATCTTTTGGGTAAGTGTACTACTTAGACGACAAATTATTATACCAATAGCCGCAATTTCGCTTATCCAAGTAACAGTCTAGTTCTCCAAAGAACTAGAATAAAATTGGCTTGTTTGAGATGAGAAGGTATTGCTCAATTTCTACATTAGAATGAATCTAGTGATGGAAAGTTGTCTGGAATGGGTGTAAATAGAAATTCCCACGTTTTGACATAAAAGAAAAATAATGCAACTACAGTCTTCTTTTTGCTAGCTGCTTAGCAAACAGTGAGACATTACTTATACTTCTCTGAATTTCTTTCTTATGATCTGGACTTTTGTATTTTGTTGTAGACCCACTTAGTGGGATTTCACTGGGTATGTTGTTCTTGTGTTTTGTTGTCAAGGATTACATCTCTTATCTTTTTATATATGTTTTTAACAATTTTTCCTTATTTTGATTGAACCTGCAGAGGAAAGGAATAACTTGGAAAAGTTAACACTTGCTGTACTCACTCATTTGCCAACTGCAGTACTTTATGTTCATGATTTATCTGGAGAATGTGGGATGTCACCTTCTGATCAGGTTTCTCAATGATTTCTGTGTTTCTGTTTTTACTGGAACTTTGATCTTCAAGTCCACTAGTGGAGAGGGGTTCTTTATTGTTTTATACCGGAATGGTTTAACCTGAAGGTGGGATCTATTATATATCTGAAGTAATTATGCATGTGTTAGAACTTGCGTATTCATGATTTTGATAAGCTATTTTATTTTGTTCTCTAAATAATGAGAAGATGGATAAAATGAGAACCGTCATGTACTAGTAGTGTATATGGACAAAAAGTTGACGTACTAGAACTTGCATATTGGTGATTTAGGATGAACTATTCTCCCCAATAATGAGAAGATGGATCATATGAGAATGGTCACGAGCTAGTAAAGTGTACATATTTTCTCTATCAGGAGCTAGTAAAGTATATAGTAGGCAGTAGCTGGGCTATATAAGAGATTCCAGTGAATGCTTCCCGTTGCTTTCGAACTGTTTTATTGGTTATAAAACTGTTTTGTTGTTTCTTCTATTTGATTTGGGGATTGGCTGTCCCTACATAAGAGCATCTGTCTGCTATATTAGAAACTGTTTTCTTGTTTCTTTTGTTTGATTGGGGGATTGTCTGTCCCTCCCCAAACATGTAATGTTGTAAATGTTCATCAGTAATCTGGAAAGCTTAGGAGAATGTCAATACACTTTGTGATACTGGTTTTTGCTACAGCCAATTTTTAGTCTTCTGTATCTTTTCTCATAGTATATAAAATGTTTGATTTCCAAGTGTGGTTTATGCAGTTTGTGATCTATAAGGAAATGCGAGAGAGATTCAGCAGCCATATTTGGCTTGATGTCGTGTCCAAATGTGACTTACTGCAAGCATCTCCTGTCATCTTTGCAACAGATGATTGTAATGTTGATAACTTTGAGCTGGTGAGGTATAGGAAGATGGGACCTGATGGAGCCCTAAATGTGTCGGTAAAGAATGAGATTGGTCTTCATGAGGTACCATTCTGTTCCCCCTCCGGCATGTTGCTAGTCATTTTTAGCTTGGACACAAAATACATAGCTTATGAGCACCTATCTGAAATTAACCGTGAATTGTTAGTTTGTTTTTATAAAGATTTAATTCTGTGTCAGAAGCAGAGGCAGAGACATAAACATGGATGTTGAGTTTTTTACTTAAGTTTCTTCAGACTATTGTAATAATCTCGCCGGAGTTGCTTTCACTATCCATAGTTTCACCCTATAGGCTAATAGAACTCAATAGTCAGCATGAAGTGCTATGTTATTTCCCTGAAGCTATTTCTTCGTTAGTATGTTCTGACATGTTCTTTTGGGTTTTTGTAGTTGAAGAAAAGAGTTTACGAGCTGCTTGTTTCTCAATCAGAAAGGATCAAAAATCAAAAGAGCAAGGAGGAAGAGCTGGAAGTTCCAAGCTAGTTGGTCTTATGCATTCCTAACAAATCTCTAACCTGCTGGAAATTGGCTGCAGGTTTTTACGCTTGGTAATTAGCTGGATCATGGTCTATCATGTACATTAGTGATCGATCTGTGGTGACACTAACACACATTTGCAGGTCCAAGAATACAACATGTCTCAGGCAGTTGGACAATGAGGTCCTCTTTTGCTTCATCTATAAGATATTCAAATCATTTGTCAAATGGTGCAGATGGGGTTGCCATATATGTCACATTCCATTCTGTAAGCTTTAGTTGTAGCAATATTAGATAAGTTTTTAGTCTGGTTTATGGATATGATATGAAATGCATTAGGAGGGAACCATCTTATATTTACAAGTAGAAATTGAGTGCATCAATGAATAAGTGCTCTGTAAAGTTAAGTTGATGTACATTATTACTGTTGAGCCTTGTTCTTCTCAGGAATTCTATAACCTTTGAGGTGTGTGATTTTACAAATTTTTGCTAATAATGATAACATGCATTTAGAACTGTGTCTTTTTTCTTTTTGGGAGAAGAAAAGTCTTTAAAATAGTGTGGCTGGCTACAACCTTTCTTGGATAATTGAGGAAGAGGCTAAAGGATTTTGAATTCAGCCCACTTACTTCTCCTCCACTCTACATATTTCAGAAGGTCAATAGCATAAAACATGCAAATGGATATTGACCATATACTGAGTAACTAATATGGAGTTGAATTTGAGATATTTTAATCCATTAATGTTGAGCTCACCCATAATTTTCATCACTATTTTGTGAGACCAAAAATTGTTCCAAAGAAACTTGAGAGGAACATAGTCCTTGGAGGAACAAAAGACCTTAGATGAATATTCTATTTGACCCAAAGAGGAAATCGATGTTAATTTCAAGTTTTATATATATATATATATATATATATATATATATATATCAATTGCAGCCTTTAGATCCTAGTTTGTTGGGTTGGAGTAAAAAATCATCTTTATTGAAAAATTGAAGAAAACCCCTTTAGATCCTAGTTTGTTGGGTTGGAGTTCTTTTTTTCTGAACATACGCAAAAAAAATAATCATATATTTTTTTTTTGTGAACCTGTGCATATCTGCCCTTTGTTTGAATTTATCCTACTTTAGGTGACTTAATTAATAATTCAAACAAATAATAACATCACTAAAATTGATAAATTTTACTCATAAAATTAAAAATCTCTCAAATGCTTTTTAAATTTGATTTATTTATCTTTTTGGATATTTTGTCAATGTTCTTAAAAATTCCTCTTATTTAGTGGATGGAGATATAAAATTTGAAATTTTTATACAAGAATTTATAAGCATTTATTTTTCTGAAATAATAATGGACGCTTTAATAAAATCAGTAGTCTGAATACAAACTACAATTAAATCTTATAATGTGTCATAAATATGAATAATAGCATCGTTGATGTCACTATTGTTAACATGGTGGTTACTATCATCTTCTCTGGACTCAAATATGAAAATTGAAAAGTCATTTTAGCATATAGTTGACATTTATTATGTAAAAATAAACAAATGAAAAGACAAGACGAAGAGGACATATTAATATGGATGGACACATGAACTTTTTCCAATTTTTAGTTACGCTTTATGATAAAGAAAAATGAACATTGTAGAAATATGTCATTTAATTAAGAAAAATAACGTAAAGTTCATCGAAATGCATATTAAATACTATTCTAAATCATCATACTTTATTAATTTTCTTTTGTTTGACTGGTAGAAGTCAAAGTTCCTACATTGATTGATACCAAATAAATGGATATTTTTTCCATCTTGGAATTAATTATCAAGAAATGTTACCTTTATTTCCATTGAAATTACTCCTTCTATAACATAGAGTCGTTTTTGTGGAAGAAATTGTTGGAATTTTATGACAAATATTGATTTTTTTTTAAAAAATATGTCAAAAAATTAAGCAAGGAAAAAAGAGGAATCTATTGGCTAGGGTACTTTTATTTTATTCGTTTCACTTTGACGGAAAAGTTATATTTAAGATTATAGTATCGTTGAGAATAAAATAACATTACAAAATTAACATAATACATGTATAATTTAACAATTTACCAGTTTATAAATTCATCAAGTTATGAAGATTCACAAGTAGAAAACTAAAAAATTATGTTTTAATTAATTGAAAAAATTAAATATACTTAATTAAATATCATAAGGATCTACTCTAAGAAGATATTATTTGAGAATAATTTGATTAGTTCCAAGAGATAAAAAGCAAGTAATTAGTGCGTCTTAAAAGCTCTAAATTGACATGATAGAGAAGTCATAAGAGCTATCTACGTGAATTATCGTGGGATGATTCAGAATTTCTTCATTCTTAATCAGAGTTCTAGATTCAAATATCTGAGAATAAAAAAGTATGTAGGGAGCACAAGGGAATCGTATCTATCGTGCACAAAGTGAAATTTAATTAAATTTTAATATAAATATCAAACGGCGAGTGAAAAATAAAAACATTGAATGAAAAACAAAAGAACACATTAAAAGAGCCTTTTGACTAGGTATAGGCTTACTGTACGCAGTGTGGCTGAGATTTCAAACAAACAATAACTCATTACCAGTTGACTTTTTTTCCTTTTTCCGGGTGTTCGGTATTAATATTGAAATCCGACTAAATTCAAATTTGAAATTTGCGTTAGAAAGTCCTGGAGATGAAGCACTCCCTGACAAAAGCAACTCTGTATCCAGAGGAACTCAAACCCAAGACCTCTGATTAAGAATGAAGGAATACTTATCACTTCATCACAACCTTGATTAGTGTTATTAGTTGTTATCTAATAGCGGATAGCGTCCCTTCATGGACATTCAATAAAAGTGAAACGATACATAGAAAATCAGTATAATCCCGAAATAAGAATGACATGTACAAATCGATAAATGGTCTATTTTTCATTTAAAAAATCTAATTAATAGACTTTTTTTTTCTTTTCATTTTTTTTAAATTTAATTATCTGATACTCAAAATTTTAATCAATTTGATTGAATCAGATTTGCATCATATAAAACTCATTAAAGAAAATTGGTTCATACAACAAAATATTCTTCATTCACATAGGCTCAAATTCAAAACCTTATAACCGATTAATTAAATTTGCATCATACAGAACCAATTACAAAATGCTTCATACAAATTTGAGGAAAATTATTCTCAAAGACTTTAACTCTAGACCTTAATCCAAGCGCTTTAATTAGAGTCTATCAAAAAGGGAGAGTTCTAAAGTTCATCGATTATAATAAATACAATATTTTTTAATGTCAACTTTATTTTATCCTATATTAATTAACACACCTACAAACTTAGAGATATATAGTAAGAGAGACAAAACTCTATATTTCTAGGCTCTCTATTGAGCCAATTAAATTAAAATTTAGACTATGATTTAGAAAGTCGTTGCTTTTATATATTGTGTCAATTGCCATCGACTAGTAATTTTAGTTGCGATTCATTTTAATCTTTTAACTTTTAATTTATGAAAAACATGTAAGTTCTTGTTTTAATGTGTTATATGTTCTTTCATAGAAAAACCAAAGAATTAGAGAAAAAAAAAGTTTAGAGAAAAAAAATGTTATTTTGGAGTCTGAGAATTGACTATACTTGCACATGTTTTTGCATGGTATATCTAGAAGCATGGAAATATAAGTCAAAAAGGAAAATGAGTGAGAGTGATTTGTAATAAATATTCAAATGGAAGAAAATTAATAATGTCATATTCATTGACTATTAATCAACTTTATTCCAAACCCTAATGTGAAAGCTTATTTAGCAATAGAATCATTTTTGTACTTTTTTTTTTTGTTTAAATCTCCCCACTTTTGGGACCTTTAATAATTATTAGTGTAGTAGAATCTGATACCTTATCATCAAACGATGTGGTACAGTAGATGAGGTTGTTTCTTTCTTAATTGCTGGTCTCGAGTTCAAACATTGAGTATAAAAAAATCCTTGGGAAGAAGCGTTCCCCCGAGTGGGCCCTATGTGGCGTCGATTTAGATTAATTGAACTCCAATATAAATATTGAACATCAAACGAGAAACAAATAAATTAAAAGAATTTGATCCCTTTACCATGCTTATGCAAATATGCGAATAAAAGAATTTGATCCCTTTACCATGCTGATGCAAATATGCTTTTTTTTATATTCTAGTTGTATCTTGTTATATACACTCTTGAATCTCGTATAAAACATTTTTGAATAAGTGAGCGCCTTATGATGAGAATGTTTCACATTGGCTTGGAATAAGATTCTGAAATTCATTATATATAGCTCAGATAATCTTCCTTTCTTTGAGTTAGTTTTTTGAAATTAAGTTAGGTTAAAAATATGCCTCATATATGTGTACATATAACCATATTACTACTTATTAGAAGTGAGAGTTGAGGTGTACCAACACTGCACTATTAAATTGTACAAAAGGGATCATGAATTGTACTATATATGTTTGGCCTACTTTATTGTTGAATCAACATGTGGATTGCATGTGTTTCAATATTTTAGATACAAATAATTCCCTACAATTTTCAATGTCTTCACTATTCCAATTCTCACTTTTTTTTTATTTTACTCCTATTTAGAAATGGGAGTTTGGGTGGACCAACATTGCACTAAAGAGTTGGACTAAAAGCTATAGAAATTGAACATTGAGGCCCACCAAAAAAATGAACCATTCTTTTTCGGGGAAAAAACATAAGTAGACACTTTTTTATAAATAATTACATATATATGGCCTTATTCAGTGAATAACAATTATGACATATTTAATATTTACTTCTATAGCCTTTTTACATTCTGAATAGATCATGGGTAAGATAAAGTAGAGATTCAAGGTACCACAACTCTGCAGTTCCTTTATTTATGCTAACAATAACTACCTTTTATCTATAAGAATTCTATTACATCGATGATCTCTTCCTTCTACATATAAAGCATACGAGATTTTTTTTTCTCAAACTGAAAAATACACATATTAACCAATCTAAATTTCTGTCATGGAAGAAAAAATTGTAATTTTGGTTCAACACAGCGGTGGATGGGATAATGAACACAATTTCAATAATTTCATAGTTGATGGCTTGACACTAAAAGAGATTTCGAATTTGGATACCATTCTTGATGAACATAACTTCCAATACAGACTTTCTAATAATAGATCGATGGTTTGAAGTTAATCTTGAAAGCCCTGAAACAAATGGGTCCTGTAATCATTAGAGTGTTCCTGCTTTATGTTTGTCTATAATATGACCGTGCGATGAATTGATAATATCTCATGTAAATTCAAATGAGGGTGATAAGAGTTTTGCAAACTATAGAGTGAAGGCTATATTAAGTACACTGCAAACACAATCTGGTATAATTATAAATTTTATTGTTATTTTACCGAATAACTTATACTAAGTATGCAGGATGACGTTAGCTGCTGCAATATGCTATTTGAAGAATCTGTGAATCAAATTAAACTTTAAGAGTGAAAAGACATCTCGATAGTAAAAATTTATACAGTCAACATCAAGTCGCTTTAAGATAGCCTCACACATTGCCCTTACATAGGTTGGATCATCGTGCACTTCTCTGTTTCCTCTATGCTCATCTCTTATCATCTGATGCTAAAACAACCCCAAATTTTGTTGCTAACACAACTCACTCTCTTATCCCTCCCTTCAAAGTCTACATAGATACATAATTATCCGAGCCGAAGGGCATTGTTGCAAACCTTGGAAACTACCGTTCAAATCTTAATAGCGACAAAAATCAAGGTAGCTTATTCCATATGTTTAAGATCGGTGACACAAACAGAGGAACTAGAATTATATATGCCATAGAAGATAAGTTTACTGGAGGTTTGAACTCCTTTACCAAAGAGATAGAAACTTTGATAACTGCCCAAATAGTGTGACCAACCGTGCTCTTTTTTATTTAATAAATATAGATAATTAATATATCTATATATATTAATAATTATTATTATTATTATCTTTTCAACTTCTTTAAACTGCTATATATGTAAAAAAAACTTTCATATTTGTAATACTGAAAAAGTGCTATTATTTATGTAGTTAAGTCTTAAGGATGGTCTTTCCACGTAATTTTCCCTTCTTTTTCTCTACTTTCCATTCTCCCCTTTTACTCTCTTTAGTTTATCTTTCATCTTAAATTTTTCATACATCTTTAAAATATTTTGAATTATTAATTATTATGAATTATAATGTTTTGATTTTTACGTAGTTTACAAATATATAAATTTCATTTTAAAAAAATTGAAGATATCATACACAAATTTATGGTCAAACTTAAACTATTTGATTCTTGAGAAATAAAAAGTGTCACATAAAATGGGACAGACGAAGGATAACTCTCAATTAAATTTATTTCACTTTTTAGTTTCCATTTTTAACATAATTTTTGAAGTTGGATTTGTAGGAATTCTATAGTAGACCCATTTAAATTTGACTTTTTTTGTTTTAAATTAGAGAACTTGGCCACACTTCGCACGATCATTAAAATTAAATATTTTTGATTAATTTTATATTTACTCTGTTGTTTAATCGTAATATTATTATTTGTTTTAATATTATGAAGATTGTGAAAAAAATAAAGCTTCACAAATTTTACATCTATTAAATGAGGAAGAATATATTTTTTATCAAATAAGTTAAAATATATTTGCTAATAACAAATTCTTCCATTGCATGAAGATGATCCTTTAATATATAATATATATTCCGGTGTACCATTCTCCTTAAATGTCTAAGAAATATCTCATAATGTCAAATAACACTGTAATACTCCCTCTGTTCCTAATTACTTGTCCACTTTTAAATTGACACATTTATTAAGAAATCAATAAATGACATAGTGAGTTTATCATTTTACCCCTATTAATTATGAAGTAGATGAAAAGTTTTGCAATTTTCAAAGTAATTAGTCATTTAATTGAGGGTATAATAGGTAAAAAAAAATGTTCTTTCTTGATTTGTCAAAATGGACAAGTAATTAGAGACAACTATAAAAGGAAAAGTGAACAAGTAATTAGGGACAGAGGGAGTATTAAACAAATGCATCAGCAAATGAAATTTATATTAAAAATATATTGAATGATGACGTAATGATACCTTAATAGAATTTCCTATCCATTTAAAAAAAAAAAAACTTCACCCTTTCAATTTCGTTATATCTTCTTATTTAGTAGAAGAATCATCATTTATTATATTCTACTCCACCTTAATTGTACCATCAGAGTTTTAAGAATAAACATTAAATTTTAAATCGAAATAAAAAATCATTGAAAAATGACAGAAAAAATAATAATAGTATATGAAAATTAAAATAAGGTGCAAGAAAAGCCTTTTCACGATAATTTTTTAAAATATATTGATAACAATTAAAATGAAGCTGTTATTTTATCTTTAAAATTAAGTTTGATTGAATTGAATTAGTACAATGAGAAAAAATATTAAACTAATAACTTTTTAATGTTATTAAATGCATTTTCTTTTTAATTGAGTAGTAGATTAAAAGTTCCGAATTAGGATATTAAAATAATATCTTACTCTCTCCTTAATTATTATGGTATTGCAAACATTTATTTTCCTTAAATGGTGATTCATTTTTCATTTACAGTTATATCCAATTAATTTCTAATGTATTGAATGTGGTTATGGGATATTGAAATAATATCTTTATCTTACCTTAATCATAATAAAATTATAATTTAACATTTATTTTCTGAAATGATAATTTTGTTTTAATTCCTAGAACATATTGTTTACTATATTGAATGTAATTATAATAAAACATATTGTATTTAGTATGACAAAAGAACTAAAAAATTGGAGAAATTAGATAAATAGTAATCTTAGCTTCTAAGAAACGTCACATCATCATTTACATATCCAACTTTATATATATAAAAGAGTTAAAAAAGAAAAAATAAGTGATTTAAGAAAATTATATAAATAACATTAGTGATCAGATGAAGATTAAGAAAAAACGTCAAATAAATTAGTAGTATTGAGGATGATAAAAGTTAAATAAATCATTTTTTCTATTATTTAAATTTTTCACATAAAATTTCCAATCTTGTAAAATTAAAAATTAAAAAAAAATCGACGCAATAATTATTTTAATAAAAATATAACCAAAATTGTCAGAAAAAATTGATAAAAATAAATAAGTATCTATTACTAAGAATGGTGTCACTACATTTTCTATTTTAACTTTATTGTTACATATGGATAGAAACTTTTAGAAGAAGAAATGATTCAAAAATTTAAAAATAATGATTCCTTAAATGGTGATTCCTTTTCCATTTACAGTTTTTCAATTAATTTTTAATGTATTATATATGGTTATGGATATTGGAATAATAATTTTAGCTTTCCTTAATCACAATAAATTATATTTTAACCTTTGTTTTTGTGAAATGATAATTTTCTTTTCATTCGTACAACATATTCATTAATATATTAAATGTAATTATAATAAAACATGTTGCATTTAGTATGACAAAAGAGTTCAAAATTATAAAAAATTAAATAAATAATAATCCTAACTTCTAAGAAATGTCACAAATATATATATATATATATATATATATATCTAAGAAAATGATATAAATTACATTAATGATGAAATGAAGATTAAGAAAAGAAGTAAAACAAATTAATAATAATATTGATGATGATAGGAGTTAAATAAATCATTTTTTATTTTTTGTAAATTTTCAATATAAATTTTTCAGTCTTTTAAAATTAGAAAATGCTAAAAAAAAAAAACTAAAACTAAAAATCGAGGGCAACAATTATTTTAAAGAAAAAATAACAAAAAATGTCAGAAACATTGATAACAATAAATAAGTATCTATTGCTAAGAAGGTGTCATCCCACATTTTCTATTTTAGCTTTATTATTACATATAGATAGAAACTTTAAGATGAAGAATGATCCAAAAAATTTTAAAATAACAAATCAATTATGTAAAAATACATGTGTAATTTTTATAAAGTTATAATAACTAATTTCTTCAAATGAATAATTAAATGAAAGAAAAAAAAGTAATTAAGAAAATAATATAAATAACACTAATTATGAGATTAATAGCATTGATGAGGAAAGGAACTAAATATGATCATCTTTTTAAATTCTTTTTTAAGAAAATATATATAAACTTTAATTAAAGATAAATAAGAAAAAAAAAACTTTAAAGATACAAAAAATCAAGACAAAATAAAAGAAGAAAGAAATTAGAAGAATAATGAGGTTGAAAGAAATAATATCTAATTTTCTCTCTTTTCAAATCACAATTTTTTTTTTTGCTTGTTCTCCTCCTAATTTGATACGAATTCCATAAATAGAATGATTTTTTCTCCAAATAATTTTTCTTACCCTTTGAAACACTAATCAGACTTCTTATAAATTTGTCAATCACAATGAATTTTCTCTCCTTGTAGGAGGAATAAACATTTTTTCAAAAAGTCTTTTATTTTGAAAAGAACTTTTTGTTACATAATCTCTTTCTTTACATCAATGTCTTCATAAGAATCATGAGATATTCTCTCTTTCTCTTTTGTTAAAAAAGTCACATGACCTAGAAATTTGATGGACATCTTAGCGACAGAAGTTGATACCATATATTGATCATCATCATCGTCAGAAGAAGAAGAGCCAAAGTGAAGAAATTTGTTCTTATTTGTTACAAATGGTCAACTATTTTTTTTATTTTATAGGCTAAATAATTATAAACAGTTATGAAAAATGAATAGTTTTTATCTTTTCATCTCCATTTTCATTTACTTAAATCTATATTAGTGTATTGGATGTTATAAAGGGCATAATTAATCGGGTATGATATAAATACTTCTTTTTAAAAAAAAATACAAATAAGAAATACAAAACAAAGATAAAATGTCAAAAAAAGGAGAAAAAAGATGAATAGAAATACTAGTCATAGAGAGATACCACATCAGATTATCTATATTCAACTTTATATATACATATATAGGTTCATGCCCTTAGATGTTATTTTATTACTTTAGCTGGCATCGACATTTTTGTAAATCTGATATCTACTTTGGAACATTTTATAATGTGGCATAGGCTGACAATTGAGATCATAAATTTAAAAATAATAAAATTTAATTTAATATAATACTAATATCAATATCATAAAGATATATATATATATATATATATATATATATATATATATATATATATATATCATTTAAAAAATATATAAAAAGTATTATAAATTGTAATAATTAACCGCTTTATTTTTTTAAAATCATATAACTAATTTGATTTACACTCCAAAATTCATAGGTGTCACATAATTTAGACATTAATTCTTCATTACTCAATATATGTAATTATATCAATGACATATAAATTGAAATAAAAAAATTACATATTTTATTTGAAAATGACGTAATAGTACTATAAGGTATAATAATTAACAACTTAACATCTTTTAAAATTTTAGTTGACTCTCCAAATTCCATATGTCTCATGTAATTGAGACAGAGAAAAACATATATTGGTTTAAAATTAATAAAAATATTATAAATTATAATAATTAACAACTTAAAATTTATAAAAAAAAATCCTTTAAAAAAATTTAGTTGGCTCTCGAAATTCAATCGGTATTACAATAATTAAAACATAGAAATTAACATAGATTGGACTCCTGCTAACATTTATGTTTCCTTTTAAAAAAAAATTTCTTTTATACTTTATATAAATAAATTTTTTATGTAAAAAGTATTATAAATTATAATAATTAATAGCTTAAAATATTTAAAAACATTTAAAAAGTTTTTGTTAACTTTCAAAATTTCATCTATACTACATAAATTGGGAGAAATATAGATATATAGATATTTTAAGTTGCTAATGATTGTGAGTTATAGTACGCTTTATGTCATTTTCATATATATTACTCGCTTTGTCCTGATTTATGTGATACAAATGAAATTTCAAAAGTCAATGGATTTTTTATAAGTTTTTTTTTAAAAATTAACTTGTTATTTATTGTGATTTATAATATATTTACGTAAAACATACTCTAAATAAAAATAATTAGCAACTTAAAATATATAAAAACATACTAAAAAATTGATTAACTTCAAAGTTCATATGTACCACATAAATTAAAACAGAAACAGTAACATATATTGGGCCCCGTGCTGACACGGGTTCCATATCTAGTATATATATATATGAAATATAATATTTCTATTTTGGTTCCGTTACTCATGAATTCCAACTTCCAATAGATTTATTTTGTAAAGTAAAAATAAATAAATAATAATAATAATAATAAAAAAAATACACCTATATACTCCGCACTTTCTGTTTTACTGCTCAAGCATATTGAAAATATTTTTTTCTACTTTTTTTTATTTTTTATTTTATCCTTATCATTAAGTTATATATTTCCCAAAATTGGCGATCTAGTGAACATATTTAAAATTCTAAAAGTATGGAAAAGTAAAAGAAAACGGTGGAAGTAAATAATTTCCCAACTCTCAGAAGCTTCCGCATTTTTTTTTCCTTCGTTCACTTTTATTTGTGACTTTTAATATATTAAAAACAATTATTTTATTTTTAACATTAATTATTCAATCTTCAAATTATTTTTCTAGATCTAAGATTATACATCAACTAATAAGATATTTTGATAAACTATTCATATTAAGTAATAATATTTTTTAGTGAGTGTATAAAGTTTAAAGTTGGACAAGCAAAAGCAAACGGAAGAGAATAGTTGAAACTTTGAACCTAGACAGTAGACACTAATTAATTAATTAATTTCTTGTTGAAAATAATGAGATAGAAATTACGTTTAGGATTTAATTTGTTTGTGTTTTTTACTTTCATATATTACACCAAATTAACCAAAAAAAGACAAAAAAATTACATATGAAATCATGCCATAGTTTAGGGTTAATTACTTGTCTATTACGGAGCATCATTATTATTTTAAGCTTCTTTTAGAAAACACTAAATTTGATTAAGACGGCCCTAACTAAGGAAATATGAAGTTGTCTATGATAGAGAGCATTTTATTTTTTAAAATATAAAAAATTCGATAAGAATTTGAATTAGTCGAAAATCAAAGTAAGTATCGAACATCAGGTGGAAATAAAATAATTAAACCAACAAGGTCAATTTGGACTGTCCGACAAATCTTTTCTTTATATCTTAAAAGTGAAAATTTATTTTTAAAAAAGAAATAGTACTATTATGAAAAATCCCTTTTTAATAAGGGAAAATTGTACATAATTGCAAACTATTAATTCAAATTAAATGGTATAACTACACTTTGATTTAATTGTGTCCTGTAGCAAACTGTTTGTCAGTCGCCTCTCTCCCTCAAACTCTCGCTCGTCACTCTCCCTCTCTCGCTCGCTCCTCTGTGCTCGCCTCTCTCGCTTTATACAACAGAATTGTATAAATTGCGTTTCTGTTTGTATAAAGCAAAAGAAAATTGTATATACACATGCAAATACATATATATTCGTCCTATGCACTTATAATTATACAATAAAAATATTCCCCTGCCCAGTTCTCTTTTACCTTTCTCTCTTTCTCGTTTTATACAACAAAATTGTATAAATTGCGTTTATGTTTGTATAAAGCGAGAGAAAATTGTATATACACATGCAAATACATATTTATTCGTCCTATACACTTATAATTATACCATAAAAATATTCACCTGCCCAGTTCTCTTTTGTCTTTCTCTCTTTCTCGTATTATACAATAGAATTGTATAAATTGTGTTTCTGTTTGTATAAAGCGAGAGAAAATTGTATATACACATGCAAATACATATATATTCGTCCTATACACTTATAATTATACAATAAAAATATTCTCCTGCCAACGAGAGGCTAACAACAATTTATACAAATGGTCTGCCAGCGAAATTATACAAATCTGAAGAGGATCCAACGAATTATACAACTGCTTCTTTTTGTATATATGTATAGCGAAATAGACATAGCTTTCAATTGTATATGTATAGCGAATTATACATATATATGTTTGCTATGGAGCACAATTATGCAAACTTTGTTATAGCATACAAATATGATTTTTTTGTTTGTTATATGTGAAAGTTGCTCTTTTAATAATATGGATAAGAGTCCAAACAGAAATAAAGTCCATTGCATAAAATGTCAAGGCTCTACTAATAATAAATAACAGACTCAATTGGACTATGGCTGGTCTAATTAATGAGATATTACTAGATAAATATCCAAAGTCAAAATAATATGGTTATTCCGTTGAGGGTTACTATCGTACTCAATATTTGTTTGAATTTCCACCTGATATTTGGTATCCACGTGAATTTAATTAAATTTGAATTCGCATAGAGAAGTTTTATATTGCGGATTCCCGCGAGACGACTTCATACTTAAAGGGACTTTAAACCCTAGACTTCTGATTAAAAATAAGAGAGTATTTACCACTCTATCACAACTATCCTCGTACTCAATATTACAATGGTAACTTGCCTTTTATAATATAATATAGGATTTGTATATATAATACATAATCTCTACTTATGTAATAATAAATAAAAATATAAAGATAAATTTGAATTTTGAGTTTGTATATACGACGACATTTTTTTTAATAGAAAAACTACATTTATGTTGTCTTGTTTCTGAGTGAAAACTAGTAACTAGAAGAAATATATAGTATAAATTAAAGATTAATAATAGTAATAATAATAATAATATAAGCAAATCACAGATTGATTTGATGAATTTTTAGTAATAATATTATTAGTACTTATATAAAATTTGTTTCGTTATGTAAGTAAAAAAGTATTAGCATTTATATAAAATTTAGACAAATATTATGAAAAGTGGGTCGAGGAGGGGATAGGGGTGTGTAGGGTGGTGAGGATGGGAGTGCGCTATGAATGTGAGAGTGAAGACTAGGCATGTTAAAAGGTGGAAATAGTGTCATTTGTATAACTTATTTTTTCTATTTCTACTATGAAAATTATTTTATTTACTTTTAAGTACTTATTTTCCTAATAAAAATAATTTTCAAAAAGTTTGACTGATCATCAAACATAAAAAAAATTTAAAATATTTTTCTCCTCACCGAACACACCAAGTCGTTCTCTATTAGTTTTTCTTCTTGTTGGCAGGAGGAGGTGGGGTTAGAGTTAGACATCTAAGTTTGGTAGCAATAAATTAAATTAGCATAATTATTGTATAATAATTCCATTAAAACAAGGTTGAAAATTCTGCAAAAAAAAAGTAATTAAAAAAAAAAGGAAGATTCAAGTGCCACCTAGCATATAGACTAATTGTAAAGAAACTAGATATAGGACCCCGTGCCAGCACGGGCCCAATATATATTATTTTTTTATTTTAATTTATGTCATATTATGAAATTTGAGAAGTTATTGAAATTTTTATATGATTTTAAAAATATTTTAAATTTTTAGCTATTGTGATTTGTAGTATTTTTTTTAACATAATTTTGAAAATAATATTTATTACTCTGTTTGTTCTAATTTATGTGGCACACGCAGAATTTCAAATATTAACCATTTTTTATATGTTTCTTTAATATATTAAGTTCTTAATTATTGTATTTTATAGTACATTTTGAACCTAATTTTTTAATAATATATGTTATTTGCCATGTCCCAATTTATGTGGCATTAATTGATAGATTTGTTGGAGTAGAGAGATTTATTTTGTTAATTATTGTAATTTATAGTTTTTTTTTCCGTCAATTTCAAACAATATATGTTGTTAATTGATAGAATACTTTTAATGTAATTTTTTTTTAAAAATATTTGTGACTGTCCATGTCCCAATTTATGTGGCACATGTAAAGTTTTGACAATTAACCAAAATTTTAATACATTTAAAAAAATATTTTTAAGTCGTTAAATTTTCAGTAATTTAAATTGTTGTATTATTTATTACAATTTATAATACTTTTAAAGTAGTTGAAATATTGTACTATTTATTATGATTTATAACACTTTTTTTTTAAATTTATGTCATATTATGGAATTTGAGAAGTTATTGAAATTTTTATATGATTTTAAAAATATTTTAAATTGTTAGCTATTGTGATTTGTAATACTTTTTTTTTAACATAATTTTGAAAATAATATTTATTACTCTATTTGTTCTAATTTATGTGACAGATGCAGAATTTCAAATATTAACCCTTTTTTATATGTCTCTTTAATATATTAAGTTGTTAATTATTGTATTTTATAGTACATTTTGAACCTAATTTTTGAATAATATATGTTATTTGCCATGTCCCAATTTATGTGGCATTAATTGATAGATTTGTTAGAGTCGAGAGATTTATTTTGTTAATTATTGTAATTTATAGTTTCTTTTTCGCCAATTTCAAATAATATATGTTGTTAATTGATAGAATACTTTTAATGTAATTTTTTAAAAAAATATGTGTGACTGTCCATGTTCCAATTTATGTGGCACATGTAAAGTTTTGACAATTAACCAAAATTTTAATACATTTAAAAAAATATTTTTAAGTAGTTAAATTTTCAGTAATTTAAATTGTTGTATTATTTATTACAATTTATAATGCTTTTAAAGTAGTTTAAATATTGTACTATTTATTATGATTTATAACCTTTTTTTTTATTTATGTCATATTATGGAATTTGAGAAATTATTGAAATTTGTATATGATTTTAAAAATATTTTAAATTGTTAGCTATTGTGATTTGTAGTACTTTTTTTTTTAACATAATTTTGAAAATAATATTTATTACTCTCTTTGTTCTAATTTATGTGGCAGATGCAGAATTTCAAATATTAACCCTTTTTTATATGTCTCTTTAATATATTAAGTTGTTAATTATTGCATTTTTTAGTACATTTTGAACCTAATTTTTTAATAATATATGTTATTTGCCATGTCCCAATTTATGTGGCATTAATTGATAGATTTGTTGGAGTCGAGAGATTTATTTTGTTAATTATTGTAATTTATAGTTTCTTTTTCGTCAATTTCAAACAATATATGTTGTTAATTGATAGATTTTTTTGAGTGGACTATTTTTTTTATTAATTATTGTAATTTATTGTTTCTTTTTCGTCAATTTCAAACAATATATGTTTATTATATAATCCATTTTATGTGGTACCAATAGAATTTAGAGAGTCAATTAAATTTTTTATATAAGTTTTAAATAATTAAGCTGTTAATTATTGTAATGTATAGTATTACTTATATTATTTTTAAATATATTTAAATATTATATGTTAGGTTTTTTATCCTAATTTATATGGCATTGATAGAATTTAAAGTGTCAAATACTTGTTAATTATTGTAATAGATAATATGGAGTATTTAAGTCATTTATAGTATAGCAATTAATATATAATATGTAGTATTTAAGTGGAAGGTGGTGGGGCCCACTTATATAGTTTGATAAATATATTGGATATTAGTTGTGATTTATAGTATAGTAATTAATAATATATAATATGTAGTATTTAAGTGGAAGATGGTGGGGCTCACTTATATATTTTATAAATATATTGGACATTAGTAGTGATCTTATTGGACCATTGATAGTCATTCCTAGACTCTTCCATAATATAGTAATGTGCTTATAAAAAGAATTCAATCTTTAATTTAATATTTTAGTCAAATCAAACACTAATATCTACCTAAAAAAACTACTAATTATTTATATAAAAGTTTGGTTCGATTTCCATCCTTGGCGGTTGTAAAATCAAAGTAGGATTTAATTTAGATATCCCTTTTTTAATCAGTTTTGAAATATTTTATTTGAGTCGAGTATCTATCATAGACAATCTTTCTATTTTTATAAAATAGGGGCTATACGTATATCACAATCTTCACAAATTTACTTACCATGAAATTATATTGAATATATTATTATTAATTTAATTTAAATTTCTTCTAAAAATTACAGAACGATAGTGGATTATGAAATAAAAGAAGGAGAATGTCTATATAATCAAACAAAATTGAAAATTTTAATATGGCTCATTAGAAAAATAAAATTTAATATGGCTCCAGTAATTCAGTTGAATTTTCTGGAGGTCAAAATTAGCACAAGATTTTATATATGGAATTTATCAACAGTGGGTCACCAAAATTTAGAATCTTAGGTGGGAAAGTTAAATCAAATGAGAACACTTCTATAAATATGAAATTTCTCTCAACAAAGTCAAAAGAAATGAGTGAATGGTCAACATGGCAATTGCAGTAGTATTTTAGTGGCGGAGCCAAAAAGTTTTATTAAAGAACTTAAAATATGAAGAAATAAATATACGAAAAAATTGAAAGAGGTTTAATATATAGTACTTATATATATAAAATAAAATAATTTTAATCGTGTATGAATACTATAATATTTTGATAAAAGAGATTCGAATGAAATACTTGATCCTATTAGGCTCCGACCCTGAGTACTTGATTCAACTCTTTTTTGCTATCATTATAGATTTGTGGTGTGATGGTCAGAATCTCTTCATTCTTAATCAGAGGCTTTGGATATTTCCCTAAAAAATGAGTTCTATAATGCGTTAATTTAAATTTAGTCGAATTTCAATATGAGTATATGACATTAGATGAAAATAGTTTTTTTTTTAGAACTCTTCTTTTTGTTTCTCATCCGTGTCCAGAGTTCACATTAAAGCCCCAATTAAATCTAAATCGCGCACTGCATGATTTATTCAAAGATGACGCTCTCAGTAAAGAAAATTCCCTACACAGAACTGAAACTCGAGACCTATTTTTTTCCCTTGTCTCTCTGTGTTTAAAGGATGGCAGAGTGAAGAAAAAGATGTTTTCTTAATTATACTTAACTTGCAAAGACCATTCTTGGCATTTATGGGTAATAAGACAGTGAACAACTTTCAGTTTTAATCTTATTTTATGCTACTAATTAATTATGTTTTGATGCAAACGTGAAGTTCAATATAATAAAAGGAACCGTTTTATATTATGATGAGATGAATAAGATTTTCATTCTAAATTAGATATTTCAGGTTTGAATTTAGAGAATTGAAAAATCCTGATGGAGACTCACATTTTCTCAGGGTAATCTAAATAGACGTTCATCCCACTGCTTAAATAAAAAAGGAAAAAGGGTCAAAAATACCCTCAAATTTGGTTTATTAGTTGACTATACCCTTGCCGTTAAAATAAAGTTATTTATACCCTCGCTGTCACTAAATTCACCATTTATATCCCTCAATTGACGAAAATTCCCAAATTGACTCAAATTAACCCAAATTTTAAAAAAAAACCCATTCCCCATTTTAAACCCAATGCCCGACCCGTCTAAAAACCTAACCCAATAAACATTTAGCCCATTTTCCTTACCCATTCTTTTAAAAGATCTCAAACCCCACAAACTCAAGAACTAATAAATCTTTTACTTTTTCGCAAGTAATAACCTAGATGCAGATGTAAAATTTTCAACTGGAGTTATTGTATTGTTATGGTGTTGAATGAAAATGTAAGGTTTGAGACGGAGTATTTTTATTTTCTGGGTTTTCTTTTGTTGTTGCTGGGATCGTCCCGAATAATGAACAGGGGAGAAAGAAGAAGGAGAAGATTCTCGTTTGTTGCTCTAAGAAAATCAGCAAACAGTATCGATTTTATCATTAAACATCAACCTTCTTAGACTAGTATTGCTTTCCATTCTAATGCTCTGAAAAAAAGAGTCAAATGAATATGGAAATGGGGAATTTCTCGAATACCCAAAAACTCAGATCTATGACAATTTTATTTAATACATATATAAGCAAAAAAAAAAGAAAAAAAAGATGAATATTCATATGCGTTGCTTTAACTTAGATCTGTGATATCGCTGGATTAATAGCTGGCATGCCATACGAAGGAAAGTAGTTGTGACCAGTTGGAGGTGCAAAAGGCATTCTGACTCCTTGATACTGATGATGAGAAGCTGCATGCCATACTAATGTTAGGCTTCTCAAAATCCTTCTTCTGCTTTGAAACAATGTGATCATCTCTAACATTGTACTCCAACAAAAAAATTTCAGCAGATGAATCCTTCACAGATTTGCCTAGAACATTCCATACTAGTTGTTTGGCTTCTTTTGAAAGAATGGATAAAAAGGTTTATTGGGTTAGGTTTTTAGATGGGTCGGAGTATGAATTTGAAATGGGGATGTTTTTTTTTTAAAAAAATTTGGGTTAATTTGAGTCGATTTGGGGATTTCCGTCAATTGAGGGGTATAAATGGTGAATTTAGTGACGACGAGGGTATAAATAACTTTGTTTTAACTGTAGGGGTGTAGTGAACTAATAAACCAAAGTTGAAGGATATTTTTGACCCTTTTCTCAATAAAAAATTATTGATACATGTACAATATGATAATTATTGATAAATCAAGAATCAAATTGAAAGAGTTGAAGAAGTACTCTGTATTTTCTTATTTATAATTAATAAACTAGAGACTCATTTATAGGTACAGGCATAGCATTATGTGTTACACTATATCAAATCATATCTTACACAATATTAATATTAAAAATGTGATTTCTACATAATTAATTAAAACACAATATTCTTCTCGGACTCTTAGAATCATATATGATATTTTGAAATCATATCATATGATCAACACAATCCATGTTTCCTTAGTTATTTATGTACCCACACCCCCACCCCCACCCCCAAAAAATAGTACTGACAAAATTAAGCATATGGTTGATTTGAAAGTGAATTTAAGTTAAATTTTTTTATTTGATTATCCTATCAGGTTAGTAGTTATTTATCATTGAGATTTATCTATAATTATCTTTTTTTATAGTTCGACTGTATAAATATTCTTTTATACTTTTTTTAGTATTTGATAATCATATTAGACTGATCATAATTAATTAATCTAAATTTTAGTCACATAAGATTCATTTAAGAAAAAAAACACGTTCTAACAGGATCTAATTTAAATTCAAAAGTCAAATTTAAAATCTCTAATTAAGGGTGAAGATTTTTTATTCATCCCGGCAGAGACCTTTTAAGTATACCTTAAACTCTTGAATGACTCAAGATAGAGAAAAAGTTGTGGTCTATATAAAGGTAGTAGTGATAACAAACTTTCTATACTTTCTCAATAATGTTTTTATTTTTTTTTGAAGTTTTAGCATAACATTTGACTAAAGGGGGTTTTATCCATTTCTCTACAATTATGACAACTTCTCAATATGTGGATGAAAATGGACAAGATGATGGATACACAAAAGATGGAACTGTGGATCTCAAAGGCAATCCTATACTTAGATCCAATACTGGTGGATGGAAAGCTTGTTCCTTCATTGTTGGTATGTTATCTTATTAGCTCCCCCTCCCCCCTCGTGGTGCTATAGCCACATATAGCTTAGGGTGGTCAGTCAGATATCTTTCGTCAAAAAATTATAGGGTGGCCAATCAGATATCTTTCGTCAAAAAATTATATTACGCCTCGATGTTGTAGACACACAAATAGGCGTTTGTATATAGTCGACACTCTTTGAAGCCTAGAAGAGAAAAAGTTCATGAGTTATGTTAATGTCATATCTCCATGAAAACCATTCTAAGTGTAGGAATCATCCTCTACACTTACTTCTTTCCACTTGATCAATCCTTTTTTCTTAAATGTATGTGAATAGCAGAAGCTTAGTGCATTCGACTAATCTTTAATGTAATATGAATATATTTGTTTTAAAGAGGTTAAAATGGATAAATTTCTCGTTTCCACAGAAAAAGGAAAATCTTATAAAATTTGTGGTTTCAAGAAAAATCTCAAACATTTATACAATTATAAATCATTTTTCAAAATTTTGAAATTAAATTATTTCTAATCAAGAAAATATAACACTCTGTATCACATAAATTTAGACAATTTTTTTTTATAAATTGGTACCTAATATTTTAGGAACGTGGCCCTAGTTAACCATTTTCCTCAGTTTCAGTACGTGGCTAGACTTTGTCCGATCATATAAGTAGAGTTCCAAAATCATAATCTCATCTAGAAAAAGAATAATGGTCGAAGTCATAATTTTCATTAAGAAAAAATAAAATATATAAAAGTAAAATATATATATTTTTTCTTTTAATCTATGTTAAAAATACTAAACGACAAATATTTTATTTCAAAATGCTATAAGTATAGAATATCATAAGATATTGATCTTTATAACTTGTTGTGTTTTGATTTTAAATATATTCAAAGCTAATGATAACAACATTTAACCAACCGGCTGAAAAACTAGTCAAAAAGTAAAAATAAATAGAGTATACAAAATATCTTTTACTAAAACAAATACTATCTCCAAATATATTCTTTGATACTTCCAAATGGATAATGGAGATCATATTTAGACAAATCCTAGTAGAGTACATGCACACACGTTTTAAAACTCCCTTCCTTATGAATTTAGTCGCTAATTCATCGTTATTTTATTCGTAGCTAATAAAAATATGTTGTTAATTCGTCACTAAATAGAATTAGCTTGCTTAACTATAAAATTTATGTCGCTTAATTATTTTTATAGTAATGCTCTAATAATGCATATAGATGTCCCAAGTTACTATAGTAAAATCTATGTCCGATACCAATATAGGTGGTGATGGTCTTAATCAGATGTTTTGAGTTTTAAGTGCTAGAATGAAAAAAAGTTCTATTACGACTGTTGTCTTTAGAAATGAATCTTGCGTAATTAGAATTTAATCGGAATTTAATTGCGTACCAGACATGACGTCAGGTGGAAAACAAAATTATAAGATTTAGGACTTATTTCATACGGTAAATTAAGACTGATTTGGTAGATCAATTGTAGAAGCAGAGTTAGAATGTTAAATTTATAAGTTCTCAAGAAAACAATTTATTTTTAATATGAATATAAAGTTTATGTTAAATTTATTAAATTTTGCATAATTTATAAATGAAATTGTAGATCCACTTCTGATTAGTTGGCGTGACAAAATCATGAAGTTGCATTTTATCAATGAGTATACTACGTAACTATGTGGAACCCATAATCTAAATAAAGAAAATGCTCTTAAAATTTGGACTATATAATCTTAAAGATACATATTATATAGTTTTTTTTAATAATCTAAAAATATATACTTTATTTAAATTGAAGAAAGAAATGAATGTCCGTTTGATCATATCGAAAATTAAATGCATTGACTTCTCCATCAATCTTTTGGCAGTTGAATTAATACCTTTGTCCAATATTTATTTTGAGTTCAACCGACCCTTAGTTGCAACCAACTCAACCATAAATAATACTCTAAGTTAGAACATTGAATGTGGTGCAGCGGATGACGCTGTTTCTCTCTTAACAAGAGGTTTCAGTTTTGAATTTTGGATATGGAAAAAAATTCTTCGTCAAAAGCGCTTTCACGTATGGATCCCTACACGGCGTGAATCCAATGCAGATTCCAAATAACAGATAAAAAATCATTAAAAAATTAAGTTAGAATAGCCCAAGACCGATGAGCTCATTCTCAAGCGAGAATCTAACTTAAAAGTTACGAGTTCACACGAACCTAGTAATTTCTGCACAAATTTATATAAACAATAATTGTATATCAATTATTATTAAAGGCGCAACTAAAATTTATAGTTTATCATACCATAACTTTTTTTACATGTTGAATTTAAATAAATTATTTATACAAAATAAATATTATTTTTTTAACACAAATATAATATTTAAATCATGTTATTGAGTTTAATCGAACTCGTAATTATTACTATGACTTCATCCTCAATTATTTGACTTTATTATTATGATTGGCAATATAATTTTTTTTTTTTTTTTTGATGAATTTGCAGTATATGAAGTTTTCGAACGTATGGCATATTATGGTATATCATCAAACTTGGTAATATATTTAACAGAGAAATTGCATCAAGGAACTGTTAAATCATCAAATAATGTCACAAATTGGGTTGGAACTGTATGGATGACTCCTATATTGGGCGCCTACTTTGCTGATGCTCATCTTGGACGTTATTGGACTTTCTTGATTGCATGTGGCATATATCTCTTGGTACGTATTGATAATTTCCGTAGCTAATTTCATATTTTCTAGTAATAAGGACACGTATCTAAACTCAAATATTCCTTTTGTTAAGATGACACTTAGTTTGAGGCAGAAGAAGTATATGACTAAAGCCTAGGATCGGATTATTTGAATAAGAACAGATTAAAATAGACCGAGTTAATAAATAGATCCTCAATTTGTTAGAAAATAATGTGTTGTAATTTTGTTATACCAAACTTGTTGACTTAATGTAAGAATACTCATATCCAATTATTGGGTAAGAAAAAACTCTAATCTTATATATATGTCATCAATATGAAAGATTGACCTAGGACGAATTGTCATGTTCATGTATTTGATTTAAAATAGTATAAAAGTAAGGAAAATGTCAGAAATTATTTATTTTTCTACTTGACAACTTGATGTGACGTGATTACCAAAAAGATTATAAAACAAATAATATTGAAGTCACAACAAAGATATAATAGGACCACTATTATATTTTCTTGTATTTACTTCCTTCGATTTAAAATAATTGATGATCTCGATTCAAAATAATTAATATTTTATAAAATTAAGAAGATATTTTTTTTTCTCAAATTTGTCCTTGTCATATTTCTAATTCTCATGATAATTATATATCAAATTGAAAAGAAAAAAATTATAACTGGTGATATTTTAATCAAAATTCTTCTCTATTTTTTAAGAGAGAATAGATTTCTTAATTTATGAGCTCGATTTTAAAATATTAATTATTTTGAATCGAAGGGAGCAAGATTTGTCAGTTCAGTCTATATTATTGACTCTAGAGAGTCTATTTTTGGAATTTTGCTTGAATTTTTCACTATATACAAATACCTTTTCTTTGTTTTCTTCTGCAAGTTGCTTTTTCCTCTAAATTATGTTCAAAGTTGGTGTACTTGTCTAGAAAATTGGTTCAAATTAATTTGGTTGGTTAAAAACGTGTTCTAGTAGATCCCCCCCACCATTTGGTGGAAGCTAGCGCAACACATGATGTGAAAATTAGATATATATTATAAGTATTAAAAAATTGATATTTAAATGAAAAATGATAAAATTAATCAATAATTATCTACCAAGTTTCAGTCTTGAGCTAGTTGACCTCAAAGATTTCTAAATTATAAAACAATGAGAAAAATATCATTTTACGTATGATGAAAAAAAATTCCTAGACAAGTCTGAAAAGCAATGATTGGTCGATCCTATACAGTTTGACCTTGTCTTGAGAACACATTATGAGATATGTTGAAACGGGCTAATTGATTGGTCATATGCATGCTAATGGATTATGTATGTTATTACAGTTCTAAGAAATTTGTTTGGTGTCTCGAAATTGTAGTATTTCTATCGATAATTGTGTCAACTTGATTGTTATTGCATGTTAGTACTAATGACAATTCCATATTTACTGATCGGAACGTCCATTAGAAATTCGCGTTTTTTTCATAATTAACCAAATGTCATTAAAAATTGTCACAGGGTATGTCACTACTAACACTAGCAGTATCAATCAATGGCCTAAAGCCTCCTCATTGTTCCAATCCAAGTTCAATTGACTGCAAAAAAGCATCCACACTTCAACTAGCTGTGTTCTTTGGTGCACTCTACACCTTAGCCGTCGGTACGGGTGGCACGAAACCCAACATATCGACGATCGGAGCCGATCAATTCGACGAATTTCACCATAGGGAAAAATCACAAAAACTTTCATTTTTCAATTGGTGGATGTTCAGCATTTTCCTAGGGACACTATTTGCTAACACTGTGCTTGTTTACATTCAAGACAATGTGGGCTGGTCACTTGGATATGGGCTTCCAACATTGGGCCTTGCTATATCTATAATGATATTTTTGGCTGGATCATCTTTTTATAGACATAAAAAGCCCAGAGGAAGCCCATTTACAAGAATGGCTAAAGTCATTATTGCTTCATTAAGGAAATGGAAGATTAAAGTCCCTAATGACCCAAAAGAGTTCTATGAACTTGATTTGGGAGAATATACCAAAAATGGAAAAGTTAGAATTGACTCCACTCCTACTTTGAGGTTTGTACATATTATACTTGTTCGACAAAATTTCTGGGAAGTCAAAAGTGTTTATTTTAGAAAGTCAGAGTCGTTTGGCCAAGCTTTAGGGAAAAAAGGAGAATGTTTTTGAGTACTAGCATTTTTGGTAAAAAATACTTTTCAAGATAAGCAGATTTTAGAAGCTTGACCAAATAGACTATTAGTTATATACACCAATGGTATACATAATTTCTGAGAAGTCAAAAGTGTTTATTTTAGAAAGTTGAGTCGTTTGACCAAGATTTAGGGGAAAAAAGAGAATGTTTTTGAGTACTAGCATTTCCAATGAAAAATACTTTTTAAGATAAACAGATTTTAGAAGCTTGACCAAACAGACTAGTTATATACACCAATAGTATACATAAAACACTTTTATACAAATAGTGTAATTTAACCAATAATAGCAATATGTTACTTATCTTATTTGTTTAGAGCCTACCCTTACTATAAACAAGTACTGGTATTTTACTTGACACGAAGTTTAAGTTATTAGTTTAGCGTGCTTATATGATATAGGAGTACTAATGGTGATGGAAGAGTATACATAAAAAGTGTGTAGTTCAATGAAATTTAATACGATTTCTCGATATGGAAAAAGTGTCATATAAATTGGATATGACGGATTTTCATGTTTGATGCAGGTTTTTGAACAAAGCTTGTGTTAAAGTAGATACAACTAATCCATGGATGTTATGTTCAGTTACTCAAGTAGAAGAGACTAAGCAAATGCTAAGGATGATACCAATTTTGATTGCTACATTCATTCCAAGTACAATGTTAGCTCAAATCAACACACTTTTTGTCAAACAAGGCACAACTCTTCAGAGAAACATTGGTAGTTTCAGCATCCCTCCAGCTAGTCTAAGTGGATTCGTTACAATATCGATGCTAGTCTCCGTTGTGTTATATGATCGTTTCTTCATGAAAATTGCCAAAAGATTGACGAAAAATCCAAGAGGTGTAAACATACTTCAGAGGATGGGAATTGGAATGGCTTTCCATATTGTGATCATGTTAGTTGCATCGTTCGTTGAGAGGTATAGGCTTAGTGTAGCAAGGGATCATGGACTAGTCGAAAATGGTAAACAAGTACCGTTATCCATTTTTATTTTGTTGCCTCAATTCATTCTTATGGGAACTGCTGATGCATTCTTGGAAGTAGCCAAGATTGAGTTTTTTTATGATCAAGCACCAGAAGGCATGAAGAGTCTTGGAACTTCTTATTCAATGACTAGTCTTGGTGTTGGGAGTTTCATTAGCAGCTTCTTGCTTTCGACAGTTTCTCATATCACCAAGAAGCACGGGAATCATAGAGGATGGATATTAAACAACCTGAATGCATCTCATCTTGACTATTACTACGCGTTCTTCGCGATACTCAACTTATTGAACTTCTTCTTTTTCCTGTTTGTGAGCAAGTTTTATGAATACAAAGCTGAAGTCTCTGATTCACTGTCTGTGCTAAGGCAAGAATTGGAGATCGAATCGACACATCGGGTAACTAATAGCCAAGAAGCTTCAACCAACACACAGGTGAATGGTTCTACATAGGATTTTAACTAACATATATATTTTGCTCCAAACTTCTTTTCTGTTTTATAGCTAGGTAGTGTACTATATTGTCTATGGCTCGGTTCCTCCATAAATGCCGCTGCACCCATGTCAGATCCTCCGAAAATGCAGCCTCACAGTCGGATCATCCGAATATTTTGCATTTTTGGAGGATCTGACACTGATGCACCAGTATATTTTGAGAATCCGAGCAATATAGCTATACGGGGCAATAGTTTTGTGCACCTCCTTTCTCTTTGTTATGATTTTCACACGATTGTAATGATAATCAGTTAAATATAGTTGTTACGAGATATGCAAAGCCATGCTTGTCTTATTGAACAGCATTTTCAATTTCATAGCTGATATCTCTAAATGAAATAGTTCATAATCTGAGTAGAATTTTATGGTCTATTTTCTCTAGAAATTTCGTCTCCAACTCGTATGCTAATATAATAATATTCACTATATACAATAATATGTGGTCAAAATAATGATCTCTCAAGACATACAGAAGATAGCAGAAGTATTTTACATTAGCGTGTTCCACCACGTAGAGTAAAGTACTGATAATGCCTAGTCGAATGAGGAAAAGAAGAAGAAAAAATAGTATACTGCTCTCTCAAGTGACTCAGGGCTTTTTAACTTATCATCCATCCTTTGAAATCCTTCAAATGAATCAATCTTATAGCAGATTCTCTGTAAAAATCCGTCTTCCTTCCGTTTTCTTTACCTTTCCTGTTATTTTTTTTGTACATGTGATATTTTTTTTATGATATGTTGGCATGTGTTCTCTAATATGGCCTCCTTTTTGCTAATTGAAATGTTTTCTTCAAGAAGTGATTAGCAACTTTGTCATTTCTATGACAAACTACCCTCAAGATTGTATTGGGATCTGCTCTATTCCATCTTCCTGTTGTTGGAGGCATAGGTAGTTTCTGTCCTGATCCCACAACTCCCATTCCACTAGCTTCACATGCCACAATGCTGAAATCTTCAACCAATTGCTCAGTTGATTGTCCCATTAAAGCTATCACCCCCTCGACCGTCTCAGCTTCTGTGTCCACAACATCCTCTACTACCAATCCTTCACCACAAGTACAGAACACCCTCTTTAGGCTCTCAAAGTCCTCTTCTATTATCTGATGATCAGCTCTCGAAAAGAGTCTTTTGCTTCCTCCGGCTAGTAGAACCATGAGGTAGGCCTCGAATGAAGCCTTCATCACTTCTTTTAAGGCCAATGGCTGAGCCTTGTCAGTGAGGATCGCGCATAAAAGAGTGAGGTTTTGCTTGAGTGCCCTTAATGCTGGTTGTATACGTGTGCTCTCAACGTCCCTGATATAGAGGTTGCCGTAGAATACACAGTGAGAATCGAAGAAAATGAGACGATAAGCAGCAACTTCTGATACATGTTGTACAGCTACTTGGATGGCTGAACGTGTGTGATCAAAGTAGGAGTAGCTCCCTATCTGTCTATTCTTGCTGTGACGACTTCTTGGAGTAGGGACAGTTTTCGAGGAGATTGATAGAGTTTTATCAAGGGAATGGAGTTGTAGAAGAAAGTAATGCAAAGTGTTTAGCCTTATATATAGGCGTTGTGTCCCTCGGCTCGTTGAAAGGCGGGGATGATTGCCTTCATCTGCTATATGATGGTTTTGTTCATCTGCTCCTACACTGCAAACAGCAAATTTCCACAGTTTGGAAAACCTTGAATCTTGGCTACATCTTGTTAGAGGAGGAAGTGTAGGAATGTAGCTTTGCTTTGACCCTATAAAAGGAACCAAAGACAAAAGAACAGATTAACTATTTGAGCACTATAGTTACGAGTTTAGCAGAACCTAGTAACTTTGGCTCAAACTTTGTATATTCATTAAAACGTTTCATTTATTATGTACTTATTCAAAACTCATAAACTAAAAAATATGGCGTTGCCTCGGTCTTGAGGTATGAAATGAAGTGAGTTTTAGGAATTGTGTTCTTACCACATGATGTGACAAAGGTAACATATTCCTTGAACAGATGCTCAAAGCCAACAGCAAGATCCTCTACTAAGTCCTCTGACATGGCCATTGGGATTTCAAAGAAATTGTCCACAGCTTCCTTGGCATGTCTCATTAGATCAACTGCTGATTGTGCATATGGCTCACTTTTGGATTTTGGATTCCATGTCTGCATATCAAAGTTTACTACAGTGTCGGAACCAGGATTTTCACTAAGTAAATTCAAAACATAAAGAAGTAAACACACGAAGAAGCCAAGGGGACCGCGCCCCTAACAGAAAAAGACTTACTTCAGTTTCTTTTGCCCTCATAATAATCTCCTTTCCTTTCTTCAACCTTTCTTGAATCCATTTTCTCAGAAGATTCATTATGATTGAATCAGTTTCATAAGGAATCATCTCTGACAATGTGTCTTTGCCTCCATCCTCACATTCATCCGAATCCTCCACGACCATTTGGATTAATACTTTTTCGAGTTTTCCAGCCTTCTGCAATACTGAAACTGTCTGTTTTGTGAGCAAAGTCGCGCCCGTGAGATATTGCTTCAACAAAGTTCCATAGCAAGAATGTAATGCCACAGCTGCTACTCCTGCTGCAATAGGATGCCACTTCTTGAGTACAGGGCTGAAAGTTTCCTTCTCCTTAGTTGCTAATTCTTCAGTTTCATCGGCTAACTTAATTAGTGTCTGACTCACTTCTTCCAATTCAAAACTTGCTCCATCTATGCTCATTTCTTCCAATATCTATTTTACACATCAAAAAAGAAAAATAGTGTTACATCAAAGAAACCTGAAAATAAATAAATCCAAATCCCAACAGAGACAAAAAAAACATTAGGTGATTTCTATTCATCTGTCCTAGCCTTGGTGAACAGAGTTATCTGGTATCTATTGCTAGTGGGAGGTGGCAGGTATCCTTGGAGTTGGTCGAGGTGCGTGCAAGATGGCCTAGACACCACAGATATAAAAAAAAAAAACTGAAAGGGATGAAAGCTATGTTGCTCAAACCCTCCAAAAATACTTCCACGCCTCTTTCGGATCCTCTAAAAGTGCATAGCTTTTGAAGGATTCGACAAACACCCGAGAATATTTTTAAAGAGTCCAAGCAACATAGGTTGAAAGAAAGGCTAAAATACTAAAGTTTAACATCTATGACTCAACTTCAAGGAAAATAGAAACTAAGGAATGTGACATGTTATAATGAGGATTGAAATACACTAATCATAGTGTAGAAACTCTTTATATTGTCAGTATATATAACTTAAATCCAGAATACTAACCTTAGCAAATGCATCCCTCATGGACGAACGAATAAAGTAACAAACTTTATTTCCATCTGAATCATCCTCTGCGAGTTCATCCCTTTTCTCAAAAACATCAGATGTATATCCTGGAACATCTTCCTCTAATATCTTCATCGCCGCGAAGAATAAAGGAAGATTATTCTCCAACAATCCAGCACTCCCCCTATTGAAACTATCATGATAGTTAACCAATCTTTTCTCCGACCATTCCCTCATCGATATCAACACATTTGCCAACATCTTAACATAAAAAGGCTCCATATCAACTTTCTTAGCATCAGTAGCAACTTCAGTACTCAACATGATCATCGCTGCGCCTAAAAGATCAGGCTCAACCTGGCCAGTGACGATGTACTGCTCGAATAACACCCAAGTGAAACACAAGTTATGAATTGACTTGTTGACACCCAAAATCACCCATGTTTTTTTCATCAATTCAAGAAGCTCGTCGACTTCATCAAGAACCATTGTATCGTCTTTTAAGTCGAAAACAGAGGATAACAGAGCAGTATAAATGTGGATATTTAAAGGGAATCCATCAGCCCAATGACAAATATCAGTTGCTGAACCATCACTTGTTCTCCAGGCTAAGGACACTACTGAATTGCAAAGTGCTCTCATTGTCTCCGAATTCTTGCCAGTGTCGATGGCTTTCGTTTCAGCTGATCTTATGATCTCTCTGAAGCGTTTAGCGGATGTGTTTGATTTTTCTACTGGTAGTGAAGGGTAAAGGAGAAGGCCTGCTTCAAGGATTCCAAACTGACGTTTTTGCCATTGATGGTATTCGTGAGAATCGTTGAATTCGGATGGTTTAAGATGGCGTAATAGCTCTAATGGTAAGATTATTGTCTCTGCTCTTCTCCCCATCTGTACAAAATTTCACAAATATTTGTTCAGTTTGTCATAGTCTTCAATTCTTGAACTCATCCACATAGAAAAGGTCTTATATATGAGCCTGTATTGCTCGAACTCTTTAAAAATGTCGCTAATTGTGTGCTCGATTCTCCAACAATAGTGTATTTTTTGAGGTTCCGATACAGGTGTAGCAACATTTTTGAAGAGTCTGAACGACATAGCTATGGACTAGTACTCTGTACTCCATCCGTATAATCTATATTGATCAGACTCTCCAAAAATATTGTCGTATCCTTATTATCAAACCCTAAAACAATGCACTACTTTTAGAGGTTCCTACATACACTCAATGACATTTTTGAAAAGTCCGAGTAATATATGTTATAATTTATATGAACCTATTTGATTGAGAAAAAAATTAGGTATACTAAGGGTGTGTTCGGTATGGAGTAAAATATTTCCCTTCGTACCGAACATACCGATTGAGCTCTACAACGTAGTCATTTTCCTTTTTTTTTTTTTGTGTGTGTGTGTGTGTTTTTTTAAAATGCATGCAAAAAGACATTAAACATGCAAAATAGACATAATGTACGTACTTGTCCAACAAGAGTTCTCATGAGAGTTTTACGTAGCCTACTATCACTTTGCTCCGACACCCTCATTTGCCGCCTCATAATCTCGGCCGACGTCATCGGTCTCCGTGCCCTCGAATGGGGCACGGTGAATCCCACCTTGGGGCTAGCACCGCCCCCAGGGGACGAGGGGTTGCCTCCATAAGAGCTAGCTCTTCGTGAACGTGACCGTTTCAACATCTTCAACCCTAGCGCGGTTTTCACCTTGCTAGTCACGGCCATCCCTACCCCAGATGGCTTCACCGGTGATCCGGGGCTGGTAGATCCAACCCTGGACCCGCTTCCATCTCCTCCTTCAGACGGATTATGATACGAGATAGCCGTCCTACTGCCAAACCCCGGTGATGACCGACATGCGGTGAAGAATATCTCGTAAGCCGTGTCGCGGAAATGGTCACGATGAAGACCGTCAATATTTTCAAATGGCCAAATAAGGTCAATGTCAACGGACACAACATCTTCGCCAATAGTATTTGCATGGCGAAGATGTTGTGTCATGGTGGTCGTAGTAGGTGCCATTATATATGAGCTAGCTGCTATGACAAACTACGCGACGGATATGTAAATTTGTCAAATATCCGGCCGTAGAGGGCGGAGAGAGAAGCCGGTGAACATTAGAATTTTTTTTTTTTCGAGGCGAAGAATGAAAGAAGCGAGAAAGAGAGAAAGAAAAACAAATAGTAGACAAAATAATAGATGGTTATGTGAAACTCTTAATTTGTATTTCTCCGATAAAAACGAAGAACCAAAGGTGGTGAAACAAGAGATAATTAGTCACACTCCCAATATTTTTTTAAAAATAGTAAAGAAAAAAAAAGATTTATATTATATTTATTTATTTTCTAGAGGATAATTATTACACACATTTTGTTTCTAATTTGATTTTTCGCTCGATGTCTGATATCTTTATTACCGTCCAACTAAATCCAAATTCTAGTTGATTAATGTCGATACACATAAGGATGTCATGTACACATGACACAACTAGTTATTGTGCCGAGAAGGAGCAACAACATTGAAGGCATTTACAAAGTTGGATTTGGGACCCAGACCCAATAATTAACAACTATCTAAAAGGAAGACGGATGAGAAAAAACGATTTATGTAAATTATTGAAAAAAATGTCTAGTCCTCTCATCTCTTTTCTCCGAGTTTTGCTTTTCATCCCTTTCTTCTACCCGTGTTCTTCGATTTCCCTTTTAGTTCTTAAATTCCTTTGTAATTCCAATTACGAGTTAATGAAATATATCTATCAGTTATTTGAGTTTGAATTGTGTTAGCCTAGTTATTGAATTTGTTACAAATTATGACAATAATATTCAGTTTCTTAGTTATTAGTAAAAGTCTAATATTTAATAGTACGAAGAGTCTACTACTTTATTTTATATGCCTATATATGATTAATGAAACTCAAACTCAAAAGCAAAGTTAGGAATTTATGGGTTCTGAGTTCTGCAATAATTATTTTAAGTGATAATAAGTAGACTTTAAATTTAATATTTATACATATTTAATGAGCTTATTAACACAAACACATTATCTGAGCAAAATTCATAAAAATTTCGATCGAACTCACATGCAGATTATCAACTCTGACTTCGCATAATATATACAATAACATCCAAAATGTAATCCTTTAAGATTATAGAATTTTGTTTTTGGGGATATTTTTTTTGTCTATAATTTAACTCATATTTTCTTTTATATTGTTTTTTTTTCGTTCTTTGATTTATCGTTGTTCAAAATATACGATTATTAACTCACACATTGTCATGTTATTTTGATTTCAACAACATATAATGGTGACAAATATATCACGATCTAAGAAAATTATAAAATGACGTGACAAGTAGATTCTCCTTTTAATATGTCAATGATAAATCTTTATAGACGAAGGCATCTAAAAAAATGTATATTTGTCGTCCATTCATTAATTGGCATATGTTCTAAATTGTTTATATTAACTCAACAAATATAAGATATGACAATTAAAAAAAGGAAAATTTATACCGAATGACACACATTTAGCCTATTTTAGATATCGTGGCAATATTTTAAGAAAATAGTGATTCGTGGCTATTTTTTCCAAATCTTGTTATTTCTCTGATTTGTATAATTTGTTTGATTTGTATAAATTCAGAATTGGCATGATTCAGTTCCTGATTGTATAAATCCAGAATTTTGTATATGCTTACCCTAACTATTTGTATATACTATTTATGAAATATTCACAATAAATTATCATGCTTGGATATTGGCAAGTATAACACCCCGGAAATCTAATGACCTAAACTAAAGCCTAACATGTGGTCTAGTACCCTAAATAGGATTAACATGAGGATTTGAGTCCTAAAATAACTTCCCTAAGTTTGTACTAAGGTGTTAGTCTCTAAACGTCAAGGCATGACCCCCCAAGGACCAACCAATGGTCCTTGAGGAGGTCCTTAAATTGCAGCCAAAAACCTGCCTGAAGGCAGTCACCTACGAAAGAGGCACCCACGGCTCGTGGGTGGACACACACCCCGTAGGTGGGGGTCGTGAGTGAAGACTTAGTCTTCCCCCAAACTCCCCCAAAGCTCCAAGTTTTAGTCACAAACCACACTTGTACAGTACGGTCTGTGGACCAACTCACGCCCCGTAAGTGGGGGCTCGTGAGTGAGGCCTGGACCAAGGCCAAAAGACTAGCCTCAGACCCAACCCACGAGTGACCAGTACGGTCCGTGGGTGCATCCACACCCCGTAGGTGGGAGGTCGTGGACGAGGTCTGCAAAAGTTGTCTTGAGCTTGGCCAAGTGAGGGGTAGTTTCGTAAATTCTAAATCAATTAATTAAGGGTGGGGACGGTTATTATTAGTTATTTTAGACCTATACAAATACTTCTAAGTCATTAAACTCCACTTAACACTTCATAACTCACAAGACTCAAAACCAACTCTCTTCTCCAAAAAATTCTCTCTCTAGGACTCCATTAAAGAACCAAGTCAAGGCCAAGCTAGGGGATCCAAGAACCAACCTTTCTTCTCCAATTTCTTGTGAAAATCAAGCTAAGGTATGGATGCTTTTCATCCTTGGGTAGCTATCACCCAAGGAGCCCCTTCAAACTATGTTTCTAAGACTTCAAAACTTAGGGTTTTCAATCTACATCATGGGTTTTCTTCCAAAACAATTTTAATTGTTTAATTATGGTTTATTATGATTGATTATGATGATTTATGGTTGGATTAATGGAGTATTGATGGATTTTTGATGAAAATCTCCTATGGACCTATGATTCCCATTTCTTCCTAAATTGTGAACTAAGGTGTGACTTGATTGATCACGGAAGCTTGACAATTGATTATGTTTACATGAATTATGTTATTGAATCATGATTTCCCCTATGTAATGTAGTGATTTCAAGAAGTTAGGGTTGAATGTGATTTATAGCCTTGAAGGGAAAATTGCTAGGGTTTGTATATGTTGATGAAGATTCTATATGAACTCATGATTCACCTATGTAATGATGATCCTATGACTATTGTGTATTGGTGGTATTGATGCAAGAACCTTCTCCCCTACACCTTTACACATGACTATGCATGAAAGGACTATGATTATGATATTAATGTTGTGTTGATTGAAAGGTTATTTTCATAAAACACTATGAACATGATGTGAATGGTTTACTCACATACTAAGGATTCTAAGGGTGAAAGGCCATTCTCACCTAAAGAATCCATGAGCTATCATGATACTATGATGATTTGAGTGCTAGGCATTCTTCCATGAAAATGAATATAAAGTAAAGACTTAACATGATTATTAAAGGGAATTAAGCTTAGCACCGAGTGGATAGGAGCATGAGATGGAAACCTTATACCTCAGTTAGTTTGGATTTCTAGTAGCAATCTCCCTATCCCATAACTATGTGCCCACATAGGTCCTTAGCTAGTGGATCCACCTATAAGATAAACATGTAAGTTCTACCTTAGGCAAGTGAAACACCTCTTTTCGGTGTGGGTTCATGACACTGGATTCCATGTAGCTCACATGGTCTATGTCGGTTAAGCCAATATTTCCCTACATGATAAGAACATGATCCATGATATGACAAGAACAAGAATATGAACTATGGACCAGAACATGAGTCATGTGCTATGATTACTTAAGGGGTTTTACTTAGTGTGAGTGGGGGTATGGGACTTCACTTAAGCATTGCACAAGTAAGCATTGAGAGTGATTGTGGTATGTGCTTGATGACATGATGCTTTATGAGTTAATGTATGCTTTACATGAATACGTACCATGAACATGAACCATGAATAAGAACATGAACATGAACATGAATATGAGCTATATCCATGACTTCTTAGTAAGCTTGCTTAGTATGAGGTGGGGTATGGGACTTCACCTGTACATTGCAAAAGTAGGCTTATAGAGGGGTTATGGTGTGGTTTACTTATGACATGATAATGTATGAATCTATGTATGCATGATATGAATTGATGTAAGAGTGAATTCCTTTATTGTGGACTATGAACATGAATGTCTCTTTGACTATGAGTGTTGACTATGGATGAGGTCAAGATAAGATATGCCTGATTATGGTAGCCTAGGGTTGCTTATGGTATGATTTGACCTTGCAATTACTCTAAATGTGCATGATGGCTTATAAATTTGAAAAAGGTTTCAACTAAATGTCCCTTTTATGCATGTTTTAAGGATTTTTATGCATGGCTCCATACTTAGTACAAATAATTGTGCTAACCCATATTCTCTACATTTTTTTATAAGTATAGGTTCTGATCGTTGAGACGCATTTCTCCTTTCAAGTGAAGCTTGGGTTGACTATTCCCTAAGCTTGGTGAGTCCTCAAGTTCGAGGACGAATTATCCATTTCTAGCTTTCTATCGTATTTTCTATTTTCAAGACTATTGATGAAAAGGGCTATGTCCCTAAGATTGTACTCTAGTGTTTTAGATGGTGTATGAGACAATGTCTAGACTCTTATGATTTTCTTTTATGGAAAGACTTCTATTGTAAAAGTTTTAAATTTTTCCGCATCATTACCATGTCTTATGTTATGAATATGGTAAGGGCTTGTATGAGACCCCTTCGGGGTCAAGTACGCCGTGTTACGTCTAGGGGTACCCCTGAGTCGTGACAACAAGCAAAGTGTACAAACAAAATTCTAAAAATCCTAAATGTTTAAATACACAATTTGTATATATACTTACCCTATTTTTACATTCCAAGCGAAATATACAAACCTCATCCTTCATAACAAATGAAACTATAGTTATGAAGCACAATTATCAAAACTATTACTATAAAACCTTATTATATTTATTATCGTTGTTATTTCTAAAATTTTCTCTTAAAAAACCCTTTATTGATGAAGGCATCTCGGAGAATTATTGAAAACACAGCAAGAAGACATGTAGTAATAATAGAGAATTGAAAAGACTAAAATACCCCCTAAACCTGTAAAACAGACATGTTGTAAGACATACATATCTAAGACATGCAATGACAATTAAAGAAATTTTTAGAGATGAAGGCATCTCAGAGAATATATATTTGCTGTCCATCCATTAATTGGCATATGTTCTAAATTGTTTAAATCAAATCAACAAATATAAGACATGAGAATTAAAGAAATTTTTATAGATCTCAGAAAATGTATATTTGCAGTCCATCCATTAATTGACATATGTTCTAAATTGTTTATACCAAATCAACAACTATAAAACATATATAAATGTATATTTGCAGTCCATCCATTAATTGACATATGTTCTAAATTGTTTATACCAAATCAACAACTGTAAAACATATATAAATGTATATTTGCAGTCCATCCATTAATTGACGTATGTTCTAAATTGTTTATACCAAATCAACAGCTATAAAACATATATATACTAGATAATTTATTCGTGTGTCACATATATTAAGAACTTGAAATATTGTAAAATTCTTACTCTTTAATAACCTTTATCTTCTACATATTTTTAATCATAATATTTGTTCTTGATATAATTAGTTCCTCAATATTATTGGATGATTTCTCATAAATTCGTCAATTGTCACTTTCTTTATTGTGTTTGTACATGTGCAAGTAAAGTATAAGATACTCAATTTGATGACCTATTTACTATTCATTCTTTAGCCAGCAACAGTTAGTTTTTCTTGCTCTTTCATGGCATTGTCCATGAACACCCAAATTTGTCATGTGAAAGATAATATCCCCTTGTATTCTCAAATGTGTGTTCCTTGATTATTCCAGAGCTAGTACATCATAAAAAAATCTCATTAATTAAGTTTTTAAAAACTTTTTTAATTATATTTTTAAAAAATTGAAAATATTTTGAAATATATTGTTTTGGACAAAGAAAGAACAACTAAAGAATACTGAACAAACCAAGTCACATGTTTGTTATTATGAAGGGCACCAACTAGACAAAAATGTAGGAGATAAAAACAACTAAAAATAATTAGAAGAAGACTCTTAGAAGAGTCAAGAAAGGTTACAAGTAGCAGTAGTTATAATAGTAGGGACTCTCCAATTTTTTCTTGTATTAACCATTAACATAGAATAGAAAAGTATTAATATAGAAACATTTAAACTTTTCTGAATAAAGAATGTGAAAGGTTAAGAAGCAATAAGTAAAAATACGTGATAATATCTATCTATTTATCTCTCTCTCTCTCTCTCTCTATATATATATATATATATATATATATATATATATATATATATATATATATATATATATACTACCTTAAAAGGATGAACTCCTAACTTGAATGTTAAATTATTATAATACCTTCAACTTAAAATTGAACAAGTAGACACAGTATCCTATGTTGACACCCAATTTTGACCCGCCACGATAGGAATTAATTTTTTGAGCTTCCTAATTTTCAAATAATTTGGAATAATTGGTTTTGTGAAGAAAAAAAAACTCAAAATATTTCTCAAGTTTTTAAAATGATTTTACTTATTTATGTGATTAACGTGTTTTATATAGGTACACATATTCAATTAGTTTATTATTATTTTTAGTAGTTGAGATGCATCACTTTTTATGCTTATGGGTTAAATAATTTATTAATGTAATCTAGTCTTAATTATAATTACACTTTTAAGACAATTAGTTTAATTATTTTATAATTAAGATCGATTGTTTATTTTGTTAAAATTAAGAAACTCGTTAATTAATTTATATTAATTCGTCTTATTTAATTACTAGCCGAATTTTACTAAATGAATTCAATTTGGCTACATTCCTAATTCATCGGCTAAATTCACAATGCAATTGACCACTCAATTCGGTTAAAATTGTAACTTACTAGACTTTACTTTTACTTCACTATTAGGACCAATTTTTGGGCTTTTATCTTACAGTTTTCAGCTGCCCAACTCTTCCAAACCAGCCTAAATCAGTAAGGCCCATCAACAATGCATTTTCCAGCAACACCATATGTACAGTAGCCCACAAAACAGAGAAAAAACCCATTCCTAAATGACCCAAAACCCAGCCCAACTTCAATTTCAGCAAAGAAATAAGTATAAATTAGACAAATGATATAGTATAATAAAGAAATTACTTCCTTTCCCTACTCTTTCATTAATTACCAAAAATCTCTTTTTTTAGTGTTTTTCGGATACATAATATAGCAGTTTGGATACTTAATATAGCAGCGCGGATACTTTAATTAATAACGGATGGATACTTAAATTATTAAGTTGTTAGCAGCACGGATACTTAATTAACGGGTGGATGCATAATATAGCAACGCGGATACTTTAATTAATAACAGGTGGATACTTAAACTAATAAAGTATCCGGTTAAGTTGAATTGGGGGAGAATAAGAGATTTTTGTATTTTAGTAAAAGAGTAGGGAAATATTGAGAATAGGTAAAGAAGTGTTGTGTATTTAAGTAATTTTCCCAAGAAATAACCCACCAGCTGTACATCAACAACAACACACACCAAACAATACATATAGCGTACCAAATACCGACCCGACCCCAAAACCTATGCGTTCTTCTTCTCCTCCAGCAGTCCAACGCGAAGAAACGAATCCAACCCAGAAATCGACCCAAAACGAGCCCAGCTTCAGCGATTGTGTGTGCCAGAGACAGTACACGGCATCCCTTGTCGTCTCCTTCAGACGTCGATTTCCATCGTACTGATCCCAGCAGAAAAGCAAGCACACATTTTCTCCCCTTTCCTCTTTCGGAATGGGGTGAAAATTGCAAAGAAAAGGTGTCTCTCCTTAATGGTGAAATTTTTTCGAATTTTGAATTCGGAATGGGCCTCGTTTCTGCCCGTTTTTTATCCGTTTCCCCCCATTTCCGAATCCTTTTTTGCTTCTATATATGTTAGCCTTTGATTCACTGTTTGGGAGGGGAGGGGGAGGGGGAGGGGGAGGGGGAATTGATATAAGAAAAAGGGGAATAGAAAATTACAAAGGTGAGACAAGAAATACACAATAAATATTTTCAGACTGTCATTTCTTTGTGGGCTGCTGGAAAGTTATCAGAAGTCTTGGAGTTTTCCGAAGTCACTCTGCTTGTTTTGCCTCAGTCCGCCGCTTCGAAAAAGGTATATTTTCTTATTTTTTATTTTTATTTTTTTTATTAGTCTCCTTGCCTATTAAATTTGTAGTTTACTGTTGGTGTAGATGGTAGATTCTATACTTTCTTTTGCTTGTTTAAATATGAATTTGTCACTCCTAGTATAGTTGGATTTTGTTTGTTTGTTCATTGTCTTTTTTTAGTTTCCTGTAAAAGTTGAATTCTTTTGTTTCGTTGAGTCATTAGCTTTCCATTCCGGAATGTGTGTGAAGTCGTCATATGTCTTTAAAGATGAAATATGGGATGAATCCTCTGTCTTTGTGTTTACAAGGTTTTCAATGTATAGCTCTAGCATGCCTTAATCTGGTTTTGTGTCTCTTAAAATGAAGAATGCAGGTCATATATTGAATTTAGCTTTGGTAAAGTTTAATTGTAAGTCTCTGGTGATTTCCATTTAAAGGTTTTCTGGTACTAGTTTGTATATTTAAAGCTTGACAAAGTGAGGTTGCTTCTTTAATATGTTTGGAATCATAAGTGATCGTTACATACTCTTTGACATTCACTTAGATAATGATTATTAGGAGTTAACATGTGTTTGGTTTGGGGGCTTATTCATCTCACTGTGTATTTGAGGTATCTCATTATTGTTAAAATTTCCATAGCTTTTATGGAAATCATGTGGTTTGTCCCAAGTATTTTTTTTTCTATGATTAGAATCCTAATTTTTATCATTTTTTTTTTTCTTTCTTGCATGAATCCCTCGGTTTGAGTCCATTCGACTCCCTCTTATTCCTTGCATCTCGAGTTGGTTCAAAACTCAACTATCATCTTGAGTAAGCCCGTTCATGGAAAAGTCGGAGGACAAGTTGAAAGCTACAAATAAAGGCTGGAAACTGAAATTACAGTTTCCAAAAGGCCGAAAATAGGCTAAGGTACATCCTGTATACGCCGATATACAGTGGTGTATGTTGATATACAAGTCATAAATTGCAGGGATACATGTCCAAAGGCAAAATACAAATTAAAGCTGATATGCAGGGGTAATACAGGAAAACAGGCCCAAAATACGGCCCGTATACAATGGTATACGTGCGCGTATACATGGATTTTTGAAAGTAAAAAGGGCCAAAAGTACAGGAAATTGCAGCAGGCCCAATAGCAAAAAATGGGCCAAAGGCCCAAAATTTGACATTTCCTTTCTTTGTTACTTATTATTTATTATTACTCCTATTTAGAAATGGGACTCGTGGTGTACGAACACTGCTACATAAATTGTACCAAATGCAATGAAAGTTGTATGACAGGAATGGGACGAAAAAGGTAGTACATTGTACCAAATGCAATGAAAGTTGTATGACCGGAATGGGACGAAAAAGGTAGTACAGAAAATTTAAAATTTGTGCCTATTCCTAATACTAATATAATAATAATATACATACGTGTCAGTTTTTGGACTTAGATCTGCTTGTGCAACAAAGTACGTGTCATTTGACCATCACCTCTTACTCTTTTTTCTCTATTTTTAGTTCATCTTCTCAAATATATCTCTAGCTTTCATCAGTTTTATTGCTTTTTGATTCATTTGTTTTATTTATTGTTCGTTAATTAATTTTCACAAATGGAAAAGTCCCAATCAAGGAAATGAAAAAGTCCTAATATATCATTTACAAATGACTTAAAAAGCATTAAAAATTACAATAATTACCAATTTAAAATATTTAAAAGCTATTTAATAAAATATGTTGACTCTCAGAATTCTATCAGGCTCACATATATTGGGACAGAAAAAATAACATATATCATTTTAAAATTACCAAAAAAGTATTATAAATAATAATAATTAACAACTTAAAATATATATCTTCCTACTATATTATAAAAGGGAGTTTAGGCCCAAATATATATATATATATATTATTATTATTATTATTATTATTTTACTCTTATTTAGAAATGACAGTTAGAAGGACTAACACAACATCAAATAGATGTACCAAAGGTAATACAAGTTGTACTGTATTGGGGCCCACCTCATTAAACAAGTACTACTCCCCACTCATATCAAGACACATGTACTATGTAGGGAGTTAGGAAGGACCAACAACGACAAATATGTAATTTTCTTAAGCTTACCCCACTCATATCACAAAGACACACATACTATGTATAACACATAGATGCTTTTTATATTATCTATGGATTGATCCATTTTCCCCTTGCAGTCTTATAATTCCAAAACCGTTATATTTCTCTTAATTTTCGAGTAAATATCTCAAAAGATCACATAACTTTGAGAAATTATATTGTAAAATTATTCAACTTTATTTTATACTTCTTATTTATATTACTCCTTATTAGAAGTGAGACTTTAGAGGACGAACACGGCACTACAAAGTTGTACACAAAACATTTCAAATTGTACTATAAAATTCATTGTCGCTCATTAATTGTACACGTGTCTTTCAACATATACAACAACCCACATGAATAATTACTTTTCTGACTTTTTTTCCTCAGTTTCTCTCTCTATATATTCATTTTTTTTCCCTTTTTTCTACTTTTCATTCTCCCCTTTTACTCTCTTTAGTTTATCTTTGATCTTAATTTTTCATAGATCTTTAAAATATTTTCAATTATTAATTATTATGAATTATAATATTTTGATTTTTACGTAGTTTACAAATATATAAATTTCATTTTTTTAAAATTGAAGATACCATACGCAAATTTACGATCAAACTTAAACTATTTGATTCTCGAGAAATAAAATGTGTCACATAAAATGGGACAGACGAAGGATAACTCTCAATTAAATTTATTTCACTTTTTATTTTCCATTTTTAACATAATTTTTGAAGTTGGATTTCTAGGAATTCTATTGTAGACCCATTTAAATTTTACCTTTTTGTTTTAAACTAGAGAATTTGGTCGCACTTCGCGCGATCATTAAAAATTAAATATTTTTGATTAATTTTATATTTACTCTGTTGTTTAATCCTAATATTATTGTTTGTTTTAGTACTATGAAGATTGTCAAAAAAATAAAGCTTTTCAAATTTTACACCTATCAAATGAGCAAGAATATATTTTTTATCAAATAAGTTAAAATATATTTGCTAATAACAAATTCTTCCATTGCATGAAGTTGATCCTTTAATATATAATATATATTTCGGTGTACCATTCTCCTTAAATGTCTAAGAAATATCTCGTAATGTGAAATAACACTGTAATACTCCCTATCTCCCTAATTACTTGTCCACTTTTAAATTGACACATTTATTAAAAAATCAATTAATCACATAGTGAGTTTATCATTTTACCCCTATTAATTATGAAGTAGATGAAAAGTTCTGCAATTTTCAATGTAATTAGTGATTTAATTGAGGGTATAATAGGTAAAATTTTTTGCTCTTTCTTGATGTGTCAAAATGGACAAGTAATAAGGGACAACTATAAAAGGAAAAGTGAACAAGTAATTAGGGACAGAGGGAGTACTAAACAAATGCATTAGCAAATGAAATTTATATTAAAAATATATTGAATAATGACGTAATGAAACCTTAATAGAATTTCCTATCTATTTTTATTTTTTTTAAAAAAACTTCACCCTTTCAATTTTGTTATATCTTCTTATTTAGTAGAAGAATCATCATTTATTATATTCTACTCCACCTTAATTTGTACCATCAGAGTTTTAAGAATAAACATTAAATTTTAAATCGAAATAAAAAATCATTGAAAAATGACAAATAAAATAAAATAATAGTATATGAAAATTAAAATAAGGTGCAAGAAAAGCCTTTTCACAATAATTTTTTGAAATATATTGATAACAATTAAAATGGAGTTGTTATTTTATCTTTAAAATTAAGTTTGATTGAATTGAAGTAGTAGAATGAGAAAAAAATATTAAACTAATAACTTTTTAATGTTATTAAATGCATTTTCTTTTTAATTGAGTAGTAGATTAAAAGTTCCGAATTAGGATATTAAAATAATATCTTACTCTCTCCTTAATTATTATGGTATTGCAAACATTTATTTTCCTTAAATGGTGATTCATTTTCCATTTACAGTTATATCCAATTAATTTCTAATGTATTGAATGCGGTTATGGGATATTGAAATAATATCTTTATCTTTCCTGAATCATAATAAAATTATAATTTAACATTTATTTTTCTGAAATGATAATTTTGTTTTAATTCCTAGAACATATTGTTTACTATATTGAATGTAATTATAATAAAACATATTGTATTTAGTATGATAAAAGAACTCAAAAATTTGAGAAATTAGATAAATAGTAATCTTAGCTTCTAAGAAATGTCACATCATCATTTACATATCCAACTTTATATATATATATATATATATTTAACAAAATTATATAAATAACATTAATGATGAGATGAAGATTAAGAAAAAACGTCAAATAAAGTAGTAGTATTGATGATGATAAAAGTTAAATAAATCATCTTTTCTATTATTTAAATTTTTAACATAAAATTTCCAATCTTTTAAAATTAAATAAATGTTAAAAATAAAATAAAAAATCGATGCAATAATTATTTTAAAGAAAAATATAATCAAAATTGTCAGAAAAAATTGATAAGAATAAATAAATCCAAAAATTTAAAAATAATGATTCCTTAAATGGTGATTCCTTTTCCATTTACAGCTTTTCAATTAATTTTTAATGTATTAAATATGGTTATGGATATTGAAATATTATTTTTATCTTTCCTTAATCATAATAAATTATATTTTAACCTTTGTTTTTGTGAAATGATAATTTTCTTTACATTCGTACAACATATTGATTAATATATTGAATGTAATTATAATAAAACATGTTGTATTTAGTATGACAAAAGAATTCAAATTTTTTTAAAATTAAATAAATAGTAATCCTAACTTCTAAGAAATGTCACAAATATATATATATATATATATATATAGATATATCTAAGAAAATGATATAAATTACATTAATGATGAAATGAAGATTAAGGAAAGAAGTAAAAGAAATTAATAATAATATTGATGATGATAGGAGTTAAATAAATCATTTTTTATAATTTATAAATTTTCAATATAAATTTTTCAGTCTTTTAAAATAAGAAAATGCTAAAAAAAAAAAAAAACTAAAACTAAAAATCGAGGCAACAATTATTTGAAGGAAAAAATAACAAAAAATGTCAGAAACATTGATAAGAATAAATAAATATCTATTGCTAAGAAGGTTTCACCCCACATTTTCTATTTTAGCTTTATTGTTACAAATAGATAGAAACTTTAAGATGAAGAATGATCCAAAAAAATTAAAAATGACAAATCAATTATGTAAAAATACATGTGTAATTCTTATAAAGTTATAATAACTAATTTCTTCAAATAAATAATTAAAAGAAAGAAAAAAAAATTAATTTCAGAAAATAATATAAATAACACTAATTATGAGATTAATAGCATTGATGAGGAAAGGAACTAAATATGATCATCTTTTTAAATTATTTTTTCAGAAAATATATATAAACTTTAATTAAAGATAAATAAGAAAAAAAAACTTTAATCAAAGATACAAAAAATCAAGACAAAATAAAAGAAGAAAGAAATTAGAAGAATAGTGAGGTTGAAAGAAATAATATCTAATGAGGTTGAAAGAAATAATATCTAATTTTCTCTCTTTTCAAATCACAAAATAATATTTGCTTGTTCTCCTCCTAATTTGATACGAATTCCATAAATAGAATGATTTTTTCTCCAAATAATTTTTCTTACCCTTTGAAGCACTAATCTGCATTCTTATAAATTTCTCAACCACAATGGATTTTTTTTCCTTGTAGGAGGAATAAACATTTTTTCAAAAAGTGTTTTATTTTGAAGAGAAACTTTTGTTACATGATTTTTTTCTTTACATCAATGTCTTCACAAGAATCATGAGATATTCACTCTTTCTCTTTTGTTAAAAAAGTCACATGACCTAAAAATTTGATGGACATCTTAGCGACATAAGTTGATACCATATATTCATCATCATCATCAGAAGAAGAAGAGCCAAAGTGAAGAAATTTGTTCTTATTTGTTACAAATGCTCAACTATTTTTTTTTATAGGCTAAATAATTATAAACAGTTATGAAAAGTGAATAGTTTTTATCTTTTCATCTTCCATTTCCATTTACTTAAATCTATATTAGGGTAATGGATGTTATAAAAGGCATAATTAATTAGGTATGACATAAATACTTTTAGTTTTTTTTTTACAATACAAATAAAAAATACAAAACAAAGATAAAATGTCAAAAAAAGGAGAAAAAAGATGAATAGAAATGTTGGCCATAGAGAGGTGCCACATCATATTGTCTATATATATATATATATATATATATATATAGGTTCATGCCCTTAGATGTTATTTTATTACTTTAGCTGGTATCGACATTTTTGTAAATTTGATATCTACTTTGGAACATTTTATAATGTGGCATAGACTGACAATTGAGATCATAAATTTAAAAATAATAAAATTTTAATTTATTATAATACTAATATCAATATCATAAAGATATATATATATATATATCATTTAAAAAATATATAAAAAGTATTATAAATTGTAATAATGAACTGCTTTATTTTTTTAAAATCATATAACTAATTTGATTTACACTCCAAAATTCATAGGTGTCACATAATTTAGACATTAATTCTTTATTACTTCATATATGTAATTATATCAATGACACATAAATTGAAATAAAAAAATTACATATTTTATTTGAAAATGACGTAATAGTACTATAAGGTATAATAATTAACAACTTAACATATTTTAAAATTTTAGTTGACTCTCCAAATTCCATATGTGTCATGTAATTGAGACAGAGAGAAACATATATTGGTTTAAAATAAATAAAATATTATAAATTATAATAATTAACAGCTTAAAATTTATAAAAAAAATTAGTTGGCTCTCCAAATTCAACTGGTATTACAATAATTAAAACATAGAAATTAACATAGATTGGACTCGTGCTGACATTTATGTTTTCCTTTTTAAAAAAAATTTCTTTTATACTTTATATAAATAAAATTTTTATGTAAAAAGTATTATAAATCATAATAATTATAGCTTAAAATATTTGAAAACATATAAAAAGTTTTTGTTAACTTTCAAAATTTCATCTATACCACATAAATTGGGAGAAATATAGATATATTGATATTTTAAGTTGCTAATTATTGCGAGTTATAGTACGTTTTATGTAATTTTCATATATATTACTCGCTTTGTACTGATTTATGTGATACAAATGAAATTTCAAAAGTCAATGAATTTTTTATAAGTTTCTTTTTATATTAACTTGTTAATTATTGTGATTTATAATATATTTACGTAAAACATACTCTAAATAAAAATAATTAGCAACTTAAAATATATAAAAACATACTAAAAAATTGATTAACTTCAAATTTCATATGTACCACATAAATTGAAACAGAAACAGTAATATATATTGGGTCCCGTGCTAGCACGGGGTCCCATATCTAGTATAATAATAGAAGAGACATCTATCAACAACATTTATTATCTATATATAATAGGAGAGACATCTATAAACAACATTTATTATCTATATATAATAGAAGCAACATCTATATATAATAGGAGACGCTTACTTGTCACCCTTCACAGCACCAAGAAAATAATATTTATTATTAATTAAAATAAAATATTTATAATTATATTAAATTCAAATCTATATTCTATATATAATAAAAGGAGAAACAAATCTGTGATGCGTCAGCACCACAAAAATAACAACATTTATTTTTGTGAAAGAGGAAAATTACAAATTACATTAGTAGATTAGTTGGGTTAAACGCCCAATATAAGTAAGTTTTTTTTTTTATTTATAAAATCTACTAATTAATTTGATTCCAAACATGGTTGATTCTTTGAATATCTATTGTCATTTGTCAAACGGAAAAATATTTTTCTTTTGGATTTTCTCTTTCATAAATAGCTATGATTCTGGTTACGTATACGGTGCCAATATTAATTATCCAAAACTAGTTTATCATATATGGCATTTAACTAATATTTTATTTGGATTATGGTTCAATTTAATTAAATTCCCATGGATAGCCATTTCAACCTTTTATCATATTCAAAATTAAAATATCTATATTTTTTACTCTATTTTTATTAGCCTTGCCATTAAATTATTTCCCTTTAGAAAAATTCCTCCTTGGTTCATTTCCCTTTAAGATAATTAAAATGACAATGATAAAAAATAAAATGATAAAAATAATAATAGTAATAAATAAATAAGTTAAAATAAATGAGTTCATTTACTTGGTTAAAATAAATGAGTTCTTTTACTTAGTTAAAATTTCAAAATTAGTCAAAGTCGTTATGAGTTCTTTTTACTTAGTTAAAATTTTAAAATTAGTTAAAATCATTTTTAGTCAAATCGCCGGTCAACCGCAAGTTAGCGGGCATTCCGAGGGCCTAACACCTTCTCGAAATGTACATTGAACTTCAAATCCTTTTATTTTCAATTGATTGTATCTGTTTAAATCTTTGAAAACCTTAGGTTTTTTCTTGATTTTTACTAAAAGATTAAGTGGCGACTCTGTTCTTTTGGAAATTCGATTTTCTCTTAAATCATAAGTTTAATCGATGTTTTGAAAACTTAGTCATTTTATCTTTTTCTTATATTTTCGAGTAAAACATCCTACAAGGCATATATAATACACGTAGGACACCACTTTGTACACAAAATTGTCATATAAGATCCCATATAGAATGAATTTTATAATAGCTTAAGTGCCTACTTGAGCACACCCAAAGTTAAAGGTCATAACTGACAGCTGAACCAAGTTAAGGGTCATGTATTATGCCTAAACCATATAAAGGGTAAGCATTAAGTCTTTCATGGATCAACAAATTTTGAGATTCATAACTTCTCAACTAACAATGCCTTTGTTCTTCAAGATTTCCCTCTTCTTCTTCTATTTCTTCTTTGTTATTTCATCCTCCCCTCTTGAATACAACCACCCATTGGAGTCTCTCACTCTATTTGAACTCACTCAAGTAACAAACATAGTCAAAAATTCCTATTTTCCCCTCAATGTAACCTTCCATTATGTTGGCTTAAATGAACCAAACAAAGAATTAGTCCTTTCATGGCTATCATCCACTCATCATCACACCAAGAGTACTACTCCACCTCGCGAAGCTATTGTTATCACTCGAATTGATCAAAAAACACATGAAATCATCGTAGACTTATCGAGTGTTTCAATTTTATCAGATAAAATCTACAATGGACATGGCTACCCCATGCTTACTCTACAAGAGCAAACAGCTGCCGATGAGTTACCATTATCGTATCCACCATTTATATCGTCCATTAAAAAGAGAAGGCTGAAGCTAAAAGAAGTCGCGTGTCAAGGCTATCCTGTTGGATGGTATGGAGAGAAAAGGTAGAGTACTAACAGAATGGTTAAACTCATTTGCTATTACTTAGATGGCACAATTAATCTTTATATGAGACCTATTGAAGGAATTACAATTATTGTTCTTCTTGATCAAATGACAATCACGAGTTATATTGATCGTTTGATTGTTCCTGTCCCTAAAGCTAATGGGACAGATTACATGGGATCAAAGCCGCGGAGATCATCTCATGAATCAAATTCAATAAAAATAGTGCAGCCTTATGGACCAAGTTTTACTCTAGACGACAGAAACACAGTGAGGTAAAAATTATTATTCGTTAGACGAAACTTTGAGATTACTAATTTGCTGAAGAATGACATGTTTTTTACTTACTTTAGGTGGGGCGACTGGAAGTTCCACGTAGCGTATGACATGAGAGCAGGAATGATCATATCACTAGCATCGATCTTCGATGCTGAGAAGGAAGAATTTAGAAGTGTAATGTACAGAGGATTTGTGTCTGAAGTTTTTGTGCCATACATGGATATGACTGAAGAATGGTACTATAGGACTTATTTTGATGGAGGTGAATTTGGATTTGGTCTATGCGCGGTAGAGCTTGAACCATCAAAGGATTGTCCAGAGAACGCGAAGTTTATTGATGGCTACTTCATTTCACAAGATGGTACACCAGGAAAAATGCCTAATGTAATTTGTATATTCGAACGTTATGCTGGAGATATCATGTGGCGCCATACAGAGCTTGCAATTCCTGGAAAAAATGTAAGTATAGTATATAATGCTCTTGTTTACGGATTAATTAGTACTTCTCTTTCATTTCTAAATTTGGAGCTGCAGATACGAAAGGTTAGACCGGAGGTGAGCCTGGTGGTGAGAATGGTGTCGACTGTAGGAAATTATGATTACATTAGTGACTATGAATTCAAACAAAGTGGCACCATCAAAGTCACTGTAAGTAAACCACGGTCATGAGTAAGACTAGTAAAACGTCTGTTTTAGGCGTAGCTTACACTGAGTATCAACTTTTTCTGAATTCATTGTCATGTACAGGTTGGGTTAACTGGTCTACTTGAAGTAAGGGGATCGATATATACTCACAACGACCAGATAAAAGAAGAAGTGTATGGAACACTAGTAGCAGATAACACTTTAGGTGCATATCATGATCATTTCTTTACCTATCACCTTGATTTAGACGTAGACGGTCATGAAAACTCCTTTGTGAAAAAAAACTTAAAAACTAGACGCGCGATCAATAAAAGTTCACCAAGAAAGAGTTATTGGACAGTTGTTAGTGAAACAGCTGAAACAGAATCAGATGCAAAGATTCAGCTAGGTTCATCACGAGGCGCCTTTGAAATGGTAGTGGTAAACCCCAACAAGAAGACTGAGGTTGGGAATGAAATAGGCTACTGTCTGATCCCGGGTGGATCTGCAACAAGTCCATTGTTAAGTGACGATGATTATCCACAGATCCGCGGAGGTTTTACCAAGTACAATGTGTGGGTGACACCTTATAACAAGTCTGAGAAATGGGCAGGAGGATTATATACTGATCAAAGCCATGGTGATGATACATTAGCCATATGGAGCCTCAGGTAATACATGCCATAGATTCTATATAGTACTCTCTTGTTCAGGTCATTTGTCTTACTTTCCTTTTTAGTCTGTTTTAAAAAGAACGTCTCTTTCCTATTCTGACAACTCTTTAATTCTAACTTTCCGGAGTATTTCTTTTACAATAATGCAGGGATAGGGAAATCAAGAACAAGGATATTGTCTTATGGTACACATTTGGTGTTCATCATGTACCCAAACAAGAAGATTTTCCAATTATGCCAACATTAAGCACTAGTTTTGAGCTCAAGCCTACTAATTTCTTTCAGCATAATCCAGTTCTTTAATAAGTCAAGTACTGTGCTAAGCTTTGTACTATCATAAATGGATAATGCCATCATTTATGAAAAATAATTCAAATATTATTGTTATTAAATAAAGTCAGCTCTGTTGGGAAAGGCAAGACACTAACAAGAATGTCAGAATGTCAGACAGGATAGCAGCGGAATAATACCCAAATCTAAACTTTCCCTTTCAATTTGAACCAAGAAAAGACAAACCAAATCAAGCAATATGAAGAATGGACAGCAAGTATATCAATCAAACTAAAGCAACAATATAAGAATAACCCAATCACACAAGACACAACGATTTACGTGGAAAACCCTTCGATGTGAAGAGTAAAAAACAACAGGACCAAAAGCTCCACTATAAACACCAAGAGTTACAAAATTGTTCTCCAAAATTGGCCACAAAACAAGTGCCAAACAACGAGCAACAACAAATCAAGATTGCACCAAAACTAGAGAATTAAAGAAGAGATTTCACCCAAAACGCGCTACTGTTCACGCCCCAAAATCAGAAGCTACAGACCTCTAAATCCGATCTCCACCGTTGAATTGCAAGAACCAGATGCTGAGAACTCCCAGTTAAAATTTGAGCATGACCCAACGGTTAACGAAGCAGCAAACTCTGTTTGAAGCGGACTGCCTGAACAGAAAATTTCCAGAAGCAAAAACGGGATTTTTTTCTCTTTTTCTCTCAATTTCTAAAACGAAACTCTCTTGATTTTTCTCTCTTGTGTTTCTGAAAATAAGACCAAATAAGCCTTATATATGCCACATAATATTTTAGGTTATGGGCTAAAGTGGGCTAGTCCTAATAAGACTTTTATTTATCCACATAGGAAGGGAAAAAAGATCCTAAACCCAACAATTCTCCCCCTCACAACTATGTGGAGGAGACCGCCATCCCGGCGATCATGCAACAATCCTCAAACTTCCCTCTTGGCAAAGCTTTAGTCATCATGTCGGAACCATTATCATTGGTATGAATCTTTTCAAGTTCAAGCAACTTAGAATCCAACACATCTCGAATCCAATGATACCTCACATCAATGTGTTTAGACCGACCATGAAATGTAGAATTCTTGCCAAGATGAATAGCACTTTGACTGTCGCAATAAAGCACATACCTCTCTTGAGCACAACCAAGTTCCCCCAAAAATCTCTTCATCCAGATCAACTCTTTGCAAGCTTCAACAGCAGCAATAAGCTCAGCCTCTGTAGTAGATAAAACAACACATTGTTGCAACCTAGATTGCCAAGACACAGCTCCCCCTGCAAAAGTAATCAAGTAGCCTGAAGTAGACTTACGAGTTTCAACATCACCAGCCATGTCTGAATCAGTGTAACCACAAAGAATAGGCTTTCTTGTACCAAAACACAAACTCAAACTAAAAGTGTCACAAAGATATCTCATAATCCACTTAGCAGCATTCCAATGCTCTCTTCCCGGATTAGAAAGAAAACGACTAACAATACTAACAGCATGAGCAATATCTGGTCTTGTACACACCATTGCATACATCAAACTACCAACAGCTGAAGCATAAGGAACTTTCTTCATATCTTCCTTCTCACCATCACTGGAAGGACAATGTCTAGTACTCAATTTAAAGTGCATAGCTAAAGGTGTATTGACAACCTTAGCTTTGTCCATGTTGAATCTACGAAGTACTTTCTGAATATACTTCTCTTGTGACAACCACAACTTCTTGGCATCTCTATCACGGACAATCTGCATGCCAAGAATCTGCCTTGCTGGTCCCAAGTCTGTCATAACAAAAGACTTATGCAACTCTTGCTTCAATTCTTTAATCCTGCAAGCATTATGACCAACGACAAGCATGTCATCATCATAAAGTAAAACGATAATAAAGTCACCATCAGAGAATTTTTGCACAAAAACACAATGGTCTGAAGAAGTCTTCTTGAAGCCCTGCTGACTCATAAAGGAACCAAACTTCCTGTACCATTGCCTGGGAGCTTGTTTTAAGCCATACAAGCTCTTCTTCAATTTGCAAACATAATTCTCTTTTCCCTTGACTTCAAAACCTTCCGGTTGCTCCATATAAATTTCTTCATCTAAGTCACCATGGAGAAAAGCAGTTTTTACATCCATCTGTTCAAACTCTAAGTCCAGACTTGCAACCAAGCCTAGAACCACACGAATGGATGACATTTTCACAACTGGAGAGAATATCTCATCAAAATCAATCCCTTTTTTCTGGCTAAAACCCTTCACAACTAATCTAGCCTTGTACCGTGAAACTGGGTTACCATCTTCATGTTTCACCCGGAAAACCCACCTGTTTTTCAAAGCTTTTCGATGTTTAGGTAACACAACCAAATTGAAGGTATGATTATCATGTAGAGACTTCATTTCATCCTCCATAGCATCAAACCACTTTTCTTTTTCTTTACCTTCCATTGCCTCATCAAGACTCTCTGGTTCTCCCCCATCAGTCAAGAGTACATACTCATTAGAAGAATAACGAGATGAAGGTAATTTCACTCTAGTAGATCGTTTGAGAGAACTCTCTGGAGCATCAATAATAGTTGGTTGCAGACCAACCACATCGTCTTGCACTGGAGCATCAGCGGCATATTGGTCATTCTGAATATGATCACCATCTTCAATATCAACTTGATTTTCATCATTTTGAAGATTTTCACATGGTGGAATAGTCAAAGGCACTGGATCAACTTGAACTAGGCTGTCACTACTCTGAGAATCAATTTTCTCAACTTTGTCAAGATCTTCAATTGTTTGGTCTTCAAAGAACACAACGTCACGGCTTCTAACAAGTTTCTTCTCAACTGGATCAAAGAAACGATAGCCAAATTCATCTTGACCATAACCAACAAAGATACATTGCCTAGTTTTAACATCTAACTTTGACCTTTCATCCTTAGGAACATGCACAAAGGCTTTACACCCAAAAACTTTAAGATGATCATAAGAAACATTCTTACCAGACCAAACTCTGTCAGAGACATCACCATTCAAAGCAATAGTAGTGTCACGCCCCGAGCCTACACCCTGGGCGGGACCGGCACCCGGAGACCATTTCTAGCCCCAAGCGAACCCTTGGCCTGGCTTTCTTAACTCAGCGGAAACCTCAACAGAATAACTCAATGCAATGCAATATTACAAAACAACTTAACTTATAAAATATGGCCATAAAGGCAACTCGAATCTCAAAATAGAATATTTACATATATATATAGATGAGAGACTCAAAACTAACTGACTGACTGTCTGTCTATGAAACCTCTAAAATACTGAGATGGATGTTGGGACAGACCCCGCAACATCCTAATAAAACAAAAACTAAGAACACAAAATAATTGAGTCCTCCGGGATGCAAGGAGGCTCACCACTGACTCTGGAGTGCTCAGCTGGATCAACGACGTGCAGGATGCTGATCCGGGGTACCTGAATCTGCATCATCAAACGATGCAGGCCAACTGGCTTCAGTACATGGAATGTACGAGTATGCAAGCTGGAAAACTAAGCAACAAAGGCTAGAAGGAAAACTGGAAGAAACTGAATAGCTTACCTGGCTCAACTTAACTCAACCTGACTGACTTCTTTCAATATAAGGCAATTTAAAACAAGTGCGATATAAAGAAAGATTGCTTAAAACATGCTATGAACTCTGTGTGTATACAAGGATACAATAAGCCTGAAATGTGTATAAAAATACAATGAACTGATGTATATAAAAAATACAATAATCTCTGTGTATGAAAAATACAATAACTGCTGTGGGAGTTTCTCTAACCGACAACCATCACATAAGAGCTATAGTGATGATACAGCGATCGACCTCACGCTGCCAGAGCATCTTATACCCGGCCAAAGGTATAAGACCTGAACTGCCTAATGGATCCACTAGTCTAATCTGAAAAGGATTCATCTAAAAAGTATGATCCTTTTCTACCCATGGTGGCTAACATGGTTCTATGGGGGCTGTGGGTTCTTTGAACGCTCCCCCAATTCGGTGCTCGATACTACTCCCAAAAATGTACTGGCTCTTATGTTTTTAAAACATATTTCTTCCTGCTGATATGAGATAATTACTCAAAAACTAGCCCGAAGGCTTTTTGGAAATCTCAGTTTCCAACCTTGTTTAAATGTAAAAACATTTCTTTAAAACTTCTTTGGGAATACATAGTTCCCTAATAACTTTGAGAAAAGAACTCAACTTTAAACTCTTTACTTTACTTGAACTCTTGGCTTGATGTGAAACTCTTAACTTAACATGAAACTCTTAACTTTTGACTTGACTTGAAACTCAATACTTAACTTGGAACTTGAGCCTTAGAATGAAGTTAAAACGCTCAATGAAGACTCTTGGAAAACCTTAAAGACTTGCTTTGACTTACTTACTTCTAAGCTTGACTTCACTTGACTTGGAAACTAACTTCACTTGAATTGGAAACTAACTTCACTTGACTTGGAAACTAACTTCACTTGACTTGTAGTTTTACTTGACTTTTGGAAGTACCTTGGAGTGTTGGAAACAACTAGGAAACATAGGTATAATACCTAGGAACATGTATAAAAAAAGAAATGGTGAATGAAAGGGAAGGATTGGTGTCCTTGGCACTAGGAGAGGTGCAACAGCCCAACCCCTTTTTCCCCAAAAATCCGACTTTTTCCCCTTGTTTCTTTCCAATTCTAAACCCTCTCAACCTCAAGGTTTCAGCAGCAACACTTAGAATCATAAAGACCCTTATTATACAATAGATTCAACTCAAAAATCACAGCCAGAAATCTGTACTAAATCAGCAAGAACTTCAACACAACACCACTACAACTTCAACAACCAATAAATCTTCTCTTGGAATTAAAAACGAGTTGGTGTGTGGGGGTATGAACCAACCAACACTAAGGATCATAAAATCCCTCAATATACAATAGGTCACAACTCAAATACACAGCCCAATCCTGTCCCACAACCAACAATAACTTCAACAACACAACTAACAACATCAACAACAACTAACAACTTCAACAACTTCAACAACAAATCCAATCTCTTCTCAAATCATAAAAACGAGCTTGGTATGTGGGGGGAAAGGATAAACCCACACTAAAGACTCACATACCTTGATAGAGATCACCCCCGACGAAAATCCACAATGATCTTGACAAATCTTGTTGATCTCCTCTTTCTTCTCTTCTTCTTCTCCTTCTTCTCTTCTTCTTCTCTTGAACCCTAACTCTTTCTCTTTCAAAATGGGACAAAATGATCCAAATATCAGCCTAATACAACAATATAAGATCAAAAGAAATTATTTGTGAAAAGACCAAAATGCCCTTAAATTTTCGGAACGGAATCCCTGCCAACTGCCCAACTTTCAAAGATCATAACTCGCTCATACGAACTCGGAATCGAGCAAACTCAGTGGCGTTGGAAAGATCGTTCCACAAGCTTCGAAACCATAACTGGAACTACTCCTAAATCATCCTGAGCTAGGAGTTATGACTGCTCAAAGTTGGCCAAAAACTCACTGATTTCCACACTTGGCCAAATTTTCCAGATTTTAAATTTTTCCAAAAATGACTATTTCCAAATTTCAAGCTTCTTCATATTCATTTTTAAATTGTCGGATGTTACAAGTAGGAGATAAATTGATAACATATGCAACAGTATTAAGTGCTTCTGCCCAAAAGGAATATGGCAGCTTAGCATATGAAAGCATACATCTAACTCTCTCAACAAGAGTTCTATTCATCCTCTCCGCCAAACCATTTAGTTGAGGAGTTTTTGGAGGAGTTTTCTGATGCCGAATACCCTGCTCTCTGCAATATCTATCAAAGGGGCCAATATACTCACCACCATTATCAGAACGAATGCATTTCAATTTCTTCCCTGTTTGTCTCTCAACCAAAGCCTGAAAACTCTTAAACACATCAAGTACCTGATCCTTGGACTTCAAAGAGAATACCCAGAGTTTGCGTGAATAATCATCAATAAAAGTCACAAAATATAGTGCACCACCATGAGACCTTACCTTAAAAGGACCACACAAATCAGAATGTACCAACTCCATCAAATCAAGCTTTCTTGAAGGCGGATGACTCTGAAAAGAAACTCTCTTCTGTTTACCTGCTAAGCAATGAACACACTTGTTCAACTTTGCTTGTTTTACTCCAGAAAACAAATTTTTCTTAGCCAAATTGTTCATCCCCTTCTCGCTCATATGACTCAGTCTTCTATGCCATAACAATGATGAAGTATCATTCTCCACCAAATTTACTGAGCCTCTAAAAATGGAGCCTTGAAAAACATACAAGTTAGACAACTTATCACCACGGGCTACAATCATCGAGCCTTTAGTAAGCTTCCACTGGCCAGCACCCAGGGTATTAACATAACCCTCATCATCAAGGTATCCCACAGAAATCAAATTCAAGCGAACATCTGGAGCATGTTTGACATTATTGAGAACTAGTTTGGAACCATTGTTACTTTCCAAACAAATTGTCCCAATACCAAGAACTGCAACCTCATGATTATTACCCATTTTCAACTTCCCAAAATTACCTGGAGTATAAGAAGAAAATAATTCCTTCTTGGGCGTGACATGAGAAGTAGCACCAGAATCCACAAACCAGGTAGACTCATCACGAACAAGATTGACAACATTTTCATCACAAGAAACAAGAAGATCATCATTAGCAACAACAACAACACGATTTTCATTGTCACCTTCTTTCTTTTGTTGTCTCATATCTCTCTTGTACTTAAAACAAAATTTCTTGATATGCCCATTCTTGTGGCAATAGTCACATGTAACATTCTTGTATTTAGACTTTGACTTACCTCTACTTTTATCTCTGTCATTCTAACCTCTGAACTTGTTTCTCCCCCTATCTTCAGTAACCAAAACATCAGAGTGTGAAGTAGAAGAAGTTGAGCGTTGAGATCTTCTTCTCATCTCTTCATTCAAGACACCACTCTTAGCATATTCCATGGTCACAACACCACTGGGAGCAGAATTAGTCAAAGAAACTCAAAGAGTTTCAAAATAGTCTGGCAGAGTATTAAGAAGTCATAGTCCCTGTATTTCTTCATCGAATTTTACATTCATTCCAGATAGCTGGTCAAGAACACCCTGAAAATCATTAATATGGTCAGAAATAGGAGTGCCCTCTTTATACCTGATATTCATCAATTGTTTCAATAGAAACAACTTATTGTTGCCAGTCTTTGAAGCATAAAGCGTCTCGAGCTTGTCCCACAAACTTCTGGCATGTGTCTCATTCACAATGTGATTTCGAACATTATCTTTAACCCATTGTCTAATATAACCACAAACCTGCAAGTGCTCAAATTCCCATTCCTCATCCGTCATGGATTGGGGTTTATTAGAGGTAAACACAGGTAAATGCATTTTCTTGACAAATAGGAGATCTTTCATCTTGCCTCTCCAAATATGATAGTTACTACCATTCAAACAAACCATCTTGCTCATATTTGCCTCCATAATTCAAATCAATAATGAACAACAACCAATGCTCTGATACCACTTTGTTGGGAAAGTCAAGACACTAACAAGAATGTCAGACAGGATAGCAGCGGAATAATACCCAAATCTAAACTTTCCCTTTCAATTTGAACCAAGAAAAGACAAACCAAATCAAGCAATATGAAGAATGGACAGCAAGTATATCAATCAAACTAAAGCAACAAGATAAGAATAACCCAATCACACAAGACACAACGATTTACGTGGAAAACCCTTCGATGTGAAGAGTAAAAAATCACAGGACCAAAAGCTCCACTATAAACACCAAGAGTTACAAAATTGTTCTCCAAAATTGGCCACAAAACAAGTGCCAAACAACGAGCAACAACAAATCAAGATTGCACCAAAACTAGAGAATTAAAGAAGAGATTTCACCCAAAACGCGCTACTGTTCACGCCCCAAAATCAGAAGCTACAGACCTCTAAATCCGATCTCCACCGTTGAATTGCAAGAACCAGATGCTGAGAACTCCCAGTTAAAATTTGAGCACGACCCAACGGTTAACGAAGCAGCAAACTCTGTTTGAAGCGGACTGCCTGAACAGAAAATTTCCAGAAGCAAAAACGGGATTTTTTTCTCTTTTTCTCTCAATTTCTAAAACGAAACTCTCTTGATTTTTCTCTCTTGTGTTTCTGAAAATAAGACCAAATAAGCCTTATATATGCCACATAATATTTTAGGTTATGGGCTAAAGTGGGCTAGTCCTAATAAGACTTTTATTTATCCACATAGGAAGGGAAAAAAGATCCTAAACCCAACAAGCTCTTGGCCATGCTTTATGCATCTCATTCTTGAGTGGAAACTTTGTACTCATGATCAGTTTTATTGTTAGGAGAAGTTTGAAAGGCAACAGTCATATCGTCACATAAATGTTATGACATGTTTATGATAAATTAAAAAAGTCTTATAACTACAAGATACTATATACTAGTAGTATTTTAAGATCACAAACTTCAAATATCTTTGTTTTCTTCTTAAATTTCACGTCATTCAAATTATGTCATATATATTAGAACGCAATGAGTATAACTTTCATAATGTATACCAAATTTAGACATCCATGTACAAGTATGAAACAAAAGAGGATGAAACACCACAACCAAATATACTCAATGCACTTAACACAACTATACAAGTTATCAATATTTGTGTCCTTCAATATTCAATTTACAACTAAAGTACCTCGAGATTTACGTGACAACTTTGCCCTGGATGTCTTAGTATTTGTACTTTGTTCCTGGCTATGGTTATTAGATATTTTTTCTTTTGTAAATACAAGTTTGTTTACCAGAAAACTGTTATTGTAGGCCATTTCTAGCTCATTTTGTGGTGAGCATTCACAGGGACTGTCGAATTCGTTGTAATATCCAGAAAAAATAAAGAAGAAACAGTCTCTCTTTTCTTCTCCAAAATATGCACGAGATTGTTTTGTCTGGAAAGAAAGGTATGTTTGAGTTTGGCATACATAATAAAAATTATACTCATCGCGCTTTAATTTATGTGACATAATTTGAAGACATGAACTTTAAGAAGAAAACAAAGATTTTTGAAGTTTAAGGTCTTAAAGTACTACTAGTATAGTAACTTCTAGTTTTGTAGTTATATGACTTTTTAAATTTATCATAAACATGTCATAACATTTTTGTGACAATAAGATTGTTAGATGCATAAAGTATAAGCATGGCCAAGAGCTGACTTTATTTAATAACAATAGTAGTAGAATTTTTTTTCCATAAATGATGACATTATCCATTTATGATAGTACAAAGTTTGCCAACTTGACTTATTAAAGAACTGGATTATGCTGAAAGAAATTAGTAGGCTTGAGCTCAAAACTAGTGCTTAATGTTGGCATAATTGGAAAATCTTCTTGTTTGGGTACATGATGAACACCAAATGTGTACCATAATACAATATCCTTGTTCTTGATTTCCCTATCCCTGCATTATCATAAAAGAAATACTCCGGGGAAAGTTAAAATTAAAAAGTTGTCAGAATAGGAAAGAGACGTTCTTTTTAAAATAGACTAAAAAAGAAAGTAAGACAAACGACTTGAAACAAGAGCGTACTATATAGAATCTATTGCGCGTATTACCTGAGGCTCCATATGGCTAATGTATCATCCCCATGGCTTTGATCAGTATATAATCCTCCTGCCCATTTCTCAGACTTGTTATAAGGTGTTACCCACACATTGTACTTGGTAAAACCTCCGCGGATTTGTGGGTAATCATTGTCACTTAACAATGGACTTGTTGCAGATCCACCCGGGATCAAACAGTAGCCTATTTCATTCCCAACCTCAGTCTTCTTGTTGGGGTTCACCACTATCATTTAGACATTATGTTGTCTAATCTTGGCTTCTAGCTTGTTGATTTGTATAATAACATGTGTATCTTAGTTTATATTCATTTGATGATATTCTTTTCAAGTGATAGTGGTCTAATAGAGTCGTGCTTATCAAAGGAAAAGTCTTCAATCAGCTTCTTCTGTTACCATCACATAGCTACAAACTACTCGTGATTCTACTGTAAACGAAAGAGCCCTTGCAGGTTGTACCATTGCTTGCAATGATGGTGCCAAAGAAGTATTTGATGGATGCATCATGGCTGCAGATGGTCCAAGTACTCTGAAAATGTTAGGCAAAGAGGCAACATGCGATGAAACAAGAATACTGAGTGCTTTCCAGTATGTCGATAGGTACTTTCGTCTCCTTTATTTGAATACCTTGGCTTTCGTTCCTCTTTAATCTACTTTTATCTTTTTGGATTTTTATCCATATACTGACGTCACTTATGTTGTTTATCTTCCTCTTTAATTTACTTTTATATTTGTATTCTCTGTTAGTGGTGTGGTGAAGTGCAAATTAAATGAATGTTTAAATGGTGGCTGGTTTTAGTCAATTAACAGATACAACCAGCTGCCAGATTTCTGAGCTAATATGAAAACTGTACTGGAGGCCAAGATTAATATACTTGGTCATTTCATCTTATAGAATTCTACCCACGAGCACGACTTATCTTGCTGAATGGTTGAAAAGAAGGGAGTTGGTGGATTATACCATAGTCTTAACAAGATTTGTGATGTTAAAAGGCAAACTCATTTTCTCTTCCTGTGTGACAGTGATGTTTTCCTTCATTGTGACAAAACATTCCTGCCTCACAACCTGACAACATGGAGTGCTTGTAACTTTCTTGGAACCATGAATAGTAGAGGATGTGTGACATATTGGCTCAATATAATCCAGGTGTGTTATCCAGTGATTTTTAGGACATTCTATAGAAACTAGAAGATAATGCTCTTCGGTGGAGAGTCTTTTCTCTTGTAACTGCTCTCTTAATTTATGAGCTGTCTAAATTTACAGAATCTTGGTGACTCAAAGCTGCCTTATCTAGTAACTGTTGATCCTCCTCACTCACCAGAGCATACGTTGCTTAAGTGGACAGCGCGCTACCCAGTCCCCTCAGTTGCTGCATCAAAAGCTTCATGTGAGCTACATCAAATCCAAGGGAAGAGAGGAATATGGTTTTGTGGAGAATATCAAGGTATGGATCTCTTTTTATGTAGAGCTGTTTCAAGATAAATGTTCCTTTGTAACCAGCTATCGTGCGTAGTCAGCTATTAGACTTCAACTATATTGAACTTAGAGAACCAGTTCCTTTAACTGCAACTTGAAGGATTTTGCAGTTTGCACTGCTTACTATTGTCATTTAAATTATTTGCAGAACCCACAGTATGAAACAATAAAGTGTCTTTCTCTAGACTTTTTATAGTTCTCTACGTTAGTCTGGAAATTTCAGTTCATAAGTTTGAATCTGTTAAGAGATTATTCAGACTCTTTACAGATAAAATGACTACGTTTCTATTTACTCTTTTTTCAAAGAATGCTTCATTCATTTCTGACTCTTCATTCTTTCCATTTCAACTTGATGCAAGCAACTGATCACAACAGCCTAGCTAGTGTATAGGTTTATTCATTGCCTTGCTTCCACATAAGGTCAAAGGAAACCTACTAATAACACTTGTAGCTTGAGTTGTTCTAATTTTAGTCTTAGCTTTCTTTTAGTGTACAAACTTTATTTTCAGCCTTGTGTTTCACTGCTTATTTTTGTTTCAATACTTTCAGGATATGGCTTCCATGCGAATGGACTAAAGGTAGTACTACTGCTAATAAAAGCTCAACAGATATAACTTTAAGTATCACTTTACTCTGAAAACAATTGGGAATAACACCTGATGCTCAATAGATTTCCAGCTTTTGTTGTCCCTCTGGTCTCATTTGGATGATTGTCTACCTTTTGATCCTCCTCAGGCGGGTGTGGTTGCTGCAGATGGCATGCTTAGAAGGAATTCTGGTATTTTAGATAACCCCAAGCATATGGTACCAACCTGGCCTGAAACTGGAGCACGCCTCATTGTTACTAGATTTTTCAAAAGTTACATTCAAACAGGATGCATAATGTGAGTAATGATAGTAATTTATTACTCGGAGATTTTTGAGTTTCTTTTCTGATAATTAAAGATATCTGGATAGTTACTTTATATGTTTTGGTATATAGCTTGTTGGAAGAAGGAGGTACAATTTTCACCTTCCAAGGCATAGAGAGTAAATGCTCACTGAAAGTTTCTCTTAGAGTTCATAGTATGCAGTTTTACTGGAAGGTAAATTGGAATTTTAAAAAAAATTAAACCCGAAACAATAATGAAAAGTTTCTCAATTTTGACAAATTCTGTAACATACCTTACAGGTTGCAACTCAAGCTGACATAGGCCTTACTGATGCCTTTATTCATGGGGATTTCTCTTTCGTTGATAAGCACGAAGGTCTTCTTAATCTTATCATGGTGAGGAATGACTCAATATCTTTGTGAATAACTTTTGTCGGGTTCTTAGCTTCACGGTTATTATGCAGATATTTATTGCCAACAGAGATTTGAAACAATCTGTCAAGAGGTAAAATAGTTCACTGACCTGAAATCAAGAAACACAAACTTCTGTTCATATGTTAAAGTTTGTCATCACTTCGTGTAGCGCTGGAGGCTGGTGGAGACCACTTATTTTTACAGCAGCACTGTCATCTGCAAAATATTTCTTTCGACATGTTTTAAATCGAAACACCCTGACTCAAGCTCGTCGGAATATCTCTCGTCATTATGACCTGGTAATTGAAGTACTCAATCCTGGCCATATTTTTGCCAGTTGCAATTTTGTAAGATGGGCTTCCATTGAATATATGCTAAGCATTGTGGTGTTAATTGTTTTTTCCAGAGTAATGAACTCTTCTCACTCTTTCTGGATGAGACAATGACATACTCATGTGCAATATTCAAGGTCATCTCTCAAACTTTTTTCTTATGTTGAGCTAAATTTCCTGTTCTTTAAATCCAGTTTTGTTTCTTCTCTTCTTTTTTACCTAGAGTGAGGATGAAGACCTGAAAGTTGCACAGCAGAGAAAGATTTCTCTTCTCATTGAAAAGGTAAGTCATCAACTAAGTAAAAATTTATCTCCGTTTCTACAAAAAATTGATTCTGCTTCTATTCTGTTTAGGCCAAAATTAGCAAGGAACATCACATTTTAGAGATTGGATTTGGCTGGGGATGTTTTGCTGTGGAAGTTGTCAAGAACACAGGATGTAAGTATACTGGTATCACTCTCTCTGAGCAGCAACTGAAGTATGCACAGTTGAGAGTTGAGCAAGCCGGCCTTCAGGTATAGTACTTACAAGTTACAATGTCATTGGAAGCTCAAATTTTCTAGATAACTTATATGAAACTTACACTGCACAGTAATTGCTATAACCTGAGGCAAATTCCCTGCGTAGCACTTGCAATCCAAATCTGAGCAACTTTAAAGCTAGGATTATCTGTTAATATTCAATTGAAAGAAATCTTTTCACAAATCACAGGATCAAATTACATTTCTCCTATGTGATTATCGCCAAATCCCAAATAAGGACAAATATGACAGGATTATATCATGGTGAGCTTTTATCCATCTATACATCTGGACATATATATATATTGTATTACTGATCACTACATGTCAAGCCAAAGCGTGATAATTGTATTAATAATCATTTTCAGCGAGATGTTAGAGGCTGTTGGTCATGAGTTTATGGCAGAATTCTTTACTTGCTGTGAATCTGCACTGGCAGAAGATGGCCTTCTTGTCCTGCAGGTAATGAAATCTTTAAGATAACTTGCGTATATCACAAAAATCTAAGGAAGAATTTTCTTCTTCCAACATTACTTTCGTTCCACTTTGTTATAAGAATTCTTTACTTCCCTTCATTGTTCTGTTGCCCTTGTTCCAATGAGCAGCTTTTCACATACTGTTGGCTTTCCACAGTTCATTTACATACCAGACGATAGGTATGACAGTCACAGGCATAGCACAGACTTCATGAGAGAGTATATATTCCCAGGCGGAGGCTTGCCTGCACTAAGTCCAGTAACATCAGCCATGGCTGCTGCATCAAAACTATGGTAAGAAAAATTGATATTGTGATTTTGCACTAGCATGCTCGACACATTTTCAAAAACATTTATTTCTGAAAGCATTTGATAAATGATATAAAAAAATGCAGTGTAGAGCACCTGGAAAATATAGGAAGTCATTACTATCAGACACTGAGATGTTGGAGAAAAAACCTCCTGAAAAACAAGAGGTAACTAAACCAAACTAAGTCCACAACCTTCTACGTTGAGTTAAAACCGTTTCCTTCAAGAATTATTTGTAGCTTGATCAGTAGATGCTGATACTTGAGCATTGTTAACTGTGTCACTAGCCAACTTTGTGCTTTGGGATTCGATGACAAGTTCATCAGGACATGGGAGTACTACTTTGACTATTGTGCTGCTGGATTCAAAACATGCACGATAGGAGATTATCAGGTATGATGATAAATCTTTGGATGGGGCTCAGTGATACTTGTAGGTAGCAAAGAAAAAAAATAATGTCAATATTTTTGTTGGACTAAGTGGAAATGCAGGAGTAGATTGAGGTAGTTGTAAAGGGAAAAAGGTTAGATAAAAACGTAAAAGCAATATTGAATTATGTTAACACCTCGTCTAAAAGTTTCAAGTAATTAGAGATGGTACATAGTTTTACCCACTTAGGCATAATTTTGGCATGCCACTTCAAGGGTAGCAGTGAAACTCAAACTCTGTTTGTATCATGTTCAATTATGTGAACTACTTTATTTTAAAACTCAAGCCATTGAAGGGGACAAGCTTTTATTTATTAAATTATATCTTCAATAGTAAATACATGCATGCCACTTGTTCCCTTTTTATACAAGAAAACTTGAAATTATTTCACCAAATTTGAGAAGTAAAACAACTGATCAAGTGGTGCTTCTTCCCTTTGTAGATTGTATTTTCAAGGCCAGGCAATGTTGCAACATTTGGTGATCCTTACAATGTTGCTATGCCTTCAGCTTGTTAGAGTTTCGTTGTTTGGATTATATATTGTAACTTTGTCTTTGCAAATAAATCATTTCCTCGAAACAGCATGAAAGACCTAATAAAGACATATCATGTCTCATTGCTTCATACTGAATTATGTGATTAATTTCTTGTACTGTATTGTGGAAACTTTTATCAATGAACTAATAAAAGTTATTCAAGGAATTTACTGTAATTGTATTGAGATGGGTAAAGGAAAAATTTGGGCTGGTTGAAATTTGATATTTTTCAATTACCAAGGAAAGAAGCAACAATATGGTTATGGAGTGGAACAGAAGAGGCAAACCTAACTAGACTAAAAAAGATGCTATTGCAATTCCATCTTACACAGGGTTCAAAATATAAAGAAATAAACATACAAAGAAGTCAAAAGGAGTTTGTTAGAATGTATGCGTCCACTAGTGACCATGGGGCCAGGTCACAGACAGAATAATAGTGCGGAAAATAAATAGCTCAAAGTAGATCAGGCACAAGGATTTTACGTGAAAACCCCCTTGCTCAAGGGAGGTGAAAACCACGACCTGTACTCACAAGATTTCAACCCAAACTCCATTTCATTCAATTGGTGCAAAATTACAAACTCTTGCAACCTAGGAATTAAAACTCTTTAACCCCTTTCCCCCTTACTGTAGCAACTCTACTACAAAGGAAACTAAGCAATAATCCTATTGCCCACTAAACCAACTAACTCTAGTTGATCTAGACTTTAAGAACCCAAAAGTCTAACTCGAGCCACCAACTCAGATCTCAAAGATTGGAGCATAAACAAGCAACAACTCGGTTGCATCCAAACATCAACTAACTCTAGTTGACACTCCTAGGCAACTCTACCCAAGAGAACATTATGATGTAAAAAGGCTTGACTAGAACATAGATGATTTGACTAACTCTAGTTAATACGACTCAAACTAAAGACTTAGACAAGCAACCGATCTACTATCCTTTATAACTTAGGAGTAGATTTACAATATAAGCACATAAGACACAAAGCTCAAAATACAACAAAGACGCTTTAGCACTCCATCAGGTCCCTTGTTGAGTATGAGTAGTGTGCTTCCTTGAAGATGGCCTTTTCTTTGTGAGCTTATGAATTTTTCAGAAATTCAAAACTTTGTTTGCCAAATCTTAAGTTGTGTCTTTGGAGAAGAGACTATATTCAAATGGACACAAACCCTTCGGACAAGGCCAGTGGCTGAGAGCCTGCAATTCTGAAAAGTTGTGCACCAACCATGTCGGATGTGACAGTTGTCTTTTGACTTTTTCATGTACGCAATCTGTCCTCGACCAGATCTCTTGTTAGATCTGAAAGTTTGTTAAATCATCAAAACTTCAAATCAGCTTAAAATAACAGAGTTCCACATCTATTATATCTACATAAAAAAATAATTTTAATCATGAATAAACAATGTTGTATTTCATTGAATGGGGGGCCTACCTGGCCTCACCACTAACAACAACAACATATCCAATTAGTCTCAAAAAGTAGGGATTTGAAGAAGATAAAGTATACACATATTTCATCCCTACCTCATTGTTTCTGATAAGTCCTCGGCAAGAAATATGTCTAATACTAATAATGAAAATTCAAGAGTGCAGGTGTAACATTAATGAAAATAATCCAAATAGAACTGCCTCAACCTTTTTCCCACAAAAATCCAAATGGTCCTTTTTTCAATGTGCAAAAAATCATGTCCCTTTTGTGTGCAGGTGAGACTTTGTCCAAATTAATGAAAAATGTGGTCCAAAGTTTGTTAGGCAAGGATAAAAGAGGGATCTTCCACATGGAAAGTTATCATTGGTGGTCTTTTCCAAAAAAATTATCTTAAAATGTGATTCTTTTTGTGACTTTTTAATTTTCAAATAAAACCTACTAAAATGAAAAAAAATATATCAAAATTAATCCTAAAAAGAACATTTAACTTCCATTATTCACATAAATATCACATGCCTACATCCACTAATTAAGTATTCTTTTATTACTTTTTCCGTTTCTATTTATTTGTCTGGTTTAATTTGACAAAGAAAATAAAGAAGACTTTTGAATCTTGTGCACTTAAACTTAATATATGTAGAATGTATCAAAATGTCTACAGAAATTTAAAGATCTCTACAACTCCAACAATAGCCTCAAGTGATATGTAGTACCTAATTTTCTCGACACCACGACTTTCATGGTTATGCACATCTAATGAGTGATATGTAGTGCCTAAAGTTTTTATAGTTTGTGATTTTACGGGCTGATTTTTTCACGTTTAATATTGTGAATATATAACGCTGTCTTTTTTTATGTTTTGAAAGTATTTGATTCACTTGCTTAAATCGATTGAGTATTGTTTTTCTCTCTTCCAGCACTAAAATGTGATCATCCCGTGGTAAAGGTGGAATTTTTTACTGAGGGGTTCATCATTAATTACTACATTCAACAACAATATACATTAAAAGAAGTGTGCTTTTTCGACGAAAGGGGTTGGAGTAAACCCCCTTCCGCTTCTCTAACCCTGCCTCTAGTCTCATTCAGTTCTTGAAAAGTAGGGAAATTATAAAATTACTTGTATTATATATGGGTGGGTGTGCTTTTGGTATGACAATATTTTTCAATTTTTTCATTTTGGTTGGTTAACTATAGGAAAAAAACAAAACAAAACAAAAAAACTATAGGAAAATAAGTTTTTTTTATAAATGAGAAATATGACTTTCCTAATGGACGTACATATGAAAAATAATAGTTTCATGACATTTCAAGTTTACCAACCCCCACTCCTATTTAATGACCTCTTCTGATCTTCATTGTTATTGCAGTTGCAGTATTGAAGCTAAAGTGACAAAAAAATGGAAGTAGCAGTGGTAGGGGCAGGGATAAGTGGACTAGTTGCTGCATATGAATTGGCAAAATCAGGGGTCAAAGTTGTAATTTATGAGAAGGAAAATTATCTCAGAGGCCATGCTAAGACTGTCACCGTTGACGGCGTCGATCTTGACGTTGGTTTTATAGTATTCAATCGGGTATGTTATAAGTATTTTTTTAGCTTAATTATGCGTTTGGTAAAAATGCTCTAGTTATGATACTTGATGTAATAAGATATTTGTTTAAAGGGCGGATTCAAAATTTCAACTGTCCAGACACTTTTCATGTTAAAGTCCAAAAGTTATTATGCCTTGGCAGTTAAGCCTGAGCTTTAAAGTTCTTACGCATATTGTTGGGTCATAAAAGAAACCTAAAAAAGTACTATATGATCAATGTTAAACTCAGTTATGATAGTTATTATTTCAGAAAGTCACCTTTCTTCTTTGATTCCAATTTTCTAAAACAAAGAAAGTGACTTTCCGAGATAATAATTATAAGGTTAGTGATTTGAAATCATCTTCAGTTTTGATCTATTCTTAGTAGTGAACTAGATAGTGGCAAACCATCATTTTGAGTTTCTATGGAATGAAACGTTTGTAGCTAGAGTTGTTTTTACCCCATCTTTTGGATGCTGTATTTGACAGGTAACTTATCCAAACCTGATGGAATTTTTTGAGCTCCTTGGAGTTGATGTGGAGATCTCTGATATGTCTTTCTCAGTGAGCTTAGACCAAGGCCGTGGTTGTGAATGGGGTACTCGAAATTCTCTAGTTTGTTTGCACAGAAGAAGAATGTCTTCAATCTGTATTTTTGGCAAATGATGAGAGAAATTAGCAAATTCAAGCAGGACGTCACAAGGTACCAATAACTTATTTATCTTTATATATGTGACTTCATACCAGTTATCAATTACATTTCATGTGATCTATTATTGTTTGAGCAATTTGTTGATTTACTGATCTCATTAGAAATTTAGAGCGCAGAGTCTTTATTGTTCATTTGAAGATGGTGTATATGATGATGGAAATTTACCAAATTGTTCTATTTTGTGCATTTTCTTTGTTTTATGTGTCAATAAAAGAGCTATCTCCAATGAAGTTTGTTTCATCACGAATATGTTTCTCACTGCATTGCAGTTACCTTGAAACATTGGAAAACAATCCTGACATTGATCACAATGAAACGTTGGGACATTTTATTCAATCACATGGCTATTCGGAGTTATTTCAGAAAGCTTATCTGGTGAGACTGCTCTTCTGTCATAGTTCTTGATTTTACCACGTGTATAGGCAATTTTGTTCATTCAAAATATTAATCTTGCAACAAGCAATTCACACATATGTTTCACAGGTTCCAATATGCACTTTGATTTGGTCCTGCCCCTCGGAAGGTAGAATTCTCATACATACTATTCAATGAGCATATTTCATGCATGACTTATAGCCAATCACTAAATATGGTTCGTAGAAGATACTGAATCTGAATACTTCTCTATATCATTTTGTTGTCCTTGTAATAAAGAGTGCTTCCGTATTTTCTTTACAGATATCTGGTCGCCCTCAATGGCTCACTGTTAGATGGCGATCACATGCGTATGTAAACAAGGTGGTACTTTTATTCTATAAGTACCTCAAAGTTGTTACTAATTTCAGAGAAGAAATCTTCAAGGAAGTACAAATTTTCGTTTTCTTGAATGATTTGTTAAGCTTCTATCATCATTCTGGTTATTTGACTCGTAAAAAAACCAGGTTAAGGAGGAGTTGCAGAAGAGAGGGTGCCATATAAGAATGGGTTGTGAAGTCAATTCTGTAACAACGAATGAAGAAGGTCCGGTTTGGTTTTAGCATTTAAAATCCCTCTATTTTCTCCATGTCTGCTAATGCATTTATGTGAAAGTTTCCTGTCCTTGTTTCCATAAAGTTCATTTGGTGTACCTAAGAAAAGTCTTCCCATAGTTAGAAACTAGTCGTGATTCTAACTGTAAAAGAGAGAGCGAGTGCAGGTTGTACTGTAGCTTGCACTGATGGTTCCAAAGAAGTATACAACGGATGCATAATGGCTGCACATGCACCTGACACACTGAGAATGTTAGGAAAAGAGGCAACATATGATGAAACAAGAATATTGGGTGCTTTTCAATATGTTTACAGGTACTTTTCGCGCCTATTATTTAAACTTTTTGAACTGAATTTTCTCATTCCTCTTTATTTTCTTTTCCGAAAAGTTCATCATTTAGGCTGATATCGGTGAAATGCATGGTTTATCTTCCTCTCAGAAATGAACATATAAAAGTATGTTCATGTTAGATAGTAGTATCTGTTACAATGAGATTATAGAAGAATGCGCATTGAATGATGAAAGAAGTTAGTTGGTGTTTTGAACCATAGTGTTGCGACGATTTATAATGTCAACATGCACACTCATTTTCTATTCCTCTGGGACAGTGATATTTTCCTTCATTGTGACAAAACTCTCCTGCCTCGCAACCCAGCAGCGTGGAGCTCATGGAATTTTCTTAGAACCATGAACGATAGAGTATGCGTGACATATTGGCTCAATATTAATCCAGGTATATGATGCCTCTCCTTTCTATAATGTTTTCAATAAGGAAGCCTTCTTATCTTTGGAATGTGTAAACCAACAGAACCTTGGTGAGACAGAGAGGCCTTATTGTGTAACTCTTAATCCTCCTCACACACCAGAGCATATGTTGCTTAAGTGGACCACCAGTCATCCAGTACCCTCAGTTGCTGCATCCAGAGCTTCATCTGAGCTTTATCAAATTCAAGGCAAGAGAGGAATATGGTTTTGTGGAGCATATCAAGGTACTTTCATAAAATTGTCCTGATTCTCTTATCTTTGCTTCCTTTAGTGCACAAATTTTATAGCCGCTTCGTTCTTTCACTACTCATTGATGTAAAATTGCAATACTACTTTCAGGCTATGGCTTCCATGAGGATGGACTAAAGGTAGTACTATATATATCCTTCCAACAAGCGTACTGCACTTCAACTTGAAGGAGAAATGAAAGCCATGAACAAGAATACACGATACAATGTGTGGACAATAATCTGTTTTTTATGCTGCTTCTCAGGCAGGTACTATTGCTGCACAAGGACTACTTAAGAAAAACTTTAGTATCCTGAAAAATCCCAAACACATGGTACCTACCTGGGCAGACACAGGAGCACGCCTCCTCGTTACTAGATTTCTCATGAGTTTCATCGCTACAGGATGCTTAATGTGAGTTATAACAGTTTCATTTTGACATAAACTAATCCCCGTCTCTCGTATTCATCGAGAAACTAAAGAAGAAAAATGTAAAGGAAGGATAAATTCTTTGACATAAACTAATCACTTACAGGTTGCAACTCAAGGTGACTTAGGTCTTGCTGATGCTTTTATTCATGGAGACTTCTCTTTTGTTGATAAGAATGACGGTCTTCTTAATCTTTTCATGGTGAGAAAATGACTCTATTTCTATGTCAATAAATTTTTTTTGGTACTTGGCATCCTGAATTCTTTTACAGATTTTTGTTAACAACAGAGATTTGAAAGCATCCGTCACAAGGTCTAGTAAGAAAAGGTAAATAGTTAACAGAAACAGTAATCAGGACATTTCAACTTCCATTGACACGTTAAAAGTTTTTTTCGTTACCTGTATCTCCAGAGGATGGTGGACACCACTTCTTTTTACAGCTGCAGTGTCATCTGCAAAGTACTTCATCCGATGTGTTTCAAATCAGCGCACCCTGACTCAGGCTCGTAGGAACATCTCTCGTCACTATGACCTGGTAAATAACTTGTACAGTTTGTCACTTTCTGCTGTTTTCTTGTAACGTTGTCATCTTACATAGGCTGATAAGTATAGTTATCGCTTTTTTCAGAGTAATGAGCTCTTCTCGCTGTTTCTAGACAAGACAATGACATATTCATGTGCAATATTTACGGTAAGAACTCAAAGATTCATTTTCTGTTTTTTAATCTCATTCATGAAGGTAATCTTTTTCCTTCTGTGATTGTTTAGAGTCACGAGGAAGACCTGAAAGTTGCACAAGAGAGGAAGATTTCTCTTCTCATCGAAAAGGTAAGCTGTCAACAAAGTAAATACTCCCTCATTTCTACATAAAGTTCGAGGCTCACTTGATTCTGATTCTGATCATTTTAGGCAAAAGTTAAGAAGGAACATCACATCTTAGAGATCGGATGTGGTTGGGGAAGTTTAACTGTGGAAGTTGTTAAGCAAATGGGATGTAAATATACTGGTATAAATCTCTCTGAGCAGCAACTGAAGTATGCAAAGTTAAGAGTTCAGCAAGCAGGTTTTCAGTTACATAACTTCAAATAACAGATGATACATTGGAACCAATTTCGGAGAATTTTGATTAGTACTAACTAAATGTGATGAAATGCATTCACAGGATCAATTTCCTTCACTATTCTTTTCACGAACGTTGGCTTTCCTTAGTTCATTTCAATACCAGACGAGAGGTATGACGAATACAGGCAGAGTTCAGACTTCATAAAAAAGTATATATTCCCCGGTGGATCCTTACCTGCACTAAGTCGAGTAACATCAGCCATGTCTGCTGCATCTAGACTTTGGTAAACAAAGAGTTGATTTTGTCATTTGACACAAGCATAGTATGTCTTATTTAAAGGCCATTTGACAAATGATACAAATGCAGTGTCGAGCACCTAGAAGACATAGGAATCCATTACTATCAAACGCTGAGATGCTGGCGGAAAAACTTCCTAGAAAAACAAAGGTAACAACAACAACAACAACATACATTGTGTTAACATGTTTCCTTCATGAATCATTTTGTAGCTTGTTCTAAAGTAACAGACTATCTTTAATAACATTTTGACTAACCAAATTCATGCTTTGGGATTCGACGACAAGTTCATCAGGACATGGAAGTACTACTTTGACTACTGTGCTGCTGGATTCAAAACGCGTACGTTAGGAGATTATCAGGTATATTCCAAAAAAAATTTACTATGAATGTTGAAACTGTTTCACCAAATCTACAAAGGTGATTCTTCCCTTTGTAGATTGTATTTTCAATGCCAGGCAATGTTGCAACATTTGATGATCCTTACAATGTTACTGTGCCTTCAGCTTATTAGAGTTTCTTTATTTGGAATATTATGTGGTAACTTTGTCATCATAAATAAGTCGTTCCTTAAAACAGCATGAAAGACCTAACAAAAACATATCATGTCTCATTGGTTCATGCTGAATTATGTTAAAAATAATATAATTTATTCAAATTTTATATTCATTAATACAATATAATAATACGATACTCCCTCTGTTTTTATTTATATGTCACTATTTTTTATTTTATGTGCATTAATAAATTAAGTAAGTTTACTATTCTACCCTTATTAAAAAAAATTTGAAGTCAACTTTTCAATCAATGAATTTGAACTAATTTATTTTGGATTAATTAATTTGACAAATGAACATGAATTATTCACTTTGTTTTTCTAGGTTGATCAAATATATATTTTCAAGGATAATAACTCAGAAGGATAAAATAGGAAGAATATTATAATTTATGCATTATTTTTATGAAATGACAAATATTATGGACCAACTATTTATAGTAACGATGACTTATAAAAAGAAACAGAGGGAGTATATCTTAATTCTGTATTTGTATGATACAAATAGAGCATTACGATATACTCCCTCCGTTCCTATTTATATGTCACTATTTTAGATTTCACGTTCATCAAGAAACTAAGTAAGTTTACTATTCTATCATTATTTATTGAATTTTTGAAGTCAAGTTTTCAATCAATGAACATGAATTTATTTATTTTTATTATTTAACTAGTGAACTTATTCATGCTTCGCGCGATTAAAAAAGATGATAAGATGTCAATAATTTTATTAAAATATAATATAAATAGAAGAAATATTTATAATATATATATATATATATATATTCAGATGTATAATTGATTTCATAAAGATAAACGTTTGATTAGTAGTCCCATGACTCCAAACAATGTCATAAGTTGTTTATTTGAACCAATTTTTTTTTTATAAACTTACAACAATAAAAAAAAATTGTATAAAATATAAAACAAAGAAAATTATGGATAGAACCTAAGATAAATAATAAATAATGTACATCATTATTATGATCTTAATTATTTAAAAAATTGAAGAAAAAAATATGAAATCAATGTACAATTTTCCTAACTCTTATCAACATTCATTCCCACATGTCGATCATCATTCAATAGCCTTCATTTTACTATTTAAGTCAAACAAAAACATGAATATAAGAATTACTTATCAAAAATATAATATCTTGAGAGACTTATAATGTAATAATTTCTACAATGTTTTACCATGTCTTTATTTATAGAACTACAATATGAATACCGAAAGGATATAATGACTATTAATTATTTTTGGGGTTATGATAATAAAAAATTATGGGAGTAATGTAAATAAAGACTATCAAGTTTTAAATTATTAAAGAATATTAATGAATGGTTAATTGACATATTTATTATTTTACAATAATAATAGAGAAATAAAAAAAATTGTAAAAAAAATAAAATATTAATAAGTAAATAAAATTCTAGAGCAAATCCTCAATATTTAGAATGTTTGACAAAAGTAATACTAGAAAGAAAGGCTAATGAAATATTTTAATTAATTAAAATTTTAGCTTTTACAGAAATGGAAAAAATTACTATGAAGTATCATACATTTTGAAGTATGACATGTCAAGTATAAGGTGTTCACCCCTACAATTTAGTTGTCCATTAATGAGTGCCTAAACATGTTGAACATCATAAAAAATAAAAAAGAAAAACTCATCAAATCAATAGCGAAATAATTGTTATATAACATGCCACAAAATCTCATATAATCAAATTTAATATTCTATAAAGGGTAGACATATGAGAATTGTCAAGAAATTATATCACTATTCAAAGCAATCTAAATATATATAATCAAGATACTATTTGCTTCTACATAAAAATTTATAGGCGTAATTCTTAGTTGCCTCATGACTTTTCATTACCTTACACCTCTCTATTATTAGTAACTGTTGGTTTTCATTATATAGCTTTTAATTATTTTAGTTGCAATCATTATTATTATTACTAACATTTAACTCTTATTTTTAATTCAATTGTTACAATTTCCCTGCAGAAATGAACAGAAGATGTAAGAAAAGTCTAAAAGTTTTGGGAAAACGTATAATTTAAAAACTGAGCATTTAATTCCAATAAATAATCTTTTATACTTCCATGAATATATTTAATTTTAATCAGAAAAATATTATAAATGTCAAATAAATGACAAAAAAGATAAATATTAATAGTGTGCCATAAAAAGGTGTCACATCACCTCTTCAATTTTGTACATTAAAGAATAAAATAAATGGAGGAATAATAATTGTCCTTTTTTTATATAATAAATAAAATAAAAAAATATTTCTTATAAATTGACATGTGAAGAGTCTTTGTTTTATATAAATGTTCCTTCATTAATATAATATGTATTTATAATAAATTAAATGATACTTTCACAATAAAATAATTATTTTAAATATGAAAAAGGACCAAAAAAGGAGGGAAAAAAATAAATGGCAATAGAGATCACAGAGAGATATCACATCACCTTCTATATGTTTCTCCTTGAATATATATATATTTTAAAGCAAATTTTTGATCCTAAGATTATTTTATTAAAATCAGTATGTACACAAAACTAAAAAGAACAAGACCTGATCCATAAGTGGACCCAATCCAAATAAAATAATAAGCACAGCTACCCTACTCTTAGCTAATCCTTGTCTCTTTCCAAAAAGCTCTAATCCCTTCTCTCTTTTTTTCATTTTCACCGACTCTGCACTTCTTGGTAAGCATTTCTGCCTTGTCTCTTCCTTCTTCTTCATTCTTTAAGCTGATTCTTTTTTTCCTTTCCAGGTGATGTGAGAACGCCCAAGACCAATGACTCACAAGGATAAAATAAGAGTAATAGGTCTGGGCTAGTAACCTACAAAAAAATGTAGTAGTAAGGGGTGAGTACCAAATCACACGGTACTTAGCAAGTAAACCTCTAAACACAAGTTAAGGGGATAGAATACGGGTACTCCTTACACTCCAACCGAACCTCCACAATTACAACCTGCATAAAATCAGCACAACCTAACAGTTCACAATTTACAAGCACATATCTCAACAACTATATTCTAACAATCACATATACTCAACAACAAGCTCAATATTCATCAATTACAACCTCCACAACGACAACCTGCTTTAAACCAGCTCAACCTAACAGTTCATAATTCACATAGCACACAGCTCAACAACAACACTCTAACAATTATATATCCTCAATAACAAGCTCAATATTCATCAATCAAAGTTCCACAAAAAGGTACTCACAAGATCACTAAAACACAATATCAAGTTCACTAATGATAAATATGTGTAATGCAATAGAATGCAATGTCAAGTATAGTGATGCATGTCTGACCTAGTGATACACACCCGCTATCTCTCAGTCCGGGACCCATGGGGGACATATCTATCCATGCATTCATCGCGACGCGCGATACGACCCTCGATAATAGTAACCATCGCGGCGCGTGATACGTCCCTCGAAATATAGTATCCATCACGACGCGCGATACGTACGAAATGGTACATCCTCTTTAATTTCTTATTCTTTCTCAATTCACACAACATTTGTCACAACCATGTCTCAGAACCATGCAAATGATATGTTCACACAAATAATGAGAAGATGGTCATTTTCATAACATTGCACAATTCACAACAACACAATCATGATACAACATCAGCAATGATTCAACAAGCCTTTCAAACCATTCTCAACACATTACACACAAACAATTAATCACATTTCCTTTTATTACCCATTTTTCATCATTAAAATTAATCAATGAGGACAAGTCAATCCATCACTAAGTTTCATTACCCCCAAACACGTATTACAAGGAAATACACGAATTTCATACATTTAACAAGGGTTTAGAAATCCACTTGCCTCAAACAATCAATCAATCACTCCGGTACTTGAGCCTTCCTCTTTCGTTGTACTTTCAAATCAATACAATCTATTCAAATCAATAACCACAATAAGACTTCAAAACTAACAACACACATATTACTATGTGTTTAGCCTTGACCCAAAAATTCACCCAGTATAATCAAGTTTGTAAATCTCGATGCCAATTAACATTTCAACTATCATATTTTTCAAGTTTCAAGTCTAGGGTTAAATTCAGTTTTCCCAATATCCTAATTCAAATGGTATTCATACACCTAATAATTAATCTCAATATATTAAAAACTGAATTTATAATATAATAAACGACTAATATTATTAATTTGGAAGCCACTATTACAAAAACAAATCAGTGGCGGCGACATCATAACCCCACTGTCAAAATCTTTCATGTAAATCCCCATCTATAATTCATGATTCTAATGATTTCCTACTCGTTCGTGATTCAATTCCCTGGAATCATTTCGCTAACAAACAAAAATCAAAGTTCTTATCAGTTCGTCCCCACCCAAACCAAAAATATTATTTCCTCCGTTTCAAAAAGACTGGTCTGGTTTGACTTGACACGAAGTTTAAGAAATTAAAGAAGACTTTTGAATTTTGTGGTCCTAAATTAAAGTTATGTCAAATGTACAAAATTGTCCTTAATCTTGTCGTCTTAAACATGTCACGTGGAAAGTAGAAAGTGAAATGTTACCAAAAAAGGAAAGAAGTCATTTTTATGAAACTGACTAAAAAGGAAAGGAGGTCATTCTTTGTGAAACGGAGGGAGTACAGTACATGCTACACACGGTCAAAACTTGCTAAATTTCCAAATACCTATCAACTTTCATTAAATAATAATATTAACAGTGAACAATTTTCAAGCATTAAGTATATAAATATCACAAGTTTCAGATTGTTTCTTACCCGTCTCCTTCGTTGTTCCCCTATCTCCTTTTTGTTTCTAAATAAAATAATTAGGTATAATTCAAAGTGGTAAATTTCACTAATTTAATCATATTTTACATGGTTATTAATAGATTGATTAATTTTATTATTTTACTTTTTGTTCATATTAATTAGTCTCTTGAAAAAATCTGGGTCTTCAAAATTTGTTTAAATTCCAAATTCATATTATTTTAGTGGTAAAATGGGGGAAAAAATTAGTTATATTTTGATTTAATAAGTTATCAAATAATATAAGACAAATACTTCTAATAAGATGCCTATCTAATATGAGACGGAGGTAGTATAATCTTATTATGATTAGCTTCACTCTTCATGGTAACAACTTTGTTGATAACTCAAATTTCATCTTTTTCATTAATTTCCTTATAAAGAGAAATTGAAACTAAATTACTCCACTTTAAATAGAGGTATTGAAGAAAATTAGAAAAGGATTAGGGTGTTTTTGGTATTGAAGAAAATATTTTTATGAAAAAAAAAGTACTCTTTCTATATTATTTTATGTGGCACTTTTTGGATTTCAAGATTCTATCTTTGACCGTAAATATTTTATAGATCTTTTAAACATTTTGAATTATCAATTATTGTTACTTATAATACTTTCGTGTGTCACATATATTAAGAACTTGAAATATTGTAAAATTCTTACTCTTTAATAACCTTTATCTTCTACATATTTTTAATCATAATATTTGTTCTTGATATAATTAGTTCCTCAATATTATTGGATGATTTCTTATAAATTAGTCAATTGTCACTTTCTCTATTGTGTTTGTACATGTGCAAGTAAAGTATAAGATACTCAATTTGATGACCTATTTATTATTCATTCTTTAGCCAATAGAAGCTAGTTTTTCTTGCTCTTTCATGTCATTGTCCATGAACACCCAAATTTATCATGTGAAAGATAATAGCCCCTTGTATTCTCAAATGTGTGTTCCTTGATTATTCCAGAGCTAGTAAATCATAAAAATATCTCATTAATTAAGTTTTTAAAAACTTTTTTTAATTATATTTTTAAAAAATTGAAAATATTTTGAAATATATTGTTTTGGACAAAGAAAGAACAACTAAAGAATACTGAACAAACCAAGCCACATGTTTGTTATTTTGAAGGGCACCAGCTAGACAAAAATATAGGAGATAAAAACAACTAAAAGTAATTAGAAGAAGACTCTTAGAAGAATCAAGAAAGGTTACAAGTAGCAGTAGTTATAATAGTAGGGACTCTCCAATTTTTTCTTGTATTAACCATTAACAAAGAATAGAAAAGTATTGATATAGAAACATTTAAACTTTTCTGAATAAAGAATGTGAAAGGTTAAGAAGCAATAGATAAAAACACGTGATAATATCTATCTATTTATCTCTCTCTCTCTCTCTATATATATATATACACACACACACACACACACACACACACACACACACACATATATATATATATATATATATATATATATATACTACCTTAAAAGGATGAACTCCTTACTTGAATGTTAAATTACTATAATACCCTTAACTTAAAATTGAACAAGTAGACACAGTATCCTACAAAGCATATATAATACACGTAGGACACCACTTTCTACACAAAATTGTCATGTAGGATCCCATATAGAATGAATGTGTCTATTTGTTTAATTTTATACTAGTTTAAGTGCCTATTTGAGCACACCCAAAGTTAAAGGTCATAACTGAGAGCTGAACCAAGTTAAGGGTCATGTATTATGCCTAAACCATATAAAGGGTAAGCATTATGTCTTTCATGGATCAACAAATTTTGAGATTCATAAATTCTCAACTAACAATGTCTTTGTTCTTCAAGATTTCCCTCTTCTTCTTCTATTTCTTCTTTGTTATTTCATCCTCCCCTCTTGAATACAACCACCCATTGGAGTCTCTCACTCTATTTGAACTCACTCAAGTAACAAACATAGTCAAAAATTCCTATTTTCCCCTCAATGTAACCTTTCATTATGTTGGCTTAAATGAACCAAACAAACAATTAGTCCTTTCATGGCTATCATCCACTCATCATCCTGCTCTACCTCGCGACGCTATTGTTATTACTCGAATTGATCAAAAAACGCATGAAATCATCGTAGACTTATCGAGTGTTTCAATTTTATCAGATAAAATCTATAATGGACATGGCTACCCCATGCTTACTTTACAAGAGCAAACAGCTGCCGATGAGTTACCATTATCGTATCCACCATTTATATCATCCATTAAAAAGAGAAGGCTAAAGCTAAAAGAAGTCGTGTGCCAAGGCTTCGCGGTTGGATGGTATGGAGAGAAAAGGAAGAGTACTAACAGAATGGTTAAAGTCATGTGTTATTACTTAGATGGAACAGTTAATCTTTATATGAGACCTATTGAAGGAATTACAATTACTGTTCTTCTTGATCAAATGATAATCGTGAGTTATATTGATCGTTTGATTGTTCCTGTCCCTAAAGCTAATGGGACAGATTACATGGGATCAAAGCGGCGAAGATCATCTCATGAATCCAATTCAATAAAAATAGTGCAGCCTGATGGACCAAGTTTTACTCTAGACAATGGAAACACAGTGAGGTAAAAATTATTATTCGTTAGACGAAACTTTGAGAATACTTTGCTGAAGAATGACATGTTTTTTTACTTACTTTAGGTGGGGTGACTGGAAGTTCCATGTAGCGTATGACATAAGAGCAGGAATGATCATATCACTAGCATCGATCTTCGATGCTGAGAAGGAGGAATTTAGAAGTGTCATGTACAGAGGATTTGTGTCTGAAGTTTTTGTGCCATACATGGATTTGACTGAGGAATGGTACTATAGGACTTATTTCGATGCAGGTGAATATGGATTTGGTCTATGTGCGGTAGAGCTTGAAGCATCAAAGGATTGTCCAGAGAACGCGAAGTTTATTGATGGCTACTTCATTTCACAAGATGGTACTCCAGGAAAAATGCCTAATGTAATTTGTATATTCGAACGTTATGCTGGAGATATCATGTGGCGCCATACAGAGCTTGCAATTCCTGGAAAAGTGGTAAGTTAGTATAGAATATAGTGCTCTTTTTTGATAAATTGTTTTCGGATTAGTTAGTAATTCTCTTTCATTTCTAAATTTGGAGCTGCAGATACGAAAGGTTAGACCGGAGGTGAGCCTGGTGGTGAGAATGGTATCGACTGTAGGGAATTATGATTACATTACTGACTATGAATTCAAACAAAGTGGCACCATCAAAGTCACGGTAAGTAAACCACGGTCATGAGTAAGACTAGTAAAACGTCTGTTTTAGGCGTAGCTTACACTAAGTATCAACTTTTTCCGAATTCATTGTCATGTACAGGTTGGGTTAACTGGTCTACTTGAAGTAAGGGGATCTATATATACTCACAACGACCAGATAAAAGAGGACGTGTATGGTACACTAATAGCAGAAAACACATTAGGTGCATATCATGATCATTTCTTTACCTATCACCTTGATTTAGACGTAGACGGTCATGAAAATTCCTTTGTGAAAAATAACTTAAAAACTAGACGCGTGATCAATAAAAGTTCACCAAGAAAGAGTTATTGGACAGTTGTTAGTGAAACAGCTGAAACAGAATCAGATGCAAGGATTCAGCTAGGTTCATCACGAGGCGCCCTTGAAATGGTAGTGGTGAACCCCAACAAGAAGACTGAAGTTGGGAATGAAATAGGCTACTGTCTGATCCCGGGAGGATCTGCAACAAGTCCATTGTTAAAAGACAACGATTACCCACAAATCCGCGGAGGTTTTACCAAGTACAATGTGTGGGTGACACCTTATAACAAGTCTGAGAAATGGGCAGGAGGATTATATACTGATCAAAGCCATGGGGATGATACATTAGCCATATGGAGCCTCAGGTAATATGCGCAATAGATTCTATATAGTACACTCTTGTTTCAGGTCGTTTGTTTTACTTTCCTTTTTAGTCTGTTTTAGAAAGAGCGTCTTTTTCCTATTCTGACAACTCTTTAATTCTAACTTTCCGGAGTATTTCTTTTACGATAATGCAGGGATAGGGAAATCAAGAACAAGGATATTGTATTATGGTACACATTTGGTGTTCATCATGTACCCAAACAAGAAGATTTTCCAATTATGCCAACATTAAGCACTGGTTTTGAGCTCAAGCCTACTAATTTCTTTCAGCATAATCCAGTTCTTTAATAAGTCAAGTGTGATAAACTTTCTACTATCATAAATGATAATGTCATCACTTATGAAAAATAATTCAACTATTATTTTAATTAAATAAAGTCAGCTCTTGGCCATGCTTTATGCATCTCATTCTTGAGTGAAAACTTTGTACTCGTGATCAGTTTTATTGTTAGAAGTTTGAAAGGCAACAGTCATATCGTCACATAAATGTTATGACATGTTTATGATAAATTTAAAAAGTCTTATTTCTACAAGATACTATACTAGTAGTATGTTAACATCACAAACTTCAAATATCTTTGTTTTCTTCTTAAATTTCACGTCGTTCAAATTATGCTATATAAATTAGAACGCGATGAGTATAACTTTCGTGATGTATACCAAATTCAAACATCCATGTACAAGTATGAAACAAAAGAGGAAGGAACACCAAAACCAAATATACTCAATGCACTTAACACAACTATACAAGTTATCAATATTTGTGTCCTTCAATATTCAATTTACAACTAAAGTACCTCGAGATTTACGTGACAACTTTACCCTGGATGTCTTAGTATTTGTACTTTGTTCCTGGCTATGGTTATTACATATTTTTTCTTTTGTAAATACAAGTTTGCTTACCAGAAAATTGTTATTGTAGGGCCATTTCTAGCTCATTTTGTGGTGAGCATTCACAGGGAGTGTCAAATAAGTTGTAATATCCAGAAAAAATAAAGAAGAAACAGTCTCTCTTTTCTTCTCCAAAATTTGCACGAGATTGTTTTGTCCGGAGAGAAAGATATGTTTGAGTTTGGCATACATAATAAAAATTATACTCATTGCGCTTTAATTTATGTGACAAAATTGAAGATGTGAACTTTAAGAAGAAAACAAAGATTTTTGAAGTTTAAGGTCTGAAAGTACTACTAGTATAGTAACTTCTAGTTCTGTAGTTATATGACTTCTTAAATTTATCATAAACATGTCATAACATTTTTGTGACAATAAGATTGTTAGATGCATAAGCCATAAAGTATAACCATGGCGAAGAGCTGACTTTATTTAATTATAACAATAATAGTAGATTTTTCCCCCATAAATTAGGACATTATATATCCATTTATGATAGTACAAAGTTTGCCAACTTGACTTATTAAAGAACTGGATTATCCTGAAAGAAATTAGTAGGCTTGAGCTCAAAACTAGTGCTTAATGTTGGCATAATTGGAAAATCTTCTTGTTTGGGTACATGATGAACACCAAATGTGTACCATAATACAATATCCTTGTTCTTGATTTCCCTATCCCTGCATTATCATAAAAGAATTACTCCGAAAAGTTAGAATTAAAGAGTTGTCAGAATAGGAAAGAGACGTTGTTTTTAAAACAGACTCAAAAGAAAAGTAAGACAAACGACCTGAAACGAGAGAGTACTATATAGAATCTGTTGCGCGTATTACCTGAGGCTCCATATGGCTAATGCATCATCCCGATGGCTTTGATCAGTATATAATCCTCCTGCCCATTTCTCAGACTTGTTATAAGGTGTTACCCACACATTGTACTTGGTAAAACCTCCGCGGATTTGTGGGTAATCATCGTCACTTAACAATGGACTTGTTGCAGATCCACCCGGGATCAGACAGTAGCCTATTTCATTCCCAACCTCAGTCTTCTTGTTGGGGTTCACCACTACCATTTCAAAGGCGCTTCGTGATGAACCTAGCTGAATCCTTGCATCTGATTCTGTTTCAGCTGTTTCACTAACAACTGTCCAATAGCTCTTTCTTGGTGAACTTTTATTGATCACACGTCTAGTTTTTAAGTTATTTTTCACAAAGGAATTTTCATGACCGTCTATGTCACGCCCCGAGCCTACACCCTGGGCGGGACCGGCACCCGGAGACCATTTCTGGCCCCAAGCGAACCCTTGGCCTGGCTTTCTTAACTCAGCGGAAACCTCAACAGAATAACTCAATGCAATGCAATATTACAAAACAACTTAACTTATAAAATATGGCCATAAAGGCAACTCAAATCTCAAAATAGAATATTTACATGTATATATAGATGAGAGACTCAAAACTAACTGACTGACTGTCTGTCTATGAAGCCTCTAAAATACTGAGATGGATGTTGGGACAGACCCCGCAACATCCTAATAAAACAAAAACTAAGAACACAAAATAATTGAGTCCTCCGGAATGCAAGGAGGCTCACCACTGACTCTGGAGTGCTCAGCTGGATCAACGACGTGCAGGATGCTGATCCGGGGTACCTGAATCTGCATCATCAAACGATGCAGGCCAACTGGCATCAGTACATGGAATGTACGAGTATGCAAGCTGGAAAACTAAGCAACAGAGGCTAGAAGGAAATCTGGAAGAAACTGAATAGCTTACCTGGCTCAACTCAACTCAACCTGACTGACTTTTTCAATATAAGGCAATTTAAAACAAGTGCGATATAAAGAAAGACTGTTTAAAACATGCTATAAACTCTGTGTGTATACAAAGATACAATAAGCCTGAAATGTATATAGAAATACAATGAACTGATGTATATAAAAATACAATAATCTCTGTGTATGAAAAATACAATAACTGCTGTGGGAGTTTCTCTAACCGACAACCATCACATAAGAGCTATAGTGATGATACAGCGATCGACCTCACGCTGCCAGAGCATCTTATACCCGGCCAAAGGTATAAGACCTGAACTGCCTAATGGATCCACTAGTCTAATCTGAAAAGGATTCATCTAAAAAGTATGATCCTTTTCTACCCATGGTGGCTAACATGGTTCTATGGGGGCTGTGGGTTCTTTGAACGCTCCCCCAATTCGGTGCTCGATACTACTCCCAAAAATGTACCGGCTCTTATGTTTTTAAAACATATTTATTCCTGCTGATATGAGATAATTACTCAAAAACTAGCCCGAAGGCTCTTTGGAAATCTCAGTTTCCAACCTTGTTTAGATGTAAAGACATTTCTTTAAAACCCTTTTTTTTTTTTTTGGGAATACATAGTTCCCTAATAACCTTGAGAAAAGAACTCAACTTTAAACTCTTTACTTTACTTGAACTCTTGGCTTGATGTGAAACTCTTAACTTAACATGAAACTCTTAACTTTTGACTTGACTTGAAACTCAATACTTAACTTGGAACTTGAGCCTTAGAATGAAGGTAAAACGTTCAATGAAGACTCTTGGAAAACCTTAAAGACTTGCTTTGACTTACTTACTTCTAAGCTAGACTTCACTTGACTTGGAAACTAACTTCACTTGAATTGGAAACTAACTTCACTTGAATTGGAAACTAACTTCACTTGACTTGTAGTTTTACTTGACTTTTGGAAGTACCTTGGAGTGTTGGAAACAACTAGGAAACATAGGTATAATACCTAGGAACATGTATGAAAAAAATGGTAAATGAAAGGGAAGGATTGGTGTCCTTGGCACTAGGAGAGGTGCGACAGCCCAGCCCCTTTTTCCCCAAAAATCCGACTTTTTTTCCCTTGTTTCTTTCCAATTCTAAACCCTCTCAACCTCAAGGTTTCAGCAGCAACACTTAGAATCATAAAGACCCTTATTATACAATAGATTCAACTCAAAAATCACAGCCAGAAATCTGTACTAAATCAGCAAGAACTTCAACACAACACCACTACAACTTCAACAACCAATAAATCTTCTCTTGGAATTAAAAACGAGTTGGTGTGTGGGGGTATGAACCAACCAACACTAAGGATCATCAATCTCTCAACATACAATAGATCACAACTCAAATACACAGCCCAATCCTGTCCCACAACCAACAATAACTTCAACAACACAACTAACAACATTAACAACAACTAACAACTTCAACAGCTTCAACAACTTCAACAACAAATCCAATCTCTTCTCAAATCATAAAAACGAGCTTGGTATGTGGGGGGAAAGGATAAACCCACACTAAAGACTCACATACCTTGATAGGGATCACCCCCGACGAAAATCCACAATGATCTTGACAAATCTTGTTGATCTCCTCTTTCTTCTCTTCTTCTTCTCCTTCTTCTCTTCTTCTTCTCTTGAACCCTAACTCTTTCTCTTTCAAAATGGGACAAAATGATCCAAAGATCAGCCTAATACAACAATATAAGCTCAAAAGAAATGATTTGTGAAAAGACTAAAATGCCCTTAAATTTCCGGACGGACTTCTTGCCAACTGCCCTAACTTTCAAAGGGCATAACTCGCTCATACGAACTCGGAATCGAGCAAACTCGGTGGCGTTGAAAAGATCATTCCACAAGCTTCGAAACCATAACTGGAACTACTCATAACTTATCCTGACCTAGGAGTTACGACTGCTCAAACTTGGCCAAAAACTCACTGATTTCCACACTTAGCCAAATTTCCAGATTTTTGAACTTAGCCAAATTTTCCAGATTCTGGACTGCCAAATTTCCAGATTTTAAATTTTTCCAAAAAAATGACTATTTCCAAATTTCAAGCTTCTTCATATTCATTTTAAATTGTTGGATGTTACAATATCTCCCCCTTGGGAACATTCGTCCTCGAATGAGGTTACTCTTACAAAGCTAAGGGTGTAACATCAACTCAACACCCAACAAACAACCATGCAAACGCAACAACAATAACGACATGCTCATTATAATTTAAAGAGCACTAAGAAGGAAATTAATACCTTAATCTGCGGATTCAAAGAGATATGGATATCTCTTCTTCATGTCATCATCGGCTTCCCAAGTTGCTTCCTCAACAAATTGGTTCCTCCATAGGACCTTAACTGAGGCTACATCTTTCGTTCTCAACCTACGAACTTGACGATCCAAAATTTGAATAGGAATCTCCTCATAAGATAAGTTATCCTTGATCTTGATACTTTCAGTCGGTAGGATCAATGAAGGATCGCCTATGCACTTCTTCAACATGGAGATGTGAAATACCGGATGAACCGCTGCTAGTTCTTGTGGTAACTCCAACTCATAAGCAACATTGCCAATCCTCTTGGCTATGCGGTAAGGTCCAATATACCGGGGACTAAGTTTCCCCTTCTTACCAAACCTCATAACGCCTTTCATGGGTGAAACCTTCAAATATACCCAATCGTCTATTTCAAATTCTAACGCCCTTCTCCTAACATCGGTGTAGGATTTCTGACGACTCTGTGCCGTTTTCAACCTCACTTGAATCACTTTCACCTTCTCCATAGCTTGGTGAACTAAATCTGGTCCTATCAACTGTGCTTCACCAACTTCAAACCATCCAATAGAAGATCTACATCTTCTCCCATAAAGAGCTTCATATGGAGCCATCTGGATGCTAGAGTGATAACTGTTGTTGTAGGCAAACTCAATGAGAGGTAGGTGATCATCCCAACTCCCTTTGAAATCGATTACACAAGCCCTCAACATATCCTCTAAGGTCTGAATAGTGCGCTCTGCTTGCCCATCAGTCTGAGGGTGAAAGGCAGTACTTAAGTTCACCTTTGAACCCAAGCCCTTCTGAAAAGATTTCCAGAACTGTGCAGTAAACTATGCACTTCTATCTGAAATAATGGAGATTGGGACTCCATGAAGTCTCACTATCTCTTGAACATACAACTTGGCATAATCTTCTGCTGTATTGGTAGTCTTTACCGGTAGAAAATGAGCTGACTTTGTCATTCGGTCGACAATTACCCAAATAGAATCATGCTGTCTGTGAGACCTTGGCAACCCTGTGATGAAATCCATATTGATCATCTCCCACTTGCACTCTGGAAGTTCTATCCTCTGAGCCAAACCACCGGGCCTTTGGTGTTCAACTTTCACTTGTTGGCAATTTGGACACTTAGCAACAAACTCAGCAATGCCCTTCTTCATGCCATTCCACCAATAAACTTCACGCAAATCACGATACATCTTGGTGGAACCCGGATGAATAGAAAATCTAGAGCTGTGAGCTTCATCCATAATCTTCTCTTGGAGTCCATCTACCATAGGTACGCACAATCTACCTTGAAATCTCAAAACACCATCTCCCCCTTGTTCAAAAGCTAATACTCTTTGCTTTTGAACATTTTCCTTAAACTCGAGCAAAATGGGATCTTGATCTTGCTTCTCTTTCACTTCTGACATTAATGATGACTCGGCCCTGCTCGTCACCGCTATTCCTCCTTCTGCGGAATCTGAAAATTTGACTCCCAGGCATGCCAGTCTGTGTACATCTTTTGCTAACTCTCTCCTTCCTTCTTCAATATGGGCGGTGCTACCCATAGACAACCTGCTCAAAGAATCAGCAACAACATTAGCCTTACCTGGGTGGTAAAGAATACTCAAGTCATAATCCTTGAGTAACTCTAACCATCTCCTCTGTCTGAGATTAAGCTCTTTCTGAGTAAGCACATATTGAAGGCTCTTGTGATCAGTGAATATGTCGACATGCACACCATACAAGTAATGACGCCACGTTAGGAGATTATCAGGTATATTCCTTTTTTTTTTAACTATGAATGTTGAAACTGTTTCCCCAAATCTAAGAAGTAAAACAACTGATCAAGTGGTGCTTCTTATCTTTGTAAATTGTATTTTCAAGGCCAGGCAATGTTTCAACATTTGACGATCCTTACAATGTTAGTGTGCCTTCAGCTTATTAGATTTTTGTTGTTTAGATTATATATTGTAACTTTGTCTTTGCAAATCAGTTCCTCAAAACAGCATGAAAGACCTAACAAAGACATATCATGTCTCATTGGTTCATGCTGAATTATGTGATTACTTTCTTGTACTGTATTGTGGAAACTTTTCTCAATTACCTAATAAAAGTTATTCAAGGAATTTACTGTTATTGTATTGAGATATGAAAAAGAAAAATTTGGGCTGGTTAAAATTTGATATTATTCAGTTATATACCAAGGAAAGAAGTAACAATATTGTTTTGGAGTGGAACAGAAGAGGCAAACCTAACCAGACTAAAAAAGATATTATTGCAGTTCTATCTTACATAGGGTTCAAAATATGAAGAAATAAATATACAAAGAAGTCAAATGGAATTTCACATCTACTATATATACATAAAAAAAATAAAAATTTAAGCATGTATGATTAATAGTGTTGTTTTAATCATGTCTGAATAGTGTAGTTTAAAAAAGCAAAGAAGACTTTATAATCTTGTGTTCTTAACTTAATATACGTAGAATGTATCAAAATGCCTAAGGAAATTTGAAGGTCTCTACAACTCCAGCAATATCCTTGAGTAATGCAAGAGATTTTAATGCATGCATTAGCATTGTTAAAGACCTCAAAAAAAAAATTGAAATCTTTTTCACCATAATTGTGAAGAGTATTTTTGTAAATAAATATGTTTATCCGTACAAAATCGTTTCTAATACTTGGAAATATTTTTAGCAGCGACCTTTTGTATACTTGCTTGTTGTCACCCCCTAAATTACATAATAATAAATTAATAATATATTTGTAAAGTGTTGATAATTCCTAATTATAATTAATCGCTTTAGTTTGCTAACTTTTTCATTTTCTTACTATTCCTTAATCCTATCTCTCATTTAATTTCAATCACGTCGTCAATATTGAATTAAAATTTTTTGTCTCATAACATTAAAGTTTTTCATGAAATTTTATAAAGAATATTCGCTATTTAAGTAAATCTAATAGTAAAAAGTATTTTGATGCATATCTTTTTCGTGATTTAACACTTTAAAAATTTATAAAATAACTAGATACACGAGCCCATGCTAGCACGGGCCCAATATAAATTATTTTTTCGTTTCAATTTATGTGGCACAAATAGAATTTTGAAAATCAATCAATTTATATATATATTCTTAAAAATATTTGAAGTTGTTAATTATTGTAATTTATAATATTTTTACGTTATTTTAAATAATATATTGTCCCAATCTATGTGGCATACATAAAATTTTGAGAGCCCAACAAATTTTATATATGTTTTAAAAATATTTAAATTATTAATTATTATAATTCATAGTACTTTTTACATAATTTTGAGTTTCTCTTCTACTCACTCCTTTTCATTTCATTGATCGGGAAAAAGACTCCTTTTCCTACGGCCTGTTAAAAATAATATAATTTATTCAAATTTTATATTCATTAATACAATATAATACGATACTTCCTTTGTTTTTATTTATATGTCACTATTTTTTATTTTATGTGCATTAATAAATTAAGTAAGTTTACTTTCTACCCTTATTAATTTTTTTTTAAAGTCAACTTTTCAATCAATGAATTTGAACTAATATATTTTGGATTAATTAATTTGACAAATGAACATGAATTATTCACTTTGTTTTTCTAGGTTGATCAAATATATATTTTCAAGGATAATAACTCAGAAGGGTAAAATAGGAAGAGTATTCTAATTTATGCATTATTTTTATGAAATGACAAATATTATGGACCAACTATTTATAGTAACGATGACTTATAAAAAGAAACAGAGGGAGTATATCTTAATTTTGTATTTGTATGATACAAATAGAGAATTACGATATACTCCCTCCGTTCCTATTTATATGTCACTATTTTAGATTTCACGTTCATTAAGAAACTAAGTAAGTTTTCTATTCTATCATTATTTATTGGTTTTTTGAAGTCAAGTTTTCAATCAATGAACATGAATTTATTTATTTTTATTATTTAACTAGTGAACTTATCCGCGCTTCACGCGATTAAAAAAGATGATAAGATGTCAATAATTTTATTAAAATATAATATAAATAAAAGAAATATTTATAATATGTACATGTATATTATATATATATATATATAGACGTATAATTGATTTCATAAAGATAAGCGTTTGATTAGTAGTCCCATGACTCCAAACAATGTCATAAGTTGTTTATTTGAACCAAATTTTTTTTTATAAACTTACAACAATAAAATTTTTTTTGTATAAAATATAAAACAAAGAAAATTATGGATAGAACCTAAGATAAATAATAAATAATGTACATCATTATTATGATCTTAATTATTTAAAAAATTGAAGAAAAAAAATATGAAATCAATGTACAATTTTTCTAACTCTTGTCAACATTCATTCCCACATGTCGATCATCATTCAATAGCCTTCATTTTACTATTTAAGTCAAACAAAAACATGAATATAAGAATTACTTATCAAAAATATAATATCTTGAGAGACTTATAATGTAATAATTTCTACAATGTTTTACCATGTCTTTATTTATAGAACTACAATATAAATATCGAAATAATATAATGACTATTAATTATTTTTGGGGTTATGGTAATAAAAAATTATGGGAGTAATGTAAATAAAGACTATCAAGTTTTAAATTATTAAAGAATATTAATGAATGGTTAATTGACATATTTATTTTTACAATAATAATAGAGAAATTAAAAAAATTGTAAAAAAAATAAAATTCTAGAGCAAATCCTCAATATTTAGAATGTTTGACAAAAGTAATAGAAAGAAAGGCTAATGAAATGTTTTAATTAATTAAAAATTTAGCTTTTACAGAAATGGAAAAAATTACTATGAAGTATCATACCTCATCAAGTGGGAAGAAAACTTTGTAGTCATTTCATTGAATCTTTGCCATTCTCATAAATTTATAGGCGTAATTCTTAGTTGCCTCGTGACTTTTCATTACCTTACACCTCTCTATTATTAGTAACTGTTGGTTTTCATTATATAGCTTTTAATTATTTTAATTGCAATCATTATTATTATTACTAACATTTAACTCTTATTTTAATTCAATTGTTACAATTTCCCTGCAGAAATGAACAGAAGATGTAAGAAAAGTCTATAAGTTTTGGGAAAACCGTATAATTTAAAAATTGAGCATTTAATTCCAATAAATAATCTTTTATACTTCCATGAATATATTTAATTTTAATCAGAAAAATATTATAAATGTCAAATAAATGACAAAAAAGATAAATATTAATAGTGGCAATAAAGAGATGTCACATCACCTCTTCAATTTTGTACATTAAAGAATAAAATAAATGGAGGAATAATAATTGTCCTTTTTTTATATAATAAATAAAATAAAAAAATATTTCTTATAAATTGACATGTGAAGAATCTTTGTTTTATATAAATGTTCCTTCATTAATATAATATGTATTTATAATAAATTAAATAATACTTTCACAATAAAATAATTATTTTAAATATGAAAAAGGACCAAAAAAGGAGGGAAAAAAAATAAATGGCAATGGAGATCATAGAAAGGTATCACATCACCTTCTATATGTTTCTCCTTTAATATATATATATATATATATATATATTAAAGCAAATTTTTGATACTAGGATCATTTTATTAAAATCAATATGTACACAAAACTAAAAAGAACAAGACCTGATCCATAAGTGGACCCAATTCAAATAAAATAATAAGCACAGCTACCCTACTCTTAGCTAATCCTCGTCTCTTTCCAAAAAGCTCTAATCCCTTTTTTCCTTTTCAGGTGATGTGAGAACGCCCAAGACCAATGATTCACAAGCGTAAAATAAGAGTAATAGTGTTATTTATGCATTAATTTTGTAAAATAATAAATATTAAATATTATCTATTTCTAATAAAAATGACATATAAATAAAACGAATAGAATAGATATATATCTAGATCGATCCCGCATAAAATAATTTATCTCAAGAAGATGTCTTTAAATATTATGCATTCACAACTGGTCGTGGATAAGAACATGTATACAAATATTAAAAGAGTACGATTAATTGGTATTTTTTATTATTATTTTGCTTGTGCCTTTTCATTGAATGAAAAGTTAGGCAAGCGGCAAGCCGAACAATAGGTAGTCTCAAAAGAAATTAACTATTATTCATTCACAACTGGTCGTGGATAAGAAAATTACATCATAGGCTTACTTTTAGAAATATTTATTTTTCTTAATTTAATTATTATATTTTCATATTTAATGATTAATGATTTTTCATCTTGTCTTTTTTTTTTTTAAAAAAAAAAAACACGTTTTACTGATCTAAAGTTTATTTCTTTAAAATAACGTTCAAATATTTTTAATACATCGACTTTGAGTATTATTTAAACTGACATAGATATAATGGAATATGGATCAAAGTTTGTTTTCAAAATGAACGTGGTAGCACTCGTCTTATCCCACCAAGACAAGCCAGCCTAAAACTCAACAATTACAATAAAATGCGGAAATTTCATAATCAACTCAAAAATATCCCCAAAATCTGGTTTTTACGTGTACAGGCCTCTAATGTGTTATAACAAAGTTGAAAGAAAATACATGTTTCAAATGACATTGTTTCTAGAATAGAACAAGATCATAATTAAGGAGAAAGAAGGTCCGCTGAAATGACAAGCAGCTACCTCACAAACCTCCACAAGAAGCCTCAGACAAAGAGAAGAGAAAATATCACAAAGGTCTGGGCTAGTAACCTACAGAAAAATGTAGTAGCAAGGGGTGAGTACCAAACCACACGGTACTCAGCAAGTAAACCTCTAAACACAAGTTAAGGGGATAGAATACGGGTACGTCTTACACCCCAACCGAACCTCCACAACTACAACCTGCATAAAATTAGCACAACCTAACAATTCACAATTTACAAGCACATATCTCGACAACTACATTCTAACAATCACATATACTCAACAACAAGCTCAATATTCATCAATTACAACCTCCACAACTACAATCTGCTTTAAACCAGCTCAACCTAACAGTTCACAATTCACATAGCACACAGCTCAACAACAACACTCTAACAATTACATATCCTCAACAACAAGCTCAATATTCATCAATCAAAGTTCCACAGAAAGGCACTCACAAGATCTCCAAAAACACAATATCAAGTTCACTAATGATAAATATGTGATGCAATGGAACAATGTCAAGTATAGTGATGCATGTCTGACCTAGTGACACACACCCGCTATCTCTTAGTCGGGGACCCATGGGGAACATAACTGTCTATGCATCCATCGCGGCGCGCGATATGACCCACGATAATAATAACCATCGCGGCGCGCGATACGTCCCTCGAAATATAGTACGGCGCGCAATATGTCCCTCGAAATGGTACATCCTCTTTAATTTCTTATTCTTTCTCAATTCACACAACACTTGTCACAACCATGTCTCAGAACCATGCAAATGACATGTTCACACAAATAATGAGGAGATGACCATTTTCATAACATTGCACAATTCACAACAACACAATCATGATACAACATCAACAATGATTCAACAAGCCTTTCAAACCATTCTCAACACATCACACACAAACAATTAATCACATTGCCTTTTATTACCCCTTTTTCATCATTAGAATTAATCAATGTGGACAAATCAACCCATCACCAAGTCTCATTACCCCCCAAACACATATTACAAGGAAATACATGAATTTCATATACTTAATAAGGGTTTAGAAATCCACTTACCTCAAACAATCAAGCAATCACTCCGGTACTTGAGCCTTCCTCTTTCGTTGTACTTTCAAATCAATACAATCTATTCAAATCAATAATCACAATAAGACTTCAAAACAAACAACACTCATATGACTATGTGTTTAGCCTTGACCCAAAAATTCACCCAATATAATCAAGTTTGTAAATCTTGATGCCAATTAACATTTCAACTATCATATTATCCAAGTTTCAAGTCTAGGGTTAAATTCAGTTTTCCCAATATCCTAATTCAAATGTTATTCACATAATATTATACACCTAATAATTAATTACATATCTCAATATATTAAAAACTGAATTTATAATATAATAACCGATTAATATTACTCCCTCCGTCCCATTTTATGTGGCAACATTTGACCAGGCACGGAGTTTAAGAAATAAATGAAGACTTTGAAATGTTTACCAAATTACCCTTTAAAAAGTAGATTCACTTTTTTCTCTCCTCATAAATGTATTGGAGTATTATTTTAAGATTAAGTGGGACCAATAAGGATAAAAGAGGAATTGTACCTTTAAATATTTACCATATAAGGAAATGTGACATTCTTTTTGGGACTAACCAAAAAAGAAATGGTGCCACATAAAATGGGACGGAGGAAGTATTAATTTCGATGCCACTTTTACAAAATCAAATCAGTGGCGAAAAAAAAAATAAAAAATCAGTGGCGGCGAATCATGACCCCACTATCAAAATCTTGCCCTTCTTCATGATTCTAATGATTTCCTAAATTTCCAAATACCTATCAACTTTCATTAAATAATAATAATATTAACAGTGAACATTTTTCAAGCATTAAGTATATAAATATCACAAGTTTTAAATTGTTTCTTATCCGCCGCCTAACGTCTCCTTCGTTGTTCCCTATCTCCTTTTTGTTTCTAAATAAAATAATTAGGTATAATTCAAAGTGAAAAGGTGGTAAATTTCAATAATTTAATTTAATTATATGGTACAAATGGTATAGGGTCTTAAATAAATGATCATTTTAGTCCATTAACTATCAATTAAGTCAATTATTCATAATTACCCATCAACTAATTAACTAAAGTCAACGAATACTTTGAAATTATTAAAAATGACCTTCTGGGTCATTACATTTTAATTATGAGTCTTTCGAGATGGCTCAGTTGGTTTGGAGGGTGGTTATCCGACCCGGGATCGATCCCCCTTCAATGTCTTCTGAGTTGAGTCTGTCGCATAGAGCTTGCCTAGTGTGGTTTACATCTCCTGTGTGGTTTGCAGGCTATTACACAGTGAGGGGTTTATCCAGTGCACACAAAGTGCTCACCCGAAAGGCAGAGGCTGTTGCAGAGGTTGTAACGATTGCAGGTTATCCTGGATTTTTAAAAAAATGTTTTAATTATGAACTTGGATAAGTTGATATTGGTAGGTGACATTATAGCGAGTGCTAGTACTCTATCACAATTCACATCATTTCTTATACATATCTTTCAATATGGTCCTGCTCCTCGGAACGAGTAATGGGCTTTTCTGCTTATTACATTCTTTCATTCTTCCACGACCAACATCTTCTGCAGGTTCTTTTCTCTTAGCTACAGTTCAAGTAGCTAGAACACTTTGTGTGTTGATTATAGCCAATTGTTAAATGTGGTGCACGCAAATACAGAATTGGAATGCTCAGCTTTTACTCATCTTATTGCCCTTGTGCCTAAGGGTGCTTTTATTTCTTTCTTTGTAGCTCTTTTGTCTCCCCCAATTGCTCACTGTAAGATGGCAATCACATATAGACAAGGTGATTTTTCATTCATAGATACTTCAAAGTTCTTACTATTTTCTGTGATTTGTTAAGTTAAGCATGTACATCCTTGAGAGTGATTCAATGGCAGTATCAAACGCAGGTTAAGGAGGAGCTGGAAAAGAGAGGCTGCCATATAAGAACTAGTTGTGAAGTAAATTCTGTAACAACAAATGAAGAAGGTCTAGCTTGATTTTATCTTTTGGCTTCTTGCAAGAGTTCGCTGTGCACTACAAACTACTTGTGATTCTAACTGTAAATGAAAGTGCCCTTGCTGCAGGTTGTACCATAGATTGCATTGATGGTGCCACAGATGTATATGACGGATGCATAATCGCTTTACGTGCTCCAGATTCTCTGAGAATGTTAGGCAAAGAGGCAACATTTGATGAAACAAGAATACTGGGTGCTTTCCAGTATGTCTATAGGTACTTTCGACTCCTATATTTGAATACCTTGGATTTCATTCCTCTTTAATTCTACTTTTTATCTTTTTTGAATCTTTATCTATAGCCCGACATCACTTACGTTGTATATATATTTGTATTTTCTGTTACCAGATGAGCTTTATTTTGTGGTTTGGTGAAGTTCAATTAGATTCTACAACCTGCTAGATTTCTGAGCTAATATGAAATTTGTATTGAAGGCCAAGATTAATATAGTTAGCCTCCATTCTGCCTCTAAAATTCTACATTCCTCTGTGACAGTGACGTTTTCCTTCATCATGACAAAACATTCCTGCCTCGCAACCCAACAACATGGTGTGCTTGTAACTTTCTTGGAACCACGAATAATAGAGGATGTGCGACATATTGGCTCAATATAATCCAGGTGTGTTATGGAATACAGTGATTTAGGACCTTGTATAGAAACTAGAAGATAATGTTTTCAGTTGGAAGTCATTTCTCTTAAATTGTGAACTGTCTAAACTTACAGAATCTTGGTGATTCAAAGCTGCCTTATCTCGTAACCCTTGATCCTCCTCACACACCAGAGCATACGTTGCTTAAGTGGACCACCAGTCATCCAGTACCCTCAGTTGCTGGATCAAAAGCTTCATGTGAGCTATATCAAATCCAAGGAAAGAGAGGAATATGGTTTTGTGGAGCATATCAAGGTATGAATCTCTTTTTAAGCAGAGTGTTGAGAGTTGCTTCAAGATATCTGTTCCCTTGTAACCTGCTTTTGTGCATAGTCTACAGTTGGACTCTTCAACTTTGTTCAATTTAGTGAACCAGTTTCTCTAACTGTTAGTCCTGTAATATTTCAGCTTATAAGTTTAATTTGAATCTGTTTATCCCAATTACGTTTCTATTTTGATGAAATCGATATTTAATGAATAAAAGTGAACCCTCAATATAGTCCACTTTGTTCAGTTTTACCCTTCAATTTCCTTCACTGTTCTGCTGCCTTTGTATCTTTATGTTGTTTCTCATAAGCTTTGGATCTACTTAGTTCTTTTCAATACCAGATGAGAGGTATGACAGTCACAGGCAGAGCACAGACTTCATGAGAGAGTATATATTCCCAGGTGGATGCTTGCCTGCACTAAGTCGAATAATATCAGTCATGGCTGCTGCATCCAGACTATGGTAACAAAGAGTTCATTTTAGTGATTTTGCACTAGCGCACTTGCCAATCTTTCAAAAGAATTTCTCTGAAAGAATTTGATAAATGATATAAACAAATGCAGTGTAGTGCATGTGGAAGAGATAGGAATTCATTACTATCAGACACTGAGATGTTGGCGAAATAACTTCCTGAAAAACAAAAGGTAACAAAACTAAAATAAATGCTTATAACTTGGACACCCTTCATGATATTTCTGGCTACGCCACTGTTAACTAGACTATTGATGTATAACTGTGTCACTAGACAAATTCACGCTTTGGGATTCGATGACAAGTTCATTAGGGCATGGGAGTACTACTTTGACTATTGTGCTGCTGGATTCAAAACATGCACATTTGGAGATTATCAGGTATATATGGTGATAAATCTTTTAAATTATGTTAACTAGATCATCAAAAAATTAAGTAATTAGAGATGATATAAATTTTGAGTATCTTATTTTGAATGACTTTATTAAAAAAACTTAAGCCGTTAGACAGAACAAATTTTTATTTATTTCACCAAATTTGTAAGGAAAACAACTGATCAAGTGGTGCTTTCTTACCTCTGTAGATTGTATTTTCAAGGCCAGGCAATGTTGCAACATTTGGTGATCCTTACAATGTTACTGTGTCTACAGTGTATTAGAGTTTCGTTGTTTCGATTATATATTGTAAATTTGTCTTTGCAAATAAATAAGTTCCTCAAAACAGCATTAAAGTCCTAATGAAGACATATCATGTCTCATTAGTTCATGCTGAATTATGTGATTTTCTTGTACTGTATTGCCTAATAAAACTTATTCAAAAAGAATGAGGCTATTTTTCGTGATCTTGATCTTATTTTGGGATGTTATATATGGTGAAAATGTACATGTGTATAATATGTTGGGAGTTCCAAGCTTTTTACAGATGAGTTTGAAAACTCTATACTGGTGAATTTTGCTAAAATTCGAATCTTTTACCTATAAACCAAATATGAAAGAGAATTATATTTTTTTCTTTCGGAAAAAGTAAAAATATTTATGGTAATGTTTTGACTATCCTTTAAGGAAAAAGTAAAACTCAAATATGGTTAACTGTGTCAATAGCCAAATTCGTGCTTTAGGATTCGATGACGAGTTTATCAGGACAGGGGAGTACTACTTTGACATGTAAAATAATTAATTTGATCTATATATTGTTGTAGATTGTATTTTCAAGGTCAGGCAATGTTGATACATTTGGTGATCCTTACAATGGTGTTCCTTCAGCTTATTAGAGTTTATAATAATTCCCTTTGTTTGCAAATAATGAAAAATGTGTATCATGCTTAATTATGGCATTCTCTTATACTCTATGAAATAGGAACATCTAATTCTAGACTATCCCTAATCGTAATACACTACTTAAAATTAGAAATGACTCCAAACTAATTCATGGCATGGTCTAGCATCATGACACTAAGATTTATATGTTGAATGCCTGAATTTGAATGATGCACATAAATTCAAATCTTTACTTAAATAGTCAAATGGAAAACATCTCAATAAATCATGAAGTTATAACTACTATTTGACGGTGTGTCTGAAAACCTCTATTAAGATGAGTTTAAAGTGTATCATAATAAATTTCTTTAATTTCTTATAAAGTCAGGAAATAAATATTTACATTAAAATCAATGAAACACTTAATATAAGAAGAATGGCATCAACGTGTGTTATGCATTGACTTATTTCAAGTGTTTTTAAGCTAGTTTTAAGCAGTTTTATAGTATTTGAATAAACTTTTAAAAAAATATTTCATAAATATTTAGTTTTTAAGTTAAATGGATAATAAATAAGCCAAAACTAAAAAGTCAATCCAAATAGGCTCTAATTAAGTATCATATCTGAAAACCACATTTGCGTGAATAAATTTCCTTTATTTTTTGGGTTCTTTTTTTCGCACGACTCAAAATTTAGTCGGATCCCAATATAAATAAGAATGCGAGTGAAAAATAAAAATAAAAATTTAACGCAGACAAATTAAATTGAACTTTTCCTTGTTCTTGATTTGTCACTTGGAACTCTAGTTTACCAAGTATAATGATAGGTTTCCATCATGCCACGTTTCTCTTAAAGTCCCCTTGCAAAAATGTGGTTTAAAAAGTCGAAATGACTTATTCAAAATGCATGTGTTACTGACTTTATAATAAAAATTGACATTTTTTATTTTACACGGTTATTAATAGACTGATCAATTTTATTATTTTATTTTTTGTTCATATTAATTAGTCTCTTAAAAAAATTTGTGTCTTCAAAATTTGTTTAAACTTCCAAAGTCTTATTAATTTTAGTGGTAAAAATGGGGGGGGAAAATTAGTTATATTTTGATTTAATAAGTGATCAAATAGTATGAGACAAATACTTCTAATAAGATGTGTATCTAATATGAGAAGGAGGTAGTATAATCTTATTATGATTAGCTTCACTCTTCATGCTAACAACTTTGTTGATAACTCAAATTTCATATTTTTCATTAATTTCCTTATAAACAGAAATTGAAACTAAATTACTCCACTTTAAATAGAGGTATTGAGGAAAATTAGAAAAGGATTAGGGTGTTTTTGGTATTGAAGAAAATATCTTTATGAAAAAAAAAGTACTCTTTCTATATTATTTTATGTGGCATTTTTCGGATTTCAAGATTCAAATAAGTCTATCTTTGACCGTAAATATTTCGTATATCTTTTAAACATTTTGAATTATCAATTATTGTTACTTATAGTATTTTTTACGTAGTTTACAAATATATAAATTTCATTTCAAAAAAATTGAAGATTTCATGCGCAAATTCCCGGTCAAACTTGAACAATTTGACTCTTGAAAAAATGAAAAATGCCACATAAATTGAGACAGAGAGAGTATTATTTTTTTACTATTTTTCCAGTGTTTGATAAGTAAGTTGAAAACATTAATCGAAAAAAAATATTCCTCCAAAACAAAATATATGAAGGTAAACATTTTGAGAAAAAATTCCATTGAAAAATAAGTGATTTTCTCATTTATTTTTGTGTTGTGTTTGAAGTATTTAATTAGTAAGAATATTTTCAAAAAATAATAATTATAACATGACAAATTAACTAAGTTTTGGGGTGGGCATGTGGAGGGTCAGGGTGGAAACCGGGGCGAATGTACCATTATAAATATGAATTCAATTAAATTCATAACTTTCGATGTAAAATATAAATTTATATGTATGTTCTTGGCCCTTTTTAAAAAAATTATTTCATCTTCACTTTTATAATGTCAAGTTAGGATTAAATCGAAAGACTTTGTATACAACAACAAAGTAGCCATCGTCACTTTGATTAATGTTTTGCTTACTCTATAAGCTTAAAGTTTTATAACTATTAAATTATTTAAACAAGATATATAAGTAGAAAATATGAAATTTGAATCTTATCTATAACCATAAATAAAGATGATCTGAATAATATAAAAAGTATTTACATTGTATATTAATCTATAGATTTCTTCATCAATATTTATCATTTTAAACTTTCTAACCGCCAACCACTCAAAAAGACTTTGATTTTGTTCTCCTGTATGTAATCCAAACACCAATAATTTGTTCTCCTGTATGTAATCCAAACACCAATAAGTCTAACTTTTGTTTTTCAAAATATATCAACTCCTCTGATAATTATCTTTTTCTCTCTTTTGTTCGGTCAGACAGTCTAGAGAAACGATAAAATTATTGTTGCATGATTATAAGTTACTGTGGATTCGAATCATAAAAACAATCATTAATATTTGCATTATGATAGATCTTAAAAATATGATATTTTTCTAAATCTTCCTAATGCAGGATATGTTGAAAATCTTACTAATACAATCTTAACTATCACAAGGTGTTGCTAATTTAGAACTCAAGTTGCCCTTTAGAGATTCTGAAAGTTATAAATTTAGTTAGCGTTTGATCATAGATTTTCAAATATTTCTTAAAATCAAATTTAGGTGCAATTTGAGTTGAAGTTTCAAAATTTGTTAGGCCATAGTTTTTTATAAAATATATCTCATTTTTATTATTTATTTGAAAAAACATGAAATGTGATTTATATTTATAAGTTCTAAAAACTATTAAAAATATTCAACTGTACCAAACAAACATACTTGCTAATTCCAAATATGCAGAATAACCTTTAGTATGACGTTCATTATCATTATCACAAATGTTTAATTTATATACCGATAAGTTTGACACTAAATTATCATTTTCATAATAAACTAGATAATACTACCGTATCCTAAAAGTATAACACCATATTTCAATAAAAACTACTAATAGTAGTGCAGTTACTAGCCATTACAACTCGTACAATTACAATTTGTTATGAAGATCCATCATTACAAAAATAAAATAAAATTATAATAATGGTAGAAAATGAAAAACCTCATGTATTAATAAAGATTTATAAATCTGAAGAAATATTTATACATTACAAGAAAATTAAATATTATTCAATGTAAGAGATAAAATCAGACATTATATATTGGCAAGGGTTTACAAATATGAAAAAAGAAATTATTAACAAATCAAGCAAAACAAATTTAAAGTAAATTCATATTTAATTTATATGAATTTGTAGGAGAATTTTGAATTTGAAACTTCATCTCCTAAATAATTTCTATACATATTTTGCACATGACAAAAAATAAAAGAAGAACAAGTATTAATAAGAACAAAACTATATTATAAAGAAAAATTAATATAATCGGAGAACAAATAGGAAACTTGTTAATTACTATTTACTCCTATTAAAGAGGGTTTAAAAACTTCATTAGTAACCTAATTCTTTATTCTCCATGGATATTGACTGCTCCTAACCAGGTGAGTTCTTTAAGCTATATTTATTTCATTTTATGTGATTTGATTAGAAAAAAATTGGTTTTTTTTTTCGTTTTTTTTTTTAAATGGCTTTGTTTTTTTTTACCTTCATGTTTTCAACATGAATTTATATGAATTTGGACTTAATTTGCATTGAGAAATCATATTGAGATTAATCTATTCATCAAATTTTTTTAAAAAAATGTTAGGATAATTCAACAAATGGATATAAAACAATGTTTGATTATTCATTTGAAAATTGAAAGATTATAGTTTTGCTAAGTGCAATCACACTTTCCATAAACTTAACTTTTATTGTAATTTTATTCAATGTTAAATAATCTTTGCTTAATAAATAATTTAATGTTATATAGGGTATAAATTTCGTTCAATGTTTGGGGATATTTCTGTCAATTAGCATTTGATAAAAGCATAATTAAAACCCTAACACGAAATGTTGATAGACTATTCTACTCTTAAAAAGTTAAATTTCACATTAGATTAAATTATAATTTGAAATTAATTAAAAAAAATAGCTATTAAATCTTTATTTTAAATAATTTCTACGGTATATGTGTGAGGCACATACAATTACTTGTTGTTATTAGAAATAAAGGTTTTTTTTTGTCACGGCAAATCAGTAAGAAATTTTGTCGTGAAAAAATGTACGATGGAAATGAGATTCTTACTATTGTCCAAGAAAAAGCAGTATTTTTTTTTTATCATCAACATTAATTACTTTTCCCCAAATTTTTCACAAGGCCTAAAACTATATACACCAATTAATCACATTGCCTTTTATTACCTCTTTTTCATCATTAGAATTAATCAATGTGGACAAGTCAACCCATCACCAAGTCTCATTACCCCAAAACACATATTACAAGGAAATACACGAATTCCATTGTAACATCCGGTAATTTGAAATATCTATGATGAGGCTTAAAATCGGAAATAGTCATTTTTGGAAGGAAATCAAAAATCTGGAAAATTTGGCTAAGTGTGGAAATCAGTGAGTTTTTGGCCAAATTTGAGCAGTCGTAACTCCTAGATCAGGATGATTTAGGAGTAGCTCCAGTTATGGTTGCGAAGCTTGTGGAATGATCTTTCCAACGCCACCGAGTTTGCTCGATTCTGAGTTCGTATGAGCGAGTTATGGCCATTGAAAGTTGGGCAGTTGGCAGGGAATCCGTCCGGAAATTTTAAGGGCATTTTGGTCTTTTCCCTAGCCATTTCTTTTGGGATTATATTGTTGTGTTAGGCTGATCTTTGGATCATTTTGTCCCATTTTAAAAGAGAAAGAGTTAGGGTTCTTGAGTGAAGAAGAGGAGAAGAAAGAGAAGAAGGAGAAGAAAAAGAGAAGAAAGAGGAGATCAAAGTCAATCTTGTCAATTTATATCCACATCGAATATTTATATCTTGGATGTATCAGACATGATATGTGTTTGTACACCATTTCTTTCACTATAAAACTATGATAAATTATTATATATTTTCACCTTGTTAAATTACTTAATTATGATAAATAAATATAGTTTGATATAAATATTTGACGGGTTTTTCCAATTTTATTTTTTTCCTTGAAAAATTATCTTAAGCATTGGTTGTGTCAAAATGTTAGAACAGATGAAATTATAGGTCGTTTGAATTATTTGTTGATTAGTAGGCAATCGAAAACTGTCTTAATATTAGCCTAGTTAGGTAGTTTTTGACTTTTGATATTAATTATCATATGTTGTTTATTATGGTAACAAAGAGTTCATTTTAGTGATTTTGCACTAGCGCGCTCGTCAATCTTTCAAAAGAGTTTCTCTGAAAGAATTTGATAAATGATATAAACAAATGCAGTGTAGTGCATGTGGAAGAGATAAAAATTCATTAATATCAAACACTGAGATGTTGGCGAAATAACTTCCTGAAAAACAAAAGGTAACAAAACTAAAATAAATGCTTATAACTTGGACACCCTTCATGAAATTTCTGGCTACGCCACTGTTAACTTGACTATTGATGTATAACTGTGTCACTAGACAAATTCACGCTTTGGGATTCGATGACAAGTTCATTAGGACATGGGAGAACTACTTTGACTATTGTGCTGCTGGATTCAAAACACGCACATTTGGAGATTATCAGGTATATATGGTGATAAATCTTTTAAATTATGTTAACTAGATCATCTAAAAATTAAGTAATTAGAGATGATATAAATTTTGAGTATCTTGTTTTGAACGACTTTCTTAAAAAAACTTAAGCCGTTTGAGAGAACAAACTTTTATTTATTTCACCAAATTTGTGAAGGAAAACAACTGATCAAGTGTTGCTTCTTACCTTTGTAGATTGTATTTTCAAGGCCAGGCAATGTTGCAACATTTGGTGATCCTTACAATGTTACTGTGTCTACAGTGTACTAGAGTTTCGTTGTTTCAATTATATATTGTAAATTTGTCTTTGCAAATAAATAAGTTCCTCAAAACTGCATGAAAGTCCTAATGAAGACATATCATGTCTCATTAGTTCATGCTGAATTATGTAATTTTCTTGTACTGTATTGCCTAATAAAACTTATTAAAAAAGAATGAGGCTATTTTTCGTCTTGATCTTATTTTGGGATGTTATATATGGTGAAAATGTACATGTGTATAATATGTTGGGAGTTCCAAGCTTTTTATAGATGAGTTTGAAAACTCTACTGGTGAATTTTGCTAAAATTCAAATCTTTTACCTATGAAACTTCAGCACAGTGTGCTGAAGTTTTGCCATTAAATTCCAATAGAAATTACCAATCATACAATAATGGACAACAGGCCACCCAGTCCCCTCATTTGCTGCATCAAAAGCTTCACGTGAGCTACATCAAATCCAAAGGAAAATTACAATTGCAAATCAAGTGGTTGATTATAAATTAGACGATAAATAAAAACATACCAAGAAATATTATTAATATGGTTTGTCAAGCGATCTACGTATTGAAAACTAATATTAAAAAAAATCATAAATATGTTTAGGAGAAAATCTCTCCATAAACAATACTCTTAAATGACTACATTGAGGATGTTATGAGAATAGGGATCTTCAATTTATAGATCTCCAATTTTTTCCTCTAAGGAAAGAATAAATCAAATATGAAAGTGAATTATATTTTTTCTTTCGGAAAAAGTAAAACTCAAATATGGTAAGAAAATCAGGGCAAAACTCTAACAAGAATCTGGAAGAGATAAGTATTCATTACTATCAGACAACTCAGATGTTGGCGAAAAAACTTCCTGAAAAACAAAAGGTAACCAAATGACTATAACTTGGATATCCTTCCTGAAATTTCTGGCTACGCCAATACCGTTAACTTGACTATTGATACATAACTGTGTCAATAGCCAAATTCGTGCTTTAGGATTCGATGACGAGTTCATCAGGACATGGGAGTACTACTTTGACATGTAAAATATATAATTAATTTGATCTATTTATTATTGTAGATTGTATTTTCAGGGTCAGGCAATGTTGAAGCATTTGGTTTTCCTTTAGCTTATTAGAGTTTATAATAATTCCCTTTGTTTGCAAATAATGAAAGATATGTATCATGCTTAATTATGGCATTCTCTTATACTCTATGAAATAGGAACATTTAATTCGAGACTATCCCTAGTCATAATACACTACTTAAAATTAGAAATGACTCCAAACTAATTCATGGTCTAGCATGACACTAAGATTTATACGTTGAATGTCTGAATTTGAAAGATACACGTAAATTCAAATCTTTACTTAAATAGTCAAATGGAAAACATCTCAATAAATCATGAAGGATTCGATGACGAGTTCATCAGGACATGGGAGTACTACTTTGACATGTAAAATATATAATTAATTTGATCTATTTATTATTGTAGATTGTATTTTCAGGGTCAGGCAATGTTGAAGCATTTGGTTTTCCTTTAGCTTATTAGAGTTTATAATAATTCCCTTTGTTTGCAAATAATGAAAGATATGTATCATGCTTAATTATGGCATTCTCTTATACTCTATGAAATAGGAACATTTAATTCGAGACTATCCCTAGTCATAATACACTACTTAAAATTAGAAATGACTCCAAACTAATTCATGGTCTAGCATGACACTAAGATTTATACGTTGAATGTCTGAATTTGAAAGATGCACGTAAATTCAAATCTTTACTTAAATAGTCAAATGGAAAACATCTCAATAAATCATGAAGTTATAACTACTATTTGACGGTGTGTCTGGAAACCTCTATTAAGATGAGTTGAAAGTGTATCATAATAAATTTCATTAATTTCTTATAAAGTCATGAAAATAAATATTTACATTAAAATCAATGAAACACTTAATATAAGAAGAATGGCATCAACATGTGTTCTGCATTGACTTGTTTTAAGTATTTTAAAGTTAAAATAGTTTTAAGCAGTTTTATAGTATTTGAATAATTTTTTTTTAAAAAAATTATAAATAGTTTTAAGGTAAACTGATAAAAATAAGCCAAAACTGAAAAGTCAATCCAAATCGGCTCTTATTAATATCATGTCTGAAAAGCACATTTGCATGGATAAATATCCTTTATTTTTTGTTTTTTTTTTACACGACTCAAAATTTAGTCGGATTTCAACATAAATAAAGATGCGGGGTGAAAAATAAAATTTAAAATTTAAAAGGACAAATTAAATTGGACTTTTCCTTGCTCTTGATTTGTCACTTGGGACTCTAGTTTACCAAGTGTAGTCATAGGTATCCATCATGCCACGTTTCTCTTAAAGTCCCCTTGCATAGATGTGGTTTAAAAAATCGAAATGACTTATTCAAAATGCATGTGTTACTGACTTTATAATAAAAATTGACATTTTCTATTTTACATGGTTATTAATAAATTATTAATAGATTGATTAATTTTATTATTTTACTTTTTGTTCATATTAATTAGTCTATTGAAAAAATCTGGGTCTTCAAAATTTGTTTAAATTCCGAATTCATATTATTTTAGTGGTAAAATGGGGGAAAAAATTAAGTTATATTTTGATTTAATAAGTGATCAAATAATATAAGACAAACACTTCTAATAAGATGCCTATCTAATATGAGACGGAGGTAGTATAATCTTATTATGATTAGCTTCACTCTTCATGGTAACAACTTTGTTGATAACTCAAATTTCATCTTTTTCATTAATTTCCTTATAAATAGAAATTGAAACTAAATTACACCACTTTAAATAGAGGTATTGAAGAAAATTAGAAAAGGATTAGGGTGTTTTTGGTATTGAAGAAAATATTTTTATGAAAAAAAAAGTACTCTTTCTATATTATTTTATGTGGCACTTTTTGGATTTCAAGATTCTATCTTTGACCGTAAATATTTTATAGATCTTTTAAACATTTTGAATTATCAATTATTGTTACTTATAATACTTTCGTGTGTCACATATATTAAGAACTTGAAATATTGTAAAATTCTTACTATTTAATAACCTTTATCTTCTACATATTTTTAATCATAATATTTGTTCTTGATATAATTAGTTCCTCAATATTATTGGATGATTTCTTATAAATTAGTCAATTGCCACTTTCTCTATTGTGTTTGTACATGTGCAAGTAAAGTATAAGATACTCAATTTGATGACCTATTTACTATTCACTATTTAGCCAGTAGCAGCTACTTTTTCTTGCTCTTTCATGTCATTGTCCATGAACACCCAAATTTATCACGTGAAAGATAATAGCCCCTCGTATTCTCAAATGTGTGTTCCTTATTATTCCAGAGCTAGTAAATCATAAAAAGATCTCATTAATTAAGTTTTGTAAAAGCTTTTTTTAATTATATTTTTAAAAAGTTGAAAATATTTTGAAATATATTGTTTTGGACAAAGAAAGAACAACTAAAGAATACTGAACAAACCAAGCCACATGTTTGTTATTCTGAAGGGCACCAGCTAGACAAAAATATAGGAGATAAAAACAACTAAAAGTAATTAGAAGAAGACTCTTAGAAGAGTCAAGAAAGGTTACAAGTAGCAGTAGTTATAATAGTAGGGACTCTCCAATTTTTTTCTTGTATTAACCATTAACAAAGAATAGAAAAGTATTAATATAGAAACATTTAAACTTTTATGAATAAAGAATGTGAAAGGTTAAGAAGCAATAGGTAAAATTACGTCATAATATCTATCTATTTATCTATCTAACTATCTCTCTCTCTCTCTCTCTCTCTATATATATATATATATATATATATATATATACTACCTTAAAAGGATGAACTCTTAACTTGAATGTTAAATTACTATAATACCTTCAACTTAAAATTGAACAAGTAGACACAGTATCCTACAAGGCATATATAATACACGTAGGACACCACTTTGTACACAAAATTGTCATGTAGGATCCCATATAGAATGAATGTGTCTATTTGTTTAATTTTATACTAGCTTAAGTGCCTACTTATGCACACCCAAAGTTAAAGGTCATAACTGACAGCTGAACCAAGTTAAGGGTCATGTATTATGCCTAAGCCATATAAAGGGTAAGAATTATGTCTTTCATGGATCAACAAATTTTGAGATTCATAACTTCTCAACTAACAGTGCCTTTGTTCTTCAAGATTTCCCTCTTCTTCTTCTTCTACTATTTCTTCTTTGTTATATACTAGATAACTTATTTGTGTGTCACATATATTAAGAACTTGAAATATTGTTAAATTCTTACTCTTTAATAACCTTTATCTTCTACATATTTTTAATTATAATATTTGTTCTTGATATAATTAGTTCCTCAATATTATTAGATGATTTCTTATAAATTGGTCAATTGTCACTTTCTCTATTGTGTTTGTACATGTGCAAATAAAGTATAAGATACTCAATTTGATGACCTATGTACTATTCATTCTTTAGCCAGTAGTAGCTAGTTGTTCTTGCTCTTTCATGTCATTGTCCATGAACACCCAAATTTATCATGTGAATGATAATAGCCACTCGTATTCTCAAATGTGTGTTCCTTGATTATTCCAGAGCTAGTAAATCATAAAAAGATCTCATTAATTAAGTTTTTAAAAACTTTTTTTAATTATATTTTTTTAAATTGAAAATATTTTGAAATATATTGTTTTGGACAAAGAAAGAACAACTAAAGAATACTGAACAAACCAAGTCACATGTTTGTTATTATGAAGGACACCAGCTAGACAAAAATTCGACTAAGGAAATTGATGATTTTTTGGTTGAAAAGGACCATTTTGAAGATACATTCTTGTTATTGCATCACGCTCATTCGAATGATACTTTCGAATTGGTAACCTTTCTCCAGTATTAAGTTTTAAGGAAGTTAAATCAACTCTTTCACTTTGTCGACCTTGTTCCAACTCATTACCATTTTCTTCTTCTAAGTTAAAAGAATTTTGAGGTGTTAAACTTGATTTTGAAAGATTGTGAGATACTTTAGAATAATATATCTCCATTGAGTTGGTCTGAATTACAAATTTAAATAAATTAGATAACTCTAAACAATTTCAAGAAATTAAATCTATAAAAGTTGATATTTCAAGAAATTTCAATTAAAACTAAAAAGATGGGAGATAAAAAGAAAAGAGAACTTACAATTAAAGAAAAAACGATAGTAGCATCAACCTATCAACGCAGACCGCAACAACACTTGAAGGTTTCTTTTTAGACTTAGGTTTTACTTTATAACTTATTATTGTATCCAATTCTGATTTGAATAGTTAATAAATTTTTTATAGTAGGTTAAATGTAGTATTCTAGTTCAACTGGGTTGTTTTAGCCTAATTTGAGTAGGAATAGGGAGGTTGGAGGTTCAAATCCTTCTTAAACTTTTCTCTTTTTCTCTGAAAAAACGCTCAAAAATTAAAGCAAAAAACGCACCTACAGAGATTCGAACTCGGGTGCGGTGTTGAGAGACATGACTGCTTCATTCGCGTCGTAAACCACACGAGCCACGGCACTTCCTTATTCAAGTAGTGTCATTTATAATATTTATACTTCTGTTTTTATTTTTCCAGATTTATATATATAAAAATAAATACTAAATATTTTCAACGAAGCCGTGTCGGCTGAGCCCCCTGATATAAGGTGGGTCCGCCCCTGAGTGACATTATAGCTAGTGCTAGTACTCTATCACAATTCACATCATTTCTTATCCATTATAAATTTATGCCTCAATACACCAATATTTCATCAAACTCTTAATTGTTTGTAACTTTGAAGCTTATATTTTCAAAAACATGAAAGTAGCAGTGGTTGGAGCAGGGATAAGTGGACTAGTTGCTGCATATGAATTGGCAAAATCTGGTGTCAAAGTTGTGGTTTATGAGAAGGAACATTATCTAGGCGGCCATGCTAAGACCGTTACTATCAATGACATTGATCTTGACCTTGGCTTTATGGTCTTCAATGGTGTAAGTACGATCAAAGGGTGTTTGAGTAAGCTTATAAAATGATCAAATCATTTAATTAGTTTTAACTAGAGCTGCCAATATGGGCTGGCCCACCCCATCTGGGCTAATCGGCTTTGAATTTTACGAGTCAGGCCGGGCTAACCCATTTTTGGTGTGGGCCAGAAAATGGCTGGCTCAGCCCACAAGTACGCAGGCTACGGGCTTTGTCGAGCTAGCCCTCTTTTCTTAAACATATATTTTTTATAATTTTTTAAATTAAATTATAATTTAAAAATATTATCATAAATATCGACAAGACAATATTACATGGTGTTAGTGTTACTACTTGTTAATCAAATCCACAAATAAAATTATTTTTATAACATTTATTAAGTTTGATTTCAAGTAAAAGCATAAATAGCTAAATAGAAATATTAACCTAATTGTTTTCCAATGATCATAATAAAACATAATATTTCATAGCTACGGCCAATGTAGTGATTCCCTAGAAATTTTAGGGATTTTTTTTTTATTTAGCACATATTTTATAAACATAATTTGTATTTAAATTGTAATATTTCAAACTTTAAAAATATTTTGAGTTTAGACTCTTATTATTCTTAATAGGCGGAATGGCCTGAGAGACCTTTGTACTTGACTCGATTTATAAGTTGGATCCCTGTACTTATGACTTTGCCAACTAAATCTTTATGTCACGCCCCGAGCCTACACCCTGGACGTGGCCGGCACTCGAAGACCATTGCTGGTCCCCAAGCGAACCCTCATCCTGGCTGACTCCAAGAGGAATACTAACTTAAGAATACAAGAGCTTAAAACTGAATAAGAGTTTATAAACTCAACTTTATAAATCTTTAACTCAAAAGAAAACTCTGTATAATAGAATATATATACAACTCGCCATAAAAGGCAACTTTAGTCTTCAAAACATTTAACAAAATAAATGAAGAGACTTCTGAAACTCTATTGTCTATCTATGAAGCCTCTAACTGATAAAGATGGAAGCCGGGACAAGACCCACGACCTCCTAACAACTGATACAACTAAAAGGTAAATGAAATCCTCCGGAAGCAAAGAGGCTTGTCATAGCTAACTGGAACTCCCGGATGTATCAACGAATCTCCTGTTGATGATCCTGAATACCTGTGTCTGCATCATAAAAAGATGCAGGCCAAATGGCTCAGTACGTGGAATGTACGAGTATGTAAGCTAGAAAGCTAAACAACATAGGCTAGAAGAAAAACTGGAATAAATTGAATAACTTACCTCTTTTCAAACTTTCTCAACTCAAGGAATACCCAAAACTACTCAAACTTACTCAACTCAGAAGATAGATACTGGACTCAGAGACAGATACTCAACTCAAAGATAGATACTCAACTCAAAGATAGATACTCAACTCAAGATAGATACTCAACTCAAGGATATATACTTAACTCAAGATATATACTTAACTCAAAGATACTTAACTCAAGGATACTCGACTCTTGAATAACTGAACTCAACCTGACTGACTTCTTTCAATATAAGGCAATTTAAAACAAGTGCGATATAAAGAAAGACTGTTTAAAACATGCTATAAACTCTGAGTGTATACAAGGATACAATAAGCCTGAGATGTATATAGAAATACAATTGAACTGATGTATATAAAATACAATAATTTCTGTGTATGAAAATACAATAACTGCTGTGGGAGTTTCTCTAACCGACAACCATCACATAAGAGCTATAGTGATGGTACAGCGATCGACCTCACGCTGCCAGAGCATCTTATACCCGGCCAAAGGTATAAGACCTGAACTGCCTAATGGATCCACTAGTCTAATCTGAAAAGGATTCATCTAAAAAGTATGATCCTTTTCTACCCATGGTGGCTAACATGGTTCTATGGGGGCTGTGGGTTCTTTGAACGCTCCCCCAATTCGGTGCTCGATACTACTCCCAAAAATGTACTGGCTCTTATGTTTTTAAAACATATTTATTCCTGCCGATATGAGATAATTACTCAAAAACTAGCCCGAAGGCTCTTTTGGAAATCTCAGTTTCCAACCTTGTTTAAATGTAAAAACATTTCTTTAAAACTTCTTTGGGAATACATAGTTCCCTAATAACTTTGAGAAATGAACTCAACTCTTTACTCAACTTGAAACTCTTAACTTGGAACTCTTCATTCTTTACTTAACTTGAGCCTTAAAATGAAGTTAAAACGATCAATGAAGACTCTTGGAAAACCTTAAAGACTTGTTTTGACTTACTTACTTCTAAGCTTGACTTCACTTGATTTGGAAACTAACTTCACTTGACTTTGAAACTAACTTCACTTGACTTGGAAACTAACTTCACTTGACTTTTGGAAGTACCTTGGAGTGTTGGAAACAACTAGGAAACATAGGTATAATACCTAGGAACATGTATAAAAAAAGAAATGGTGAATGAAAGGGAAGGATTGGTGTCCTTGGCACTAGGAGAGGTGCAACAGCCCAGCCCCTTTTTCCCCAAAAATCCGACTTTTTCCCCTTGTTTCTTTCCAATTCTAAACCCTCTCAACCTCAAGGTTTCAGCAGCAACACTTAGAATCATAAAGACCCTTATTATACAATAGATTCAACTCAAAAATCACAGCCAGAAATCTGTACTAAATCAGCAAGAACTTCAACACAACACCACTACAACTTCAACAACCAATAAATCTTCTCTTGGAATTAAAAACGAGTTGGTGTGTGGGGGTATGAACCAACCAACACTAAGGATCATAAAATCCCTCAATATACAATAGGTCACAACTCAAATACACAGCCCAATCCTGTCCCACAACCAACAATAACTTCAACAACACAACTAACAACATCAACAACAACTAACAACTTCAACAACTTCAACAACAAATCCAATCTCTTCTCAAATCATAAAAACGAGCTTGGTATGTGGGGGGAAAGGATAAACCCACACTAAAGACTCACATACCTGATTAGGGATCACCCCCGAAAAAAATCCACGACGATCCTTAGCTTCTTCTTCTCTTTCTCCTCTTCTTTTCCTCTTCTTTCTCTCTTATCTTCCAAGCCCTAACTCTCACTCTTACTCTCACTCTTTAAAATGGGACAAAAATGATCCAAACATCAGTCTAACACCTCAATATAACCCAAAGAAAAGATTAGGGAAAAGACCAAAATACCCTTAAAATTTTCGGACTAAACAAACTGCACTGTGCGACTGTGCCAACAGCCCAACTTCCAAAGGGCATAAGTCACTCATACGAACTCGGAATCAAGAAAACTCGGTGGCGTTGGAAAGATCATTCCAAGGGCTTTCCAGACATAACTGGAAATTCACCTAAATCATTTTGAGCTAGGAGATACGACTGCTCAAAGTTGACCAAAAACTCACCTTTTTTCCATAGCCAAATTTTCCAGATTCTTTCCAAAATGACTATTTCCAATTCAACTCTTCTTGGAACTCAATGTGCTACACCTAGGGACCTTAACTTAACACTCAATAAATTTTTATTCCTCGGTAAAATCCCACTCCACATGAAGGATGGCTCGAGTCTTAGTTCGAAAATTCTCTGGGGTGTTACACTTTAAACTCATTCAAACACAATATTTTAGACCCTTTCGCATCTGATGAGTGTGCGTGTAGTACACTCATTTTACACATGAAATACCACATCATTATTTTTATTATTATTTTAATGACACATTAGAAATTAAATATTTAAAAATAAATAATATTTTTTAAAAATGCAATTTTCTCTCTCTATACCATTCACTCCCTTCCCACCTTCTATCATTTTCATCCCAAAAATAAAAATCACCATTTTCATCTTTCTTCATAGTTCACAATCAAAAATTTCTTCAATCACAAAATGTGATAGATTATAATTAGTTCTTACACATGCTTTATGGTTCTATTTATTTTGATTTGATAAAAATAGATATCAAGAAAACTTCAAATTGAAAAACATATATTTATATGTAAATTCAAGTAGTAGATCTTAAAGAATTAAGTTTATAAAAATGGTGAATGGTATAATTTCTTGCAAAAAAAACTTTTTTCAATTTTTTATTTGATAATTTTGTTGTGATAATGTGTACGTTAAAGAAGAAGAAGAGAAAAGGAGTAAGGTGGGGGGTGGGGGGGGGGTGGATGTGGGCTGAAGTTGAAGAAGAAGAAGAGGAGAAAATGAGTAGGGGCGATGGAGGATGGGGACTGAGGTTGAAGAAGAAGAGAAAATGGGTGGGGTGGGGTGGGCCTGAAGAAGAAGATAGAAGGGGTGGGGTGTGGGGCGAGGTGGGGTGGGGTGTAGTAAACAAGGAGTTTTTTAGTATTTTTTTTTTTTAAAAAAATATTATTATTGTTTTGTCTTATAATTTTAATAATTTTAAATTAAAAATATTGTATTCACTTGCTTCAAAACGCGTGGGGTTACATATTTGTCCAACTAAGCCATTTCAGTGCCACCTAAGCTCGGTCAATGGTCAGAAGGGTTTAAAAAATAGAGTTTCATTAAGCTTAAGGGTTCATTTGGCAAAACGATGAGTAGAAGGGTTCAACTGACAAACGAAGCCAAGTATAGGGGCCTCCCAAGTCATTCCGCCTTCTTAATACTCTATTTTATTTTTATTTTTTAATTAATTTTTATTTGGCCCACGGACCGTCCCTATTCATATTTCTCTAGCCCCACAAATCGGCAGGCTTATTAAGGCCGGGCTAAAAATCCTTTTTCTTAAATGGGCTCCAAAAATCGTAGCCCAACCCTATCAAATTATGAATTAGGCCAGGTCGACCCAACCGGCCGGCCTAGCCCATATTGACGGCTCTAGTTGTAACTTGTAAGCATTTATTTTTATACTTAAATGCGCGTTATTGATAAATGCTAAAGTGCTCATAACTTAAGTGTGTGCATGGAAGGATAACAAATTTAAGTCATTTTTGATGTGTTAGTGTATCATTTTGGCCCTTTTCCAACTTATATTTCGAAAAATGTTTGTTATATAAGGTGTGTATTGAATTATAATTTAAGGGTGTGTTTGGTATGAAGGAAAATGTTTCCCTAGAAAATGTTTTCCTGGAAAAAAGTTGATTTTTGACTTATTTTCTCATGTTTGGTTGGTGAGTAGAAAATATTTTCCGGAAAAGATTTTTAGTTGTTTGATTTATGAATGAAAAATATTTTTGAAAAATATCTTTTATTTTTACTAGTAATAATTTTTGAAATTGAAAATATATTTTAAAAACAAAATTAAATTTTTTTTGGGGGTGGGGGTGGGGGGGGGGGTGTGGTAGGGGGTGGGTTAGGGGGGGTCGAGGGTAGGGGTGAAAAATTGAAATTTTGAAGTTGAAAATATTTTTAAAAAACAAACTTAAATTTTTTTTTTTGGGTGATGGGGACTGGTAGGGCGTGGGTGGGGGGGGTCGAGGGTTGGGGTGAAAAAATATAATTTTGAAGTTGAAAATATTTTTTAAAAATAAACTTAAAATTTTTTATTTGGGGGTGGGTGGGGTGGGGGCTGCTTGGTAGGGGTAAAAAAATGAAATTTTGAAATTGAAAATATATTTGAAAAACAAACTTAAAATTATTTTTTGGGGGTGGTGGGGAGGGGAGGCTAGTAGGGGGGGTGGGTGGGGGGACAAGGGTAGTGGTGCAAAAATGAAATTTTGAAATTGAAAATATTTTTTAAAAACAAACTTAAATTTTTTTTTGGGGGGGGGGGGGGGGCTGGTAGGGGGTGGGTGGGTGGGGGGTCAAGGGTAGGGGTGAAAAAATAAAATTTTGAAATTGAAAATATTTTTTATAAACAAACTTGAAATTTTTTTTGGGGGTGAGGGGGTGGGGGAGCTGGTAGGGGTGGGTAGGATGTGGGTGGGGGGGGGTCAAGGGTATGGTGAAAAAATAAAATTTTAAAATTGAAAATATTTTTTAAAAACAAACTTGAATTATTTTTTTTGGGGTAGGGGTGGCGAGTAGGGGGTGGGTGGGTTGGGGGGCCGGGTCGAGCGTAGGGGTGAAAAAATAAATTTTGAAGTTGAAAATATTATTTGAAAACTAACTCAATTATTTATTTTTTTTGGGGGGGGGAGGCTGGCCGGGGAGGGAGGGTGGGTGATTGAGGATCGGGATGAAAAAATAAAAAATTGAAGTTGAAAATATTTTTTAAAAACAAACTTAAATTTTTTTCTTTTTGAAGGGTGATAGGGGGGTTGATAGGGTAGCAGATGGGGGGAGTGAGGGTAGTGGGTGGGGGGTAAAAAAATAAAAATTTGAAATTAGAAATATCTTTTAAAAGTAATTTTTAATATTTTTTGGGAGGGGGTGGGGGTAGGGGTGAGGGTGGGGTAAAAAGATTAAATTTAAAAACAAGCTTTAAAATTTTATTTTATTTTTTTGGGGGGGTGGTTGGGGGGCTGGTTTGAGGGTAGGAACAAAATAAATGTTTTCCTTAAGTTTTGAAGGGAAGTCATTTTCCTTAAAATTTGAGGAAAATGAGTTGATTTGGAAAACATTTAACCCAACCAAACATGAGAAAATTGGAAAACATTTTCCGGAAAATGTTTTCTTTCATACCAAACACACCCTAAATGTCTATGTATATCATGATGTTATATAAGATTTGCAAATTCATGTAGTCTCTAATGAAGTTTGAGTGACTAAATGATTAAATCATATCAAACTAATTGAGTATATGTGTATTTAGCCAACTCGAAATAACTTCAAATATGTTAGAAGTTAACATTTTTACTCTCCGATTAATATTTAACAAGTGACATTATTACTCTCATATGATTTTACAGGAAACTTATTCAAACCTGATAGAAATTTTTGAGTTGCTCAGAGTTGATGTGGAGGTGTCTGATATGTCATTCTCAGTGAGCTTAGACCAAGGCCGTGGTTGTGAATGGGGTACCCGAAATGGATTCTCTAGTTTGTTTGCACAGAAGAAGAATGTACTGAATCCATATTTTTGGCAAATGATTAGAGAAATTATCAGATTCAAACAGGATGTCATAAGGTACCAATAACTTATTTCATTACATATGTTAATTTTTGAGTATTCTGTTAATTTACTCATCTCATTAGAAATTTAGAGCACATGTATAAGTTTCTTTGTTCATTTGAAGATCATGCATTAGATGGAAATGGACTAAATCGTTCTGTTTTGGGCACTTGCTTTATTTATGTGTTAAGCGAAAGATCTATCTTCAATGAAGTTTATTGTATCACGATTACGTTTCTCACTGCATTGCAGTCACCTCGAAGAATTGGACAACAATCCTGACATTGATCGCAATGAAACATTAGGACAATTTATTAAGTCACATGGCTATTCGGAGCTATTTCAGAAGGCTTATCTGGTGTGACACTGCAGTTTGTCCTTGTTATTGATTTTGATACTAGTATAATTTTTTCCTTTTTTGTTCATTCAAAAAATTAATCTTGCAACAAGCAATTGACACATATGTTTCACAGGCTCCAATATGTGCTTCAGTATGGTCCTGCTCCTTGGAACGAGTAATGGGCTTTTCTGCTTATTACATTCTTTCATTCTTCCACGACCAACATCTTCTGCAGGTTCTTTTCTCTTAGCTACAGTTCTGAACACTTTGTGTGTTGATTATAGCCAATTGTTAAATGTGGTGCACGCAAATACAGAATTGGAATGCTTAGCTTTTACTCATCTTATTGCCCTTGTACCTAAGGGTGCTTTTATTTCTTTCTTTGTAGCTCTTTGGTCTCCCTCAATTGCTCACTGTAAGATGGCAATCACATATAGACAAGGTGATTTTTCATTCATAGATACTTCAAAGTTCTTACTCATTTCTGTGATTTGTTAAGTTAAGCATGTACATCCTTGAGAGTGATTCGATGGCAGTATCAAACGCAGGTTAAGGAGGAGCTGGAAAAGAGAGGCTGCCAAATAAGAACTAATTGTGAAGTAAATTCTGTAACAACAAATGAAGAAGGTCTAGCTTGATTTTATCTTTTGGCTTCTTGCAAGAGTTCGCTGTGCGCTACAAACTACTTGTGATTCTAACTGTAAATGAAATTGCCTTTCCTGCAGGTTGTACCATAGATTGCATTGATGGTGCCACAGATGTATATGACGGATGCATAATCGCTGTACGTGCTCCAGATTCTCTGAGAATGTTAGGCAAAGAGGTAACATTTGATGAAACAAGAATACTGGGTGCTTTCCAGTATGTCTATAGGTACTTTCGACTCCTGTATTTGAATACCTTGGATTTCATTCCTCTTTAATTCTACTTTTTATCTCTTTTGAATTTTTATCTATAGCCCGACATCACTTACGTTGTCTATATATTTGTATTTTCTGTTACCAGAGGAGCTTTATTTTGTGGTTTGGTGAAGTTCAATTAGATTCTACAACCTGCTAGATTTCTGAGCTAATATGAAATTTGTATTGGAGGCCAAGATTAATATAGTTAGCCTCCATTCTGCCTCTAAAATTCTACATTCCTCTGTGACAGTGACGTTTTCCTTCATCATGACAAAACATTCCTGCCTCGCAACCCAACAACATGGTGTGCTTGTAACTTTCTTGGAACCACGAATAGTAGAGGATGTGCGACATATTGGCTCAATATAATCCAGGTGTGTTATGGAATACAGTGATTTAGGACCTTGTATAGAAACTAGAAGATAATGTTTTCAGTTGGAAGTCATTTCTCTTAAATTGTGAACTGTCTAAACTTACAGAATCTTGGTGATTCAAAGCTGCCTTATCTCGTAACCCTTGATCCTCCTCACACACCAGAGCATACGTTGCTTAAGTGGACCACCAGTCATCCAGTACCCTCAGTTGCTGGATCAAAAGCTTCATGTGAGCTATATCAAATCCAAGGAAAGAGAGGAATATGGTTTTGTGGAGCATATCAAGGTATGAATCTCTTTTTAAGCAGAGTGTTGAGAGTTGCTTCAAGATATCTGTTCCCTTGTAACCTGCTTTTGTGCATAGTCTACAGTTGGACTCTTCAACTTTGTTCAATTTAGTGAACCAGTTTCTCTAACTGTTAGTCCTGTAATATTTCAGCTTATAAGTTTAATTTGAATCTGTTTATCCCAATTACGTTTCTATTTTGATGAAATCGATATTTAGGGGACTAAACTAGCTGCCAAGCTATTTTCGCAGAGAGAATTTTAGTTTTCTTTCCACTTCCCTTTAGTGCACAAACTTTATTTTCCGCTTTGTGCTTCACTGTTTATTGATGTATATTTTACTGCAATATTTCAGGCTATGGCTTCCATGAGGATGGACTTAAGGTAGTACATACTACTTCTGTTAATAACAAGCTAAAAACAAATTTGGAGCCTTTTGCAGTTTTTGTTCTTATATAGATGATTGTCCTCCTCAGGCTGGTGTGGCTGCTGCAGATGGCATGCTTAGAAGGAATTGTTGTATTCTAGACAACCCCAAGCATATGGTACCAACCTGGCCTGAAACTGGAGCACGCCTCCTCGTTACTAGATTTCTCAAAAGTTTCATTCAAACAGGATGCATAATGTGAGTGATGATAGTTTCACCTTGTATTACTTTAATCCCAAACAGGATACACATATGTACTTTTTGTTATTATATTATTCATAGCTTCAAAATTGACTTTATCATTCATGCTAACGCCAGAATATTACTCGGAAGATTTTTGAGCTTTTAATAACTTTATTTATATGTTATGATATACAGCTTGTTGGAGGAAGGAGGCAAAATTTTCACCTTCCAAGGAACAGAGAAGAAATGCTCTCTCAAAGTTTCTCTTAGAGTTCATAATACACAGTTCTACTGGAAGGTAAATTGAAATTTCCTTTGCCCCAACAAGTGATCAAAAACTTAACCAATCTCTTACAGGTTGCAACTCGAGCTGACCTAGGGATTGCTGATGCTTTTATTCATGGGGATATCTCCTTTGTTAATAAGAATGAAGGTCTTCTTAATCTTTTCATGGTGAGGGAATGGCTCGATATCTTTGTAAATAGATATTTATCGGTACTTAGCTTCCTAATATCTTTTGCAGATATATGTTGCCAACAGAGATTTGAATGCATCTGTTAAAAGGTAAAATAGTTTACTTACTGACCTGAAATCAAAAAACACAAACTTGTGTTCATATGTTAAAGTTTGTCATCATTTTGTGTGGCTCTAGAGGCTGGTGGACACCACTACTAGATCTGTCATCTGCAAAATATTTCATTGGACATGTTTCAAATCGAAACACCCTGACTCAGGCTCGTCGGAATATCTCTCGTCATTATGACCTGGTAATTAATCAACTTGCATATTATATCACCCAATGTCAAAGATTGCTAGTGAAATTAAAGTAGTTAATCCTGCACATACTTTTGCCAATTGCAGTAGATTTATCACTTCCTTCTTGTATTTTTTTCTTTTCCAGAGTAATGAACTCTTTTCACTCATTCTGGATGAGACAATGACATACTCATGCGCAATTTTCAAGGTTAGCTCTCCAAACTTTTTAAATGCTTGCCACTTTTTTCTTTGTATGTTAAGCTACATTTCTTGTTCCAAGGTAATCTAATAATCTATTATTCTGTCACGCCCCGAGCCTACACCCTGGATGTGGCTGGCACTCGAAGACCATTGCTGGCCCCCAATTGAACCCTTGGTCTGGCTTTCTTAACTCAGCGGAATAACTCAATGCAATGCAAGGTTTTTAAAACAACCTGACTGAAATAAAATCTGGCCAAAAAGGCAACTCGAGTCTCAAAATAAAATATTTACATATATACATAGATGAGAGACTCAAAACCAACTGACTGACTGTCTATGAAGCCTCTACATCATTGAGATGGATGCTGGGACAAACCCCGCAACATCCTAATAAAACACAACTAAGAGAATAATATAATCGAGTCCTCCGGAACACAAGGAGGCTCACCACTGACTCTGGAATGCTCAGCTGGATCAACGGCGTGCAGTATGCTGACCCTGGGTACCTGTGTCTACATCATAATAAGATGCAGGCCAACTGGCATCAGTACATTGAATGTACGAGTATGCGAGCTGGAAAGCTAAACCACAACTTAAGCTTGAAAAGAGTACAAAGGAACTCTTACCTTGGCTCTGTTCAACTCATGAATGACTGAACTCAATATATATAGCAATAAGACACATGCAATATATAAAGCTTGTAAAATAGTGTAAACAACTTAGCTTTGTTAAAGATATAACAATAAAAACTCAACTATACTTATATAAAAGTAATATAACTTTAGTGGGAGACTCTTTCAATCGACAATCACCATTATGAGCCCTAGTGGTGATACAACGTTTTACCTCACGTTGCCCAAGGACCATCCTATACTTTGCCGTGATATAGGAATCTAACTTTACCAAGTGGATCCACTAGCTTAATCTTACGAGTTCATCTAAAAAGTATGACCCGTTATCTCCCATGTTGGCGCATGGTTCTTATGGAGAGTTGAGTTTATATGAACTCGTGTCCCCAATTCGGTGCTCAAGACTACTCCCAAAAATACTTAGCTCATAAGTGTTTTAAACACATCTTTCTTTATTTGAGATAATTACTCAAAATTTTTGCCCGAAGGCTCACTTGGAATCGATGTTCCTTTTTCTTGAAAACTAGCCCAAAGGCTCTTTTGGAATCATAGTTCCGTTTCTTACTCAAATGTAAAAACATTTAGAAACTTCTTTGGGAATACATAGTTCCCTAATACTTTTGAGAAATGAACTCAACTTGAAACTTTTAACTTAACTCTTGACTTAACTTGAAAACTTGAGCCTTAAAATGAAGTTAAAACATTCAATAAAGAACTCTTGAATAACTTTAAAAACTTGCTTCTTAGCTTCCAAGCTTAACTCTTAACTTCACTTGACTTGGAAACTAACTCTCCTTGAATTGGATTTATGAATTCAAGGTGTTTGATCACATTCTATGGACGAGTTCTTGATGTTTAGACATACCTTGAAAGGTTGGAAACAACTTGGGAACATAGGTACAATACCTAGGAACATGCATGAGAAAGTGGAGAAGGAATGGGAAAACTTGGCGCTCTGAGAGGCGCGGAGCGCCAGACCTCAACCTTCAGAGGAGGCCTGCTGGCGCTCTGATGGGCGCGCCGCCCCAAGGGGAAAAGTTCAGAGCTCCTCTTGGGGCGCACTGACAGGCGCGACGCCCCACCCTTTTTCCCCGAAAACTGACTTTTCTCCTTAGTTTTCTCCAACTCTAAACCTTCTATACTTCAAAGTTTCCAGCCCCAAACACTTAAAATCACAAACCTCTCAACATACAATAGAATCAACTCCGAAACACCACCTGAAACATGCACCAAACCAACAAGAACTTCAACACAACACAACTACAACTTCAACACAACACATTCAATCTTTTCTCGAAATTAAACGAGCTTGGCGTGTGGGGGAAAGAACCAACCCAACACTATGAACTCACATACCTTAATAGGGATCACCCCCGAAGAAAATCACAACGATCTTTACGAAGTTTGCTTCTTCTTTGCCTTTCTCTCCTTTTCTCTCAAGAACCCTAACTCTTACTCTTTTTTAAAAAAAAAAGAAAAACTGATCAAAAATAAGTCTTACACCTTAATATATATACAAAGACAAGGCTAGGGAAAAAGACCAAAATACCCTTACAATTTCCGGACGGATTCCCTGCCAACTGCCCAACTTCGAAAGGGCATAACTCACACATACGAACTCGGAAACGTGAAAAATAAGCGGCATTGGAAAGATTATTCCACGTACTTTGCAAACATGACTGGAACTACACCTAAATCATCCTGAGCTAGGAGTTATTACTGTTCAAAGTTGGCCAAAAATTCATTATTTTCCATACTTGGCCAAATTTCCAGATTTTTAATTTTTTCCAAAAAGACTATTTCCAAGTTCTAAGCTTTTTCATAGTTATTTCAAATCGCCGGACGTTACCTATTCTTTCCGAATTTTTATAGAGTGAGGACGAAGACCTGAAAGATGCACAGCTGAGAAAGATTTCTGTTCTAATTAAAAAGGTATTTCATCAACCAAGTTAAAAACTCTCCTGTTTATACCTAACTTTCAGGCATATTTGGATTCTGTTTCTGTTTTATTTAGGCAAAAATTAGCAAGAAACATCACATTTTAGAGATTGGATTTGGTTGGGGAAGTTTTGCGGTGGAAGTTGTCAAGCAAACAGGATGTAAATATACTGGTATAACTCTTTCGGAGCAGCAACTGGAGTATGCACAGTTGAAAGTTGAGCAAGCAGGCCTTCAGGTATAGTACTAATTATAATGTCTATATGGAGCTTGGACAATATAATAGCCTTACAGTATTTCTGATTGTATGAATATAATTGCTATAAGATGAGGAAATCGATAAAGCTACGAGGAAATTCCACTTCATGAACTAAACCTTTATCCATATTCTTGCTTTTTGAACTGTGAGAGCTCCTTAAAAAGCCAGGGTAGAGAAGTTATGATGCAAAATTAACTAAAATGCTACACTATATGCTGCATTCCACATGATCTGTTTAGCACTTGCAAGCCAATTCTAAGGCTAGGGTTATCGATCTATTAAAATTCAGTTCCATGATATATTTTCACAGGATCAAATCACCTTACTCCTATGTGACTATCGTCAAATGCCAAATAAGGACAAATATGACAGGATTATATCAATGTGAGCTTTTCTCCATCTACATCTTGACATATTGTATTACTCACTACATGTCGAGTCAGTGTTACAATTGTACTAGTTCATTTTCAGCGGGATGATAGAACATGTCGGTCATGATTACATAGAGGAATTCTTTACTTGCTGTGAGTCTGCATTGGCAGAAGATGGGCTTCTAGTTCTACAGGTAATGAATAAAAGTGAACCCTCAATATAGTCCACTTTGTTCAGTTTTACCCTTCAATTTCCTTCACTGTTCTGCTGCCTTTGTATCTTTATGTTGTTTCTCATAAGCTTTGGATCTACTTAGTTCTTTTCAATACCAGATGAGAGGTATGACAGTCACAGGCAGAGCACAGACTTCATGAGAGAGTATATATTCCCAGGTGGATGCTTGCCTGCACTAAGTCGAATAATATCAGTCATGGCTGCTGCATCCAGACTATGGTAACAAAGAGTTCATTTTAGTGATTTTGCACTAGCGCACTTGCCAATCTTTCAAAAGAGTTTCTCTGAAAGAATTTGATAAATGATATAAACAAATGCAGTGTAGTGCATGTGGAAGAGATAGGAATTCATTACTATCAGACACTGAGATGTTGGCGAAATAACTTCCTAAAAAACAAAAGGTAACAAAACTAAAATAAATGCTTATAACTTGGACACCCTTCATGAAATTTCTGGCTACGCCACTGTTAACTAGACTATTGATGTATAACTGTGTCACTAGACAAATTCACGCTTTGGGATTCGATGACAAGTTCATTAGGGCATGGGAGTACTACTTTGACTATTGTGCTGCTGGATTCAAAACACGCACATTTGGAGATTATCAGGTATATATGGTGATAAATCTTTTAAATTATGTTAACTAGATCATCTAAAAATTAAGTAATTAGAGATGATATAAATTTTGAGTATCTTGTTTTGAATGACTTTATTAAAAAAACTTAAGCCGTTAGACAGAACAAATTTTTATTTATTTCACCAAATTTGTAAGGAAAACAACTGATCAAGTGGTGCTTTCTTACCTCTGTATATTGTATTTTCAAGGACAGGCAATGTTGCAACATTTGGTGATCCTTACAATGTTACTGTGTCTACAGTGTATTAGAGTTTCGTTGTTTCGATTATATATTGTAAATTTGTCTTTGCAAATAAATAAGTTCCTCAAAACTGCATGAAAGTCCTAATGAAGACATATCAGTCTCATTAGTTCATGCTGAATTATGTGATTTTCTTGTACGGTATTGCCTAATAAAACTTATTCAAAAAGAATGAGGCTATTTTTCGTCTTGATCTTATTTTGGGATGTTATATATGGTGAAAATGTACATGTGTATAATATGTTGGGAGTTCCAAGCTTTTTACAGATGAGTTTGAAAACTCTACTGGTGAATTTTGCTAAAATTCAAATCTTTTACCTATGAAACTTCAGCACACTGTGCTGAAGTTTTGCCATTAAATTCCAATAGAAATTACCAATCATACAATAATGGACAACAGGCCACCCAGTCCCCTCATTTGCTGCATCAAAAGCTTCACGTGAGCTACATCAAATCCAAAGGAAAATTACAATTGCAAATCAAATGGTTGATTATAAATTAGACGACAACTATAAACATACTAAAGAAATATTATTAATATAGTTTGTCAAGCGATCTACGTATTGAAAACTAATATTAAATTTTTTTATAAATATGTTTAGGAGAAAATCTCTCCATAAACAATACTCTTAAATGACTACATTGTGGATGTTATGAGAATAGGAATCTTCAATTTATAGATCTCCAATTTTTTCCTCTAAAGAAAGAATAAATCAAATATGAAAGTGAATTATATTTTTTCTTTCGGAAAAAGTAAAACTCAAATATGATAAGAAAATCAGGGCAAAACTCTAACAAGAATCTGGAAGAGATAAGTATTCATTACTATCAGACAACTCAGATGTTGGCGAAAAAACTTCCTGAAAAACAAAAGGTAACCAAATGACTATAACTTAGATATCCTTCCTGAAATTTCTGGCTATGCCAATACTATTAACTTGACTATTGATATATAACTCTGTCAATAGCCAAATTCGTGCTTTAGGATTCGATGACGAGTTCATCAGGACATGGAAGTACTACTTTGACATGTAAAATATATAATTAATTTGGTCTATTTATTATTGTAGATTGTATTTTCAAGGTCAAGCAATGTTGAAGCATTTGGTGTTCCTTTAGCTTATTAGAGTTTATAATAATTCCCTTTGTTTGCAAATAATGAAAGATATGTATCATGCTTAATTATGGCATTCTCTTATACTCTATGAAATAGGAACATTTAATTCGAGACTATCCCTAGTCGTAATACACTACTTAAAATTAGAAACGACTCCAAACTAATTCATGGTCTAGCATGACACTAAGATTTATATGTTGAATGTCTGAATTTGAAAGATGCACGTAAATTCAAATCTTTACTTAAATAGTTAAATGGAAAACATCTCAATAAATCATGAAGTTATAACTACTATTTGACGGTGTGTCTGAAAACCTCTATTAAGATGAGCTGAAAGTGTATCATAATAAACTTCATTAATTTCTTATAAAGTTAGGAAAATAAATATTTACATTAACATCAATGAAACACTTAATACAAGAAAAATGGCATCAACATGTGTTCTGCATTGACTTATTTTAAGTATTTTAAAGTTAAAATAGTTTTAAGCAGTTTTATAGTATTTGAATAATTTTTTTAAAAAAAAATTATAAATAGTTTTAAGGTAAACTGATAAAAATAAGCCAAAACTGAAAAGTCAATCCAAATCGGCTCTTATTAAGTATCATGTCTGAAAAGCACATTTGCATGAATAAATATCCTTTATTTTTTGTTTTTTTTTACACGACTCAAAATTTAGTCGGGTTTCAACATAAATAAGGATGCGGGGTGAAAAATAAAATTTAAAATTTAAAAGGACAAATTAAATTGGACTTTTCCTTGCTCTTGATTTGTCACTTGGGACTCTAGTTTACCAAGTGTAGTCATAGGTATCCATCATGCCACGTTTCTCTTAAAGTCCCCTTGCAAAGATGTGGTTTAAAAAATCGAAATGACTTATTCAAAATGCATGTGTTACTGACTTTATAATAAAAATTGACATTTTCTATTTTACATGGTTATTAATAAATTATTAATACATTGATTAATTTTATTATTTTACTTTTTGTTCATATTAATTAGTCTCTTGAAAAAATCTGGGTCTTCAAAATTTGTTTAAATTCCAAATTCATATTATTTTAGTGGTAAAATGAGGAAAAAAATTAGTTATATTTTGATTTAATAAGTGATCAAATAATATAAGATAAATACTTCTAATAAGATGCCTATCTAATATGAGACGGAGGTAGTATAATCTTATTATGATTAGCTTCACTCTTCATGGTAACAACTTTGTTGATAACTCAAATTTCATCTTTTTCATTAATTTCCTTATAAAGAGAAATTGAAACTAAATTACTCCACTTTAAATAGAGGTATTGAAGAAAATTAGTAGGGACTCTCCAATTTTTTTCTTGTATTAACCATTAACAAAGAATAGAAAAGTATTAATATAGAAACATTTAAACTTTTATGAATAAAGAATATGAAAGGTTAAGAAGCAATAGGTAAAATTACGTGATAATATCTATCTATTTATCTATCTATCTCTCTCTCTCCAATTTTTTTTAAACTAAGAATGTTGAAACTGTTTCACCAAATCTAAGAAGTAAAACAACTGATCAAGTGGTGCTTCTTATCTTTGTAGATTGTATTTTCAAGGCCAGGCAATGTTTCAGCATTTGGTGATCCTTACAATGTTATTGTATTGAGATATGAAAAAGAAAAATTTGGGCTGGTTGAAAATTGATATTATTCAGTTATATACTAAGGAAAGAAGCAACAATATGGTTTTGGAGTGGAACAGAAGAGGCAAACCTAACCAGACCAAAAAAGATATTATTGCAGTTCTATCTTACAAAGGGTTCAAAATATGAAGAAATAAATATACAAAGAAGTCAAAGGGAATTTCACATCTACTACATATACATAAAAAAAATAATTATTGTAATTTATAATATTTTTACGTTATTTTAAATAATATATTGTCCCAATTTATGTGGCATACATAAAATTTTGAGAGCCCAACAAATTTTATATATGTTTTAAAAATATTTAAATTATTAATTATTATAATTCATAGTACTTTTTACATAATTTTGAGTTTCTTTTCTACTCACTCCTTTTCATTTCATTGATCGGGAAAAAGACTCCTTTTCCTACGGCCTGTTAAAAATAATATAATTTATTCAAAATTTATATTCATTAATACAATATAATACGATACTCCCTCTGTTTTTATTTATATGTCACTATTTTTTATTTTATGTGCATTAATAAATTAAGTAAGTTTACTATTCTACCCTTATTAAATTTTTTTTGAAGTCAACTTTTCAATCAATGAATTTGAACTAATTTATTTTGGATTAATTAATTTGACAAATGAACATGAATTATTCACTTTGTTTTTCTAGGTTGATCAAATATATATTTTCAAGGATAATAACTCAGAAGGGTAAAATAGGAAGAGTATTATAATTTATGCATTATTTTTATGAAATGACAAATATTATGGACCAACTATTTATAGTAACGATGACTTATAAAAAGAAACAGAGGGAGTATATCTTAATTTTGTATTTGTATGATACAAATAGAGAATTACGATATACTCCCTCCGTTCCTATTTATATGTCACTATTTTAGATTTCACGTTCATTAAGAAACTAAGTAAGTTTACTATTCTATCATTATTTATTGGTTTTTTGAAGTCAAGTTTTCAATCAATGAACATGAATTTATTTATTTTTATTATTTAACTAGTGAATTTATCCGAGCTTCGCGCGATTAAAAAAGATGATAAGATGTCAATAATTTTATTAAAATATAATATAAATAGAAGAAATATTTATAATATATATATATATATATATATATATATATATATATATATATATATATATTCAGACGTATAATTGATTTCATAAAGATAAGCGTTTGATTAGTAGTCCCATGACTCCAAACAATGTCATAAGTTGTTTATTTGAACCAAATTTTTTTTTATAAACTTACAACAATAAAAAAAATTTGTATAAAATATAAAACAAAGAAAATTATGGATAGAACCTAAGACAAATAATAAATAATGTACATCATTACTATGATCTTAATTATTTAAAAAATTGAAGAAAAAAAATATGAAATCAATGTACAATTTTTCTAACTCTTGTCAACATTCATTCCCACATGTCGATCATCATTCAATAGCCTTCATTTTACTATTTAAGTCAAACAAAAACATGAATATAAGAATTACTTATCAAAAATATAATATCTTGAGAGACTTATAATGCAATAATTTCTACAATGTTTTACCATGTCTTTATTTATAGAACTACAATATAAATATCGAAATAATATAATGACTATTAATTATTTTTGGGGTTATGATAATAAAAAATTATGGGAGTAATGTAAATAAAGACTATCATGTTTTAAATTATTAAAGAATATTAATGAATGGTTAATTGACATATTTATTATTTTACAATAATAATAGAGAAATAAAAAAAATGGTAAAAAAATAAAATTCTAGAGCAAATCCTCAATATTTAGAATGTTTGACAAAAGTAATAGAAAGAAAGGCTAATGAAATATTTTAATTAATTAAAAATTTAGCTTTTACAGAAATAGAAAAAATTACTATGAAGTATCATACCTTTTGAAGTATGACAGGTCAAGTATAAGGTGTTCACCCCTACAATTTAGTTGTCCATTAATGAGTGCCTAAACATGTTGAACATCATAAAAAATAAAAATAAAATCATCAAATCAATAGCGAAATAATTGTTATATAACATGCCACAAAATCTCATATAATCAAATTTAATATTCTATAAAGGGTAGACATATGAGAATTGTCAAGAAATTTTATCACTATTCAAAGCAATCTAAATATATATAATCAAAATACTATTTGCTTCTACATAAAAATAAAACTATGATATACTTCGAAAATAAATAATAAGGTAAAAGAAAAAAGTAACAAGAGAAATTTGCTAGTCACTCAACATACCTCATCAAGTGGGAAGAAAACTTTGTAGTCATTTCATTGAATCTTTGCCATTCTCATAAATTTATAGGCGTAATTCTTAGTTGCCTCGTGACTTTTCATTACCTTACACCTCTCTATTATTAGTAACTGTTGGTTTTCATTATATACTCTCTCCGTCCATAATTGTTTGGCAGGTATACTAAAAATAGATGTCCAAGATTAATTGTCAATTTAAACAATCAAGAAATAATTAGTCACTTTTTTCCAATTCTGCCCTTAATGATAGTGTAGTTCAATTGAAAAATTATGTGGATTTTTGATATTCTTGATATAGTAGGGTTATATTAGTCAAATTACACCTTGTATTAAATTTTCCTTGAGGGGTGTGCATGATCTTACCCTGACAAATAATTGTGGATGGAGGGAGTAGCTTTTAATTATTTTAATTGCAATCATTATTATTATTATTACTAACATTTAACTCTTATTTTTAATTTAATTGTTACAATTTCCCTGCAGATATGAACAGAAGATGTAAGAAAAGTCTAAAAGTTTTGGGAAAACGTATAATTTAAAAATTGAGCATTTAATTCCAATAAATAATCTTTTATACTTCCATGAATATATTTAATTTTAATCAGAAATATATCATAAAATGTCAAATAAATGACAAAAAAATAAATATTAATAGTGGCCATAAAGAGGTGTTACATCACCTCTTCAATTTTGTACATTAAAGAATAAAATAAATGGAGGAATAATAATTGTCCTTTTTTTTATATAATAAATAAAATAAAAAAAAATTCTTATAAATTGACATGTGAAGAGTCTTTGTTTTATATAAATGTTCCTTCATTAATATAATATGTATTTATAATAAATTAAATGATACTTTCACAATAAAATAATTATTTTAAATATGAAAAAGGACCAAAAAAGGAGGGGAAAAAAATAAATCGCAATGAAGATCATAGAGAGGTATCACATCACCTTCTATATGTTTCTCCTTTAATATATATATATATATATATATATAAAAGCAAATTTTTTATCCTAGGATCATTTTATTAAAATCAATATGTACACAAAACTAAAAAGAACAAGACCTGATCCATAAGTGGACCCAATCCAAATAAAATAATAAGCACAACTACCCTACTCTTAGCTAATCCTTGTCTCTTTCCAAAAAGCTCTAATCCCTTTTTTTTTTTTCCTTTTCACCGACGCTGCACTTCTTGGTAAGCATTTCTGCCTTTAAGCTGAATCTTTTTTCCTTTCCAGGTGATGTGAAAACGCCCAAGACCAATGACTCACAAGGGTAAAATAAGAGTAATAGTATTATTTATGCATTGATTTTGTGAAATAATAAATATTAAATATTATCTATTTTTAATAAAAATGACATATAAATAAAACGGATGGAATATATATATCTAGGTCGGTCCCGCATAAAATAATTTGTCTCAAGAAGATGTCTTTAAATATTATTCATTCACAACTGGTCGTGGATAAGAACATGGATACAAATATTAAAAGAGTACGATTAATTGGTATTTTTATTATTATTTTGCTTGTGCCTTTTCATTGAATGAAAAGTCAGGCAAACCGAACAATAGGTAGTCTCAAAAGAAATTAACTATTATTCATTCACAACTGGTCGTGGATAAGAAAATTACATCATAGGCTTACTTTTAGAAATATTTATTTTTTTAAATTTAATTATTATATTTTCATATTTAATGCTTAATGATTTTTAATCTTGTCTTCTTCTTTTTTTTTAAAAAAAAACATGTTTTACTGATCTAAAATTTATTTCTTTAAAATAACGTTCAAATATTTTTAATACATCGACTTTGAGTATTATTTAAACTGACATATATATAATGGAATATGGATCAAAGTTTGTTTTCAAAATGAACGTGATAACACTCGTCTTATCCCACCAAGACAAGCCAGCCTAAAACTCAATCATTACAATAAAATGCGGAAATTTCATAATCAACTCAAAAATATCCCCAAAATCTGGTTGTCACGTATACAAGCCTCTAATGTGTTATAACAAAGTTGAAAGAAAATACATGTTTCAAATGACATTGTTTCTAGAATAGAACAAGATCATAATTAAGGAGAAAAAAGGTCCGCTGAAATGACAAGCAGCTACCTCACAAACCTCCACAATAAGCCTCAGACAAGGAGAAGAAAACATCACAAAGGTCTGGGCTAGTAACCTACAAAAAAATGTAGTAGTAAGGGGTGAATATCAAACCACACGGTACTCTGCAAGTAAATCTCTAAACACAAGTTAAGGGGATAGAATACAGGTACTGCTTACACCCCAACCGAACCTCCACAACTACAACCTGCATAAAATTAGCACAACCTAACAGTTCACAATTTACAAGCACATATCTCAACAGCTACATTCTAACAATCACATATATTCAACAACAAGCTCAATATTCATCAATTACAACCTCCACAACTACAACTTGTTTAAACCAGCTCAACCTAACAGTTCATAATTCACATAGCACACAGCTCAACAACAACACTCTAATAATTACATATCCTCAACAACAAGCTTAATATTCATCAATCAAAGTTCCACAGAAAGGCACTCACAAGATCACCAAAAACACAATATCAAGTTCACTAATGATAAATATGTGATGCAATGGAATGCAATGTCAAGTATTGTGATGCATGTCTGACCTAGTGACACACCCGCTATCTCTCAGTCCGAAATCCATGGGGGACATAACTATCCATGCATCCATCGTTGCGCGCGATACGTCCCTCGAAATATAGTATCCATCACGGCGCGCAATACGTCCCTCGAAATGGTACATCCTCTTTAATTTCTTATTCTTTCTCAATTCACACAACACTTGTCACAACCATGTCTCAAAACCATGCAAATGACATCTTCACACAAATAATGAGGAGATGACCATTTTCATAACATTGCACAATTCACAACAACACAATCATGATACAACATTAACAATGATTCAACAAGCCTTTCAAACCATTCTCAACACATCACACACAAATAATTAATCACATTGCCTTTTATTACCCCTTTTTCATCATTAGAATTAATCAAAGTGGGCAAGTCAACCCATCACCAAGTCTCATTACCCCAAACACATATTACAAGGAAATACACGAATTTCATACACTTAACAAGGGTTTAGAAATCCACTTACCTCAAACAATCAAGCAATCACTCCGGTACTTGAGCTTTCCTCTTTCGTTGTACTTTCAAATCAATACAATCTATTCAAATCAATAACCACAATAAGACTTCAAAACTAACAACACTCATATTACTATGTGTTTAGCCTTGACCCAAAAATTCACCCAATATAATCAAGTTTGTAAATCTTGATGCCAATTAACATTCAACTATCATATTATCCAAGTTTCAAGTCTAGGGTTAAATTCAATTTTCCCAATATCCTAATTCAAATGGTATTCACATAATATCATACACCTAATAATTAATTACATATCTCAATATATTAAAAACTTGAATTTATAATATAATAACCGACTAATATTAGTATTAATTTTGAAGCCACTTTTACAAAAACAAATCAGTGGCGGCGAATCATGACCCCACAGTCAAAATCTTGCCCTTTTTCATGATTCTAATGATTTCCTAAATTTCCAAATACCTATCAACTTTCATTAAATAATAATAATATTAACAGTGAACATTTTTCAAGCATTAAGTATATAAAATATCACAAGTTTCAGATTGTTTCTTATCCGCCGCCTAACGTCTCCTTCGTTGTTCCCTATCTCCTTTTTGTTTCTAAATGAAATAATTAGGTATAATTCAAATTGAAAAAGTGGTAAATTTCAATAATTTAATTTAATTATATGGTACAAATGGTATAGAGTCTTAAATATATCAACTCCTCTGATAATTATCTTTTTCTCTTTTTTGTTCGGTCAGACAGTCTAAAGTAACGATAAAATTATTGTTGCATGATTATAAGTTACTGTGAATTCGAATCATAAAAACAATCATTAATATTTGCATTATGATAAATCTTAAAAATATGATATTTTTCTAAATCTTCCTAATGTAGGATATGTTGAAAATCTTACTAATACGATCTTAACTATCACAAGGTGTTACTAATTTAGAACTCAAGTTGCCCTTTAGAGATTCTGAAAGCTATAAATTTAGTTAGTGTTTGATCATAGATTTTCAAATATTTCTTAAAATCAGATTTAGGTGCAATTTGAGTTGAAGTTTCAAAATTTGTTAGGCCATAGTTTTTTATAAAATATATCTCATTTTTGTTATTTATTTGAAAAAAACATAAAATGTGATTTATATTTATAAGTTCTAAAAACTATTAAAAATATTCAACTGTACCAAACAAACATACTTGCTAATTCCAAATATGCAGAATAACCTTTAGTATGACGTTCATTATCATTATCACAAATGTATAATTTATATACCGATAAGTTTGACACTAAATTATCATTTTCATAATAAACTAGATAATACTACCATATCCTAAAAGTATAACACCATATTTCAATAAAAACTACTAATAGTAGTGCAGTTACTAGCCATTACAACTCGTACAATTACAATTTGTTATGAAGATCCATCATTACAAAAATAAAATAAAATTATAATAATGGTAGAAAATGAAAAACCTCATGTATTAATAAAGATTTATAAATCTGAAGAAATATTTATACATTACAAGCAAATTAAATATTGTTCAATGTAAGAGATAAAATCAGACATTATATATTGGCAAGGGTTTACAAATATGAAAAAAGAAATTATTAACAAATCAAGCAAAACAAATTTAAAGTAAATTCATATTTAATTTATATGAATTTGTAGGAGAATTTTGAATTTGAAACTTCATCTCCTAAATAATTTCTATACATATTTTGCACATGACAAAAAATAAAAGAAGAACAAGTATTAATAAGAACAAAACTATATTATAAAGAAAAATTAATATAATCGGAGAACAAATAGGAAACTTGTTAATTGCTATTTACTCCTATTAAAGAGGGTTTAAAAACTTCATTAGTAACCTAATTCTTTATTCTCCATGGATATTGACTGCTCCTAACCAGGTGAGTTCTTTAAGCTATATTTATTTCATTTTATGTGATTTGATTAGAAAAAAATTGTTTTTTTTTCGTTTTATATCATTTGATTTTTTAAAAAAAATGGCTTTGTTTGTTTTTACCTTCATGTTTTCAACATGAATTTATATGAATTTGGACTTAATTTGCATTGAGAAATCATATTGAGATTAATCTATTCATCAATTTTTTTTTAAAAAATGTTAGGATAATTCAACAAATGGATATAAAACAATGTTTGATTATTCATTTGAAAATTGAAAGATTATAGTTTTGCTAAGTGCAATCATACTTTCCATAAACTTAACTTTTATTGTAATTTTATTCAATGTTAAATAATCTTTGCTTAATAAATAATTTAATGTTATATAGGGTATAAATTTCGTTCAATGTTTGGGGATATTTCTGTCAATTAGCATTTGATAAAAGCATAATTAAAACCCTAACACGAAATGTTGATAGACTATTTTACTCTTAAAAAATTAAATTTCACATTAGATTAAATTATAATTTGAAATTAATTGAAAAAAATAGCTATTAAATCTTTATTTAAAATAATTTCTACGGTATATGTGTGAGGCACATACAATTACTTGTTGTTATTAGTAATAAAGGTTTTTTTTTGTCACGGCAAATCAGTGAGAAATTTTGTTGTGAAAAAATGTACGATGGAAAATAGATTCTTACTATTGTCCAAGAAAAAGCAGTATTTTTTTTTATCATCAACATTAATTACTTTTCCCCAATTTTTTCACAAGGCCTAAAACTATCATATTTTTCAAGTTTTAAGTCTAGGGTTAAATTCAGTTTTCCCAATATCCTAATTCAAATAGTATTCACATAATATTATACACCTAATAATTAATTACATATCTCAATATATTGTAAACTGAATTTATAATATAATAAACGACTAATATTATTAATTTTGAAGCCACTTTTACAAAAACAAATCAGTGGCGGCGACATCATGACCCCACTGTCAAAATCTTGCCCTTTTTCATGATTCTAATGATTTCCTAAATTTCCAAATACCTATCAACTTCATTAAATAATAATAATATTAACAGTGAACAATTTTCAAGCATTAAGTATATAAATATCACAAGTTTCAGATTGTTTCTTACCCGTCTCCTCCGTTGTTCCCCTATCTCCTTTTTGTTTCTAAATAAAATAATTAGGTATAATTTAAAGTGGTAAATTTCACTAATTTAATTTTATCATATATATATAAAAGAGAATTTTAGGCCCCGCCTACGTGACGTCATCACAAATCAGAATTTCCTTTTAATTTATTTATTTCCAAAACTAGCATTTCCCTTTCATGAAAAGTTGTGACTTTTATGAAAAGTTGCTACTTTAATGAAGAGTTGCAACTTTTATGAAAAGTTGTGACTTTTATGAAGAGTTGCGACTTTTATGAAAAATTGTGACTTTTATGAAAGGTTGTGACTTTTTCTAAGGGTTGCAACTTTTTCAAATAGTTGTAACATTTCTGATAAGGCACAATAAACATTTATTCACACTATCCTTTGTTGTCTATAAATAGAGGGATTTCCTCTCATTTTAAAACAACGAAAATTTTGAACCTCTTCTTCTTCTTCACAATTAAATATTTGTGTACGTTGCTCCTGTTGAGTGGCTCACTGACACCATTGTTTATGTTACAAATCCTGGTATGTATTTTTACAGTCATTAATTTATACTTATTTTATTAAAGATATATGATAAGGTGTAATAATTTTCATTTTCCTTTACATTATCAATGTTTGTTACTACGTAATCTTGTATGTAAGATAACATAGTGTTTTAGTTTTAATGCCTGATAGGTTTTAAGTATTATTTTATAAATTCCGTGATATTAAATTTCTGCGCGAAGCGCGGATAATTTTACTAGTTTAATTATATGGTACAAATGGTATAGGGTCTTAAATAAATGATCACTTTAGCCCATTAACTATCGATTACGTCAATTATACACAATTACCCATCAACTAATTAAAGTCAACGAATACTTTGAAATTACCAAAAATGACCTTCCGGTTCATTACATTTTAATTATGAGTCCTTCGGGATGGCTCAGTTGGTTTGGAGGGTGGTTATCCGACCCGAGATCGATCCCCCTTCAATGTCTTCTAAGTTGAGTCTGTCGCATAGGGCTTGCCTAGTTCGGTTTACATCTCCTGTGTGGTTTGCAGGCTATTACACAGTGAGGGGTTTATCCAGTGCACACAAAGTGCTCACCCGAAAGGCATAGGCTGTTGTAGAGGTTGTGGGTTATCCTCGGGTTTTAAAAAAAATGTTTTAATTATGAACTTGGACAAGTTGATATTGGTAGGTGACATTATAGTTAGTGCTAGTACTCTATCACATTATTTCTTATCCATTATAAATTTGTGACTCAATACACCAATGTTTCATCAAACTCTTAACTGTTTGTAACTTTGGAGCTTATATTTTAAAAACATGAAAATAGCAGTGGTTGGAGCAGGGATAAATGGACTAGTTACTGCATATGAATTGGCAAAATCTGGTGTCAAAGTTGTGGTTTGAGTAAGCTTATAAAATGATCAAATCATTTAATTAGTTGTAACTTGTAAGCATTTATTTTTATACTTAAATGCGCGTTATTGATAAATGCTAAAGTGCTCAAAACTTAAGTGTGTGCATGGAGGATAACAAATATAAGTCATTTTCGATGTGTTAGGGTATCATTTTGGGCCTTTTCCAACTTATATTTCGAAAAATGTTTGTTATATAAGGTGTGTATTGAATTATAATTTAAATGTCTATGTATATCATCATGTTATATAAGATTTGCAAATTCATGTAGTCACTAATGAAGTTTGAGTGACTAAATGATTAAATCATATCAAACAAACTGAGTATATGTATATTTAGTCAACTCGAAATAACTTTAAATATGTTAGAAGTTAACATTTTTACTCTCCGATAAATATTTAAGTTACTCTCATATAATTTTACAGGAAACTTATTCGAACCTGATAGAATTTTTTGAGTTGCTCAAAGTTGATATAAACATCTCTGATATGTCATTCTCAGTAAGCTTAGACCAAGGCCGTGGTTGTGAATGGGGTACTCGAAATGGATACTCTAGTTTGTTTGCACAGAAGAAGAATGTACTGAATCCATATTTTTGGCAAATGATTAGAGAAATTATCAGATTCAAACAGGATGTCATAAGGTACCAACAACTTATTTCATTACATATGTTAATTTTTGAGTATTTCTGTTATTTATGTGTTAAGCGAAAGATCTATCTTCAATGAAGTTTATTTTATCACGATTACGTTTCTCACTGCATTGCAGTCACCTTGAAGAATTGGACAACAATCCTGACATTGATCGCAATGAAACATTAGGACAATTTATTAAGTCACATGGCTATTCGGAGCTATTTCAGAAGGCTTATCTAGTGTGACACTGCAGTTTGTCCTTGTTATTGATTTTGATACTTGTATAAATTTTTCCTTTTTGTTCAGTGATCACGCCAACATGCCTCTATACCTTTGGCCGGGTATATTGGATCCTCTCGATGAGGCGTATACATCGGACTCCACATTTAGCTCATGTGGTTTTATTATCGGTTATTAGTAGCTTTCACAGTTCAGTCAGATTCTATTGCATTGACCATTTATCAGTATATCCAGTATTCAGTTTCAGCATGTTATAAATTGGTCACTGCATTCAGTTATCTCAATATTCAGTACCTTTCAAGTACTGACACATACTCTGCGCTACATCTTCTCATGATGTAGGTTCAGGTTCTCAGTATCCAGATCACGCTTAGATTGGTTCCTGATCTCCAGTTCAGCAGAATCAGTGGTGAGTCCTCATTCTCCGAGGACAATAGTCATGAGTTTTTTTTCAGTATTTTTAGTTCTTAGTTTCCATTTTGCTAGACTTAGCTGGGGCCTGTCCCAGCATTTCTAGTCAGTTAGAGGCTATTTTCAAACATAGTTAGATTCAGCTTAAAATTGAGTTAATATCATCTTTGTATTAAACTCATTAGTTATCATTTATCTCACTTATAGTATATGGGTATTCCCCATCTTTTCATTTTTATTTATGATTTAGCTTTCGCATCAGTTTATTATCTTTAGTATGCTCATGATTAGGCCAGCAGGGTTAGCTTGGGATCACTTGTGGTCCTAGGTCCCGTGTCCGCGTCTCGGGGGTAGTCTCAGGGCTTGACACCCATGATTCCCCTTTCTTTGAGGTATGACTTGATTGATCACGGAAGCTTGACAATTGATTATGTTTACATGGATTATGTTATTGAATCATGGTTTCCCCTATGTAATGTAGTGATTTCAAAAAGTTAGGGTTGAATGTGATTTATAGCCTTGAAGGGCAAATTGCTAGGGTTTGTATATGTTGATGAAGATTCTATATGAACTCATGATTCACCTATGTAATGATGATCCTATGACTATTGTGTATTGATGATATTGATGCAAGATCCTTCTCCCCTACACCCTTACACATGACTATGCATGAAAGGACTATGATTATGATATTAATGTTGTGTTGATTGAAAGGTCATTCTCATGAAACACTATGAACATGATGTGAAAGGTTTACTCACATACTAAGGATTCTAAGGGTGAAAGACCATTCTCACCTAAAGAATCCACGAGCTATCAGGATACTATGATAGTTTGAGTGCTAGGCATTCTTCCATGAATATTAATATAAAATAAAGACTTAACATGATTATTAAAGGGAATTAAGTTTAGCACCGAGTGGATAGGAGCATGATATGGAAACCTTATACCTCAGTTAGTTCGGGTTTCTAGTAGCAATCTCCCTATCCCATAACTATGTGCCCACATAGGTCCTTAGCTAGTGGATCCACCTATAAGCTAAACATGTAAGTTCTACCTTAGGAAAGTAGAACACCTCTTTTCGGTGTGGGTTCATGACACCGAATTCCATGTAGCTCACATGGTCTATGTTGGTTAAGACTATATTTCCCTACATGATAAGAACATGATCCATGATATGACAAGAACAAAAATATGAACTATGGACCAGAACATGAGTCATGTGCTATGATTACTTAAGGGGTTTTACTTAGTGTGAGTGGGGGTATGGGACTTCACTTATGCATTGCACAAATAAGCCTTGAGAGTGATTGTGGTATGTGCTTGATGACATGATGCTTTATGAGTTAATGTATGTTTTACATGAATATGTACCATGACTATGAACCATGACCATGAACCATGAATAAGAACATGAACATGAATATGAGCTATATCCATGACTTCTTAGTAAGCTTGCTTAGTGTGAGTGAGAGTATGGGACTTCACCTGTACATTGCAAAAGTAGACTTATAGAGGGGTTATGATGTGGTTTACTTATGACATGATAATGTATGAATCTATGTATGCATGATATGAATTAATGTAAGAGTGAATTCCTTTATTGTGGACTATGAACATGAATGTCTCTTTGACTATGAGTGTTGACTATGGATGAGGTCAAGATAAGTTATGCCTGATTATGGTAACCTAGGGTTGCTTATGGTATGATTTGACCTTGCAATTACTCTAAATGTGCATGATGACTTTTAAATTTGAAAAAGGCATGATTTCAACTAAATGTCCCTTTTATGCATGTTGTATGGATTTTTATGCATGGCTCCATACTTAGTACAATTAATTGTGCAAACCCATATTCTCTACATTTTCTTATAAGTGTAGGTTCTGGTCGTTGAGACGCATTTCTCCTTTCAAGTGAAGCTTGGGTTGACTATTCCCTAAGCTTGGTGAGTCCTCAAGTTTGAGGACGGATTATCCATTTCTAGCTTTCTTTTGTATTTTCTATTTTCAAGACTATTGATGAAAAGGGCTATGTCCCTAAGATTGTACTCTATTGTTTTAGATGGTGTATGAGACAAGGTCTAGACTCTTTATGATTTTTTTTTTATGGAAAGACTTCTATTGTAAAAGTTTTAAATTTTTCTGCATCATTACCATGCCTTATGTTATGAATATGCTAAGGGCTTGTATAAGATCCCTTCGGGGTCAAGTATGTCGTGTTACGTCTAGGGGTACCCCTGGGTCGTGACAACAAGCAAAGTGTACAAACAAAATTCTAAAAAATCCTAAATGTATAAATACAAAATTTGTATATATACTTACCCTATTTGTACATTCCAAGCGAAATATACAAACCTCAGCCTTCATAGCAAACGAAACTATAGTTATGAAGCACAATTATGAAAACTATAACTATAAAACCTTATTATATTTATTATCGTTGTTATTTCTAAAATTTTCTCTTAAAAAACCCTTTATTGATGAAGTCATCTCGGATAATTATTGAAAACACAGCAAGAAGACACGTAGTAATAATAGAGAATTGAAAAGACTAAAATACCCCCTAAACCTGTAAAACAGACATGTTGAAACAAGCCATTTCTAATATAAGAGTAAAATATAAGACATACAAATCTAAGACATGCAATGACAATTAAAGAAATTTTTAGAGATGAAGGCATCTCAGAGAATATATATATGCTGTCCATCCATTAATTGGCATATGTTCTAAATTGTTTAAATCAAATCAACAAATATATGACATGAGAATTAAAGAAATTTTTATAAATCTCAGAAAATGTATATTTGCAGTCCATCCATTAATTGACATATGTTCTAAATTGTTTATACCAAATCAACAACTATAAAACATATATAAATGTATATTTGCAGTCCATCCATTAATTGATATATGTTCTAAATTGTTTATACCAAATCAACAACTATAAAACATATATAAATGTATATTTGCAGTCCATCCACTAATTGACATATGTTCTAAATTGTTTATACCAAATCAACAACTATAAAACATATATAAATGTATATTTGCAGTCCATCCATTAATTGACATATGTTCTAAATTGTTTATACCAAATCAACAACTATAAAACATATATAAATGTATATTTGCAATCCATCCATTAATTGACATATGTTCTAAATTGTTTATACCAAATCAACAACTATAAAGCATATTGTTGTGACGAAAAGATGAAAAACGAAAATCTAAAATAAAGAACACCAAGTTTAACGTGGAAAAATCCTTCAAAACGAAGGTAACCACCACGGGATCGACAAGATCCGAATTGCTTCACTATAACAATAAGAGAGTTACAATTATTCTTCTAATGGCTACACAACAAGTGCCAAAAGAGAACAAACAATAGCTACACCAACAAAAGATAAATAGAAAGAAACACCACCCAAACCCAGCTGCTGTTCGGGACTTAAAACAGGATCTTGCTGACTTCCGAATCCGATCTTCACCGTTCAAATCAACCACCAAGATGTCAGGAACACTCAGTACAAATTTCAGCCAGATCCAACGGTTAGTTAATCGGAAAACACGATCTGAAGGTTGCTGGTCGGAATAAAAGACTGCAGCAAAATAACCTTTTTTCTTCTCTCTTATCTCTTGTTGAAAGCTCTCTCAAAAACCTCTCTTATGTCCTAATGTCTTTCAAAGACAATATTAATGAGCAATCTCAATTATTCTCTCAATACCATCCTCTATTTATAGAGTTGTGCTTTTCCTTACAAAGCCAAAACCAACTCCAAGTAGGATTACTATTCCAATCCTTTTCCTAATAGAATTGGAAACCAAATAAAGAGAATAATTCCAATCCTTTTTCAAGTAGGATTAGGCCATGGGCCTTTGGCTGGAACTTGGGCAATAGCCCAACAAACTCCCCCTCCAGCCAAGGGGCCAAATGGACTTCAAGTGGAGGAACTCTTGACAGGCTTCATGCTTGACGCACTTCTACAAAACTCATGCTTGTCTACGATCACCACTTTTGTAAGCATATCTGAAGGATTGTCATCAGTGTGTATCTTCTCAACCTCAAATAATTTCTCCTCCAGGGCCATTCTAATCCAATGATATTTTCTGCTAATATGCTTGGACTTAGAATGAAAGGTAGAGTGCTTGGTGGGATAAATAGCACTTTGATTATCACAAAATAAGACAAACCTTGATTGTTCAAAATCAAGATCTTTGATAAACTCCTTCATTCAAAGCAATTCTTTGGCACCTTCAGTGATGGCAATATATTCAGCTTCTGTGGTAGATAGAGCTACGCACTTCTGAAGTCTTGATTGCCAAGAAATAGCTCCCCCTCCAAAAGTGATCAAATAACCAGAAGTGAATTTTGAATTATCAAGATTTCCTCCCAAATCAGAGTCTGTGTAGCATACAAGTTCAGACTTGCCACTACCAAAGCACAACTCCATATCTGAAGTACCCTTCAAATATCTTAGTATCCATTTCACTGCAGCCCAATGTTCTTTTCCAGGATTGGAAAGAAATCTGCTAATGGTACCAACAGCATGTGCAATATCTGGTCTAGTGCAAATCATAGCATACATCAAACTACCAACCGCGGAAGAGTATGGAATACTTGACATCTCATTCTTCTCTTCATTAGTAGATGGACTTTGGGTCATACTCAACTTAAAGTGTTTAGCAAGAGGTGTACTAACCACTTTTGCCTCTGTCATGTTGAACCTCTTGAGTACTTACTCAATATACTCCTTTTGGGATAGTGATAACTCCTTCTTATGTCTATCTCGATGAATTTGTATGCCTAAGATCTTCTTTGCTGGCCCCAAGTCCTTCATCGCAAATGATTTGCTTAACTCTTTCTTAAGGACTACAATTCTAGATTTATTTTTGCCAACAATCAACAAATCATCCACATAAAGTAGTAAGATAATAAAATCATCATCAGAGAACTTCTGAAAGAATACACAATGATCTGAAGAAGTTTTCTTGTATCCCTGATTTTCAATGACAGATTCAAACTTCAAGTACCACTGCCTTGGAGCTTGTTTCAAGCCATACAAGCTCTTTCTCAATTTGCAAACATGGTTTTCTTTTCCTTTAACAATGAAGCCTTCAGGTTGCTCCATGTAGATCTCCTCTTCTAAATTACCATGAAGAAAGGCAGTCTTGACATCCATCTGCTCAACCTCTAAATCTAGACTTGCGGCTAAGGCTAGAACCATACGAATAGAGGACATTTTCACAACAGGAGAGAAAATTTCATCAAAGTCAATTCCCTTTCTTTGACCAAAACCTTTGACAACTAACCTAGCCTTGTATCTAGGTGTAGATGTATGTTGCTCTTGCTTTAATCTGAAGATCCATTTATTTGTTAAAGCTTTCTTACCTTTCGGTAACTCTACTAGCTCATATGTGCCATTCTCGTGAAGTGACTTCATCTCGTCTTCCATGGCTTCTACCCACCTATCTCTATGAGTATCTAGCATGACTTCATCATAACCTTCAGGTTCTCCCATGTCAGTCAAAAGAATATACTCATTAGGAGAATAACGTGTTGAGCTTCGCTTCTCTCTAGTGGATCTTCTACAAGAGGTTTCTGGAGCATCCAAATTTGTCTTCTCAGCATTAGTTGGTTGATGATCAACCACAACATCACCAATAGGAACATCTATAGGTTTTACACCCTGATCATTATCTAGGGTTCCTTCATGTGCAAAAGATGTATCAATAATAGGAACTGGATCAACATCAACTAAGCTCTCATCAATCTGAGAATCTGGTTTCTCAACCTTGTCAATATCTTCAATAGTTTGATCTTCAAAGAACACAGCATCACGACTTCTAATGAGCTTCTTATCAATTGGATCATAAAAGCGATATCCAAACTCATCTTGACCATAACCAATGAAGATGCACTGCTTAGTTTTAACATCCAATTTCGACCTCTCATCTTTTGGAACATGCACACAAGCTTTACAACCAAACACTTTCAAGTGATCATAAGAAACATCCTTACCAAACCAAACTCTATTTGGAACATCACCATCCAAAGCAACAGCAGGAGACAAATTGATAACATAAGCAACAGTGTTAAGTGCTTCAGCCCAAAATGAATTTGGAAGTTTAGCCTCTGAAAGCACGCATCTAACTCTCTCAACTAAAGTTTTGTTCATCCTTTCTGCCAGGCCATTTAATTGAGGAGTCTTTGGAGGAGTCTTCTGATGACGAATTCCTTGCGATTTGCAGTAGTTATCAAAGGGACCAATATACTCACCACCATTATCAGTGCGAATACATTTTAATTTCTTTCCCGTTTGTCTCTCAGATAAGGCTTGAAACTCCTTAAACACATCAAGTACTTGATCTTTGGATTTTAAAGGATATACCCAAATCTTGCGAGAATGATCATCAATGAAAGTTGCAAAGTAAAGCGCACCACTTTTTGACTTCACTTTAAAAGGACCACACAAATCAGAGTGTACTAGCTCCAGTAGCTCAGACTTTCTTGAAGGAGGATGACTGTGAAAAGAAACTCTTTTCTGTTTCTGTTTCACACCAGCAAGCAAATTCTTCTTAGCCAAACAGGTAATCCCCCTTTCGCTCATATGACTAAGCCTCTTGTGCCACAATTCTGATAAAGTCTCACTTTCCACCAAATTTATAAAGTCTCCAAGGATCGATCCTTGTGTCACGTATAAATTTGAATGCTTTCTTCCTCGAGCTACAATCAATGAGCCTTTGGTAAGCTTCCATTGGCCATTGAACAATTCATTATGATAGCCATCATCATCTAGTTGTCCTACAGAGATCAAATTCAAGGGAATGTCTGGAGCATGCTTGACATTCTGAAGGACTAACGTTGAACCAGTATTGGTTTTTAAACAAACAGTGCCAACTCCAAACACCTTAACCTCACCAGCATTACCCATCTTTAACACCTCAGAGTTAACAGAAGTATAATATGAAAATAAGTCTTTTCTCGGTGTGACATGTGATGTAGCTCCAGAATCTACTATCCAACTTGTATCTTGAGATACAAAATTGATGACGTCTTTATCACAAGCAAAAATAAGGTCATCTCGAACAACAACAACAACATTGTTTCCATTATTTTCTTCATTCTTCCCTTCTTTAAGATCTTGCTTCAATTGTTTGCAAAATCTTCTAATATGTCCTTTCTTTCCACAATGATGGCATATAATATTTGGATTCCTGAATCTTGACTTGCTTCTACTTTTACCTCTACTCTTCGAATCTCTTGTCTTATCTCTCCCTCGATCTTCTGTGTACAAAACATCTGAATGTGAGGATGTGCCTTGAGATTTTCTTCTAACTTCTTCATTCAACACACCACTTTTTGCATATTCCATAGTCACCTTACCACCAGGAGCAGAATTTGTTAAAGAGACACGAAGAGTTTCCCAAGAATCCGGTAGAGTATTAAGAAGCCAAAGTCCTTGTATTTCATCATCAAAATTAACACCCATTCCTGATAGCTGATCAAGAACACCTTGAAAATCATTTATGTGATCAAGAATAGGACTGCCCTCCTTGTATTTAAAGGTCATCAATTGCTTTAGCAAGAACAACTTGTTATTGCCAGTTTTTGAAGCGTAAAGCGTCTCCAACTTTTCCCACAATGTTCTAGCATGTGTCTCATTCACAATATGGTTGCGAACATTATCTTCAACCCATTGTCTTATATATCCACATACATGTTGGTGCTCGAAATACCAATTTTCATCGGTCACAGTCTCAGGTTTATGAGCAGCAAAAACGGGAAGATGCATCTTCTTCACGAACAGTAGATCTTTCATCTTGCTTTTCCATATGTTGTAGTTTCTTCCGTTTAGACAAACCATCTTGCTCATATTCCCCTCCATATAGAGAACCTCGCTCTGATACCACTTGTTGTGATGAAAAGATGAAAAACGAAAATCTAAAATAAAGAACACCAAGTTTAACGTGGAAAAATCCTTCAAAACGAAGGTAACCACCACGGGATCGACAAGATCCGAATTGCTTCACTATAACAATAAGAGAGTTACAATTATTCTTCTAATGGCTACACAACAAGTGCCAAAAGAGAACAAACAATAGCTACACCAACAAAAGATAAATAGAAAGAAACACCACCCAAACCCAGCTGCTGTTCGGGACTTAAAATAGGATCTTGCTGACTTCCGAATCCGATCTTCACCGTTCAAATCAACCACCAAGATGTCAGGAACACTCAGTACAAATTTCAGCCAGATCCAACGGTTAGTTAATCGGAAAACACGATCTGAAGGTTGCTGGTCGGAATAAAAGACTGCAGCAAAATAACCTTTTTTCTTCTCTCTTATCTCTTGTTGAAAGCTCTCTCAAAAACCTCTCTTATGTCCTAATGTCTTTCAAAGACAATATTAATGAGCAATCTCAATTATTCTCTCAATACCATCCTCTATTTATAGAGTTGTGCTTTTCCTTACAAAGCCAAAACCAACTCCAAGTAGGATTACTATTCCAATCCTTTTCCTAATAGAATTGGAAACCAAATAAAGAGAATAATTCCAATCCTTTTTCAAGTAGGATTAGGCCATGGGCCTTTGGCTGGAACTTGGGCAATAGCCCAACACACACATATATATATATACACTAGATAACTTATTCGTGTGTCACATATATTAAGAACTTGAAATATTGTAAAATTCTTACTCTTTAATAACCTTTATCTTCTACATATTTTTAATCATAATATTTGTTTTTGATATAATTAGTTCCTCAATATTATTGGATGATTTCTTATAAATTAGTCAATTGTCACTTTCTCTATTGTGTTTGTACATGTGCAAGTAAAGTATAAGATACTCAATTTGATGACCTATTTACTATTCATTCTTTAGCTAGTAGCAACTATTTTTTCTTGCTCTTTCATGTCATTGTCCATGAACACCCAAATTTATCATGTGAAAGATAATAGCCCCTCATATTCTCAAATATGTGTTCCTTGATTATTCCAGAGCTAGTAAATCATAAAAATATCTCATTAATTAAGTTTTTAAAAACTTTTTTTAATTATATTTTTAAAAAATTGAAAATATTTTGAAATATATTGGTTTGGACAAAGAAAGAACAACTAAAGAATACTGAACAAACCAAGCCACATGTTTGTTATTCTGAAGGGGACCAGCTAGACAAAAATATAGGAGATAAAAACAACTAAAAGTAATTAGAAGAAGACTCTTAGAAGAATCAAGAAAGGTTACAAGTAGCAGTAGTTATAATAGTAGGGACTCTCCAATTTTGTCTTGTATTAACCATTAACAAAGAATAGAAAAGTATAAATATAGAAACATTCAAACTTTTCTGAATAAAGAATGTGAAAGGTTAAGAAGCAATAGGTAAAAATACGTGATAATATCTATCTATTTATGTATCTCTCTCTATATATATATTCACACACATACACACTACCTTAAAAGGATGAACTCTTTACTTGAATGTTAAATTACTATAATACCCTCAACTTAAAATTGAACAAGTAGACATAGTATCCTACAAGGCATATATAATACGCGTAGGGCACCACTTTGTACACAAAATTGTCATGTAGGATCCCATATAGAATGAATGTGTCTATTTATTTAATTTTATACTAGCTTAAGTGCCTACTTGAGCACACCCAAAGTTAAAGGTCATAACTGACAGAACCAAGTTAAGGGTCATGTATTATGCCTAAACCATATAAAGGGTAAGCATTATGTCTTTCATGGATCAACAAATTTTGAGATTCATAACTTCTCAACTAACAATGCCTTTGTTCTTCAAGATTTCCCTCTTCTTCTTCTATTTCTTCTTTGTTATATACTAGATAACTTATTCGTGTGTCACATATATTAAGAGCTTGAAATATTGTAAAATTCTTACTCTTTAATAACCTTTATCTTCTACATATTTTTAATCATAATATTTGTTTTTGATATAATTAGTTCCTCAATATTATTGGATGATTTCTTATAAATTAGCCAATTGTCACTTTCTCTATTGTGTTTGTACATGTGCCAAGAAAGTATAAGATACTCAATTTGATGACCTATTTACTATTCATTCTTTAGCCAGTAGTAGCTAGTTTTTCTTGCTCTTTCATGTCATTGTCCATGAACACCCAAATTTATCATGTGAAAGATAATAGCCCCTCGTATTCTCAAATGTGTGTTCCTTGATTATTCCAGAGCTAGTAAATCATAAAAATATCTCATTAACTAAGTTTTTAAAAACTTTTTTTAATTATATTTTAAAAAAATTGAAAATATTTTGAAATATATTGTTTTGGACAAAGAAAGAACAACTAAAGAATACTGAACAAACCAAGTCACATGTTTATTATTCTGAAGGGGACCAGCTAGACAAAAATATAGGAGATAAAAACAACTAAAAGTAATTAGAAGAAGACCCTTAGAAGAATCAAGAAAGGTTACTAGTTATTATAGTAGGGACTCTCCAATTTTTTCTTGTATTAACCATTAACAAAGAATAGAAAAGTATTAATATAGAAACATTTAAACTTTTCTTAATAAAGAATGTGAAAGGTTAAGAAGCAATAGGTAAAAATACGTGATAATATCTATCTATTTATCTATCTATCTAGCTCTCTCTCTCTCTCTCTCTATATATATATACACTACCTTAAAAGGATGAACTCCTAACTTGAATGTTAAATTACTATAATACCTTCAACTTAAAATTGAACAAGTAGACACAGTATCCTACAAGGCATATATAATACACGTAGGACACCACTTTGTACACAAAATTGTCATGTAGGATCCCATATAGAATGAATTTGTCTATTTGTTTAATTTTATACTAGCTTAAGTGCCTACTTGAGCACACCCAAAGTTAAAGGTCATAACTGACAGCTAAACCAAGTTAAGGGTAATGTATTATGCCTAAACCATATAAAGGGTAAGCATTATGTCTTTCATGGATCAACAAATTTTGAGATTCAAAAATTCTCAACTAACAATGCCTTTGTTCTTCAAGATTTCCCACTTCTTCTTCTATTTCTTCTTTGTTATTTCATCCTCCCCTCTTGAATACAACCACCCATTGGAGTCTCTCACTCTATTTGAACTCACTCAAGTTACAAACATAGTCAAAAATTCCTATTTTCCCCTCAATGTAACCTTTCATTATGTTGGCTTAAATGAACCAAACAAACAATTAGTCCTTTCATGGCTATCATCCACTGATCATCCTGCTCTACCTCGCGAAGCTATTGTTATTACTCGAATTGATCAAAAAACACATGAAATCATCGTAGACTTATCGAGTGTTTCAATTTTATCAGATAAAATCTATAATGGACATGGCTACCCCATGCTTACTTTACAAGAGCAAACAGCTGCCGATGAGTTACCATTATCGTATCCACCATTTATATCATCCATTAAAAAGAGAAGGCTAAAGCTAAAAGAAGTCGTGTGCCAAGGCTTCGTGGTTGGATGGTATGGAGAGAAAAGGAAGAGTACAAACAGAATAGTTAAAGTCATGTGTTATTACTTAGATGGAACAGTTAATCTTTATATGAGACCTATTGAAGGAATTACAATTACTGTTCTTCTTGATCAAATGATAATCGCGAGTTATATTGATCGTTTGATTGTTCCTGTCCCTAAAGCTAATGGGACAGATTACATGGGATCAAAGCGGCGAAGATCATCTCATGAATCCAATTCAATAAAAATAGTGCAGCCTGATGGACCAAGTTTTACTCTAGACAATGGAAACACAGTGAGGTAAAAATTATTATTCGTTAGACGAAACTTTGAGATTACTTTGCTGAAGAATGACATGTTTTTTTACTTACTTTAGGTGGGGTGACTGGAAGTTCCACGTAGCATATGACATGAGAGCAGGAATGATCATATCACTAGCATCGATCTTCGATGCTGACAAGGAGGAATTTAGAAGTGTCTTGTACAGAGGATTTGTGTCTGAAGTTTTTGTGCCATACATGGATTTGACTGAGGAATGGTACTATAGGACTTATTTCGATGCAGGTGAATATGGATTTGGTCTATGTGCGGTAGAGCTTGAAGCATCAAAGGATTGTCCAGAGAACGCGAAGTTTATTGATGGCTACTTCATTTCACAAGATGGTACTCCAGGAAAAATGCCTAATGTAATTTGTATATTCGAACGTTATGCTGGAGATATCATGTGGCGCCATACAGAGCTTGCAATTCCTGGAAAAGTGGTAAGTTAGTATAGAATATAGTGCTCTTTTTTGATAAATTGTTTTCGGATTAGTTAGTACTTCTCTTTCATTTCTAAATTTGGAGCTGCAGATACGAAAGGTTAGACCGGAGGTGAGCCTGGTGGTGAGAATGGTATCGACTGTAGGGAATTATGATTACATTACTGACTATGAATTCAAACAAAGTGGCTCCATCAAAGTCACGGTAAGTAAACCACGGTCATGAGTAAGACTAGTAAAACGTCTGTTTTAGGCGTAGCTTACACTAAGTATCAACTTTTTCTGAATTCATTGTCATGTACAGGTTGGGTTAACTGGTCTACTTGAAGTAAGGGGATCGATATATACTCATAACGACCAGATAAAAGAAGAAGTGTATGGTACACTAATAGCAGAAAACACTTTAGGTGCATATCATGATCATTTCTTTACCTATCACCTTGATTTAGACGTAGACGGTCATGAAAATTCCTTTGTGAAAAATAACTTAAAAACTAGACGCGTGATCAATAAAAGTTCACCAAGAAAGAGTTATTGGACAGTTGTTAGTGAAACAGCTGAAACAGAATCAGATGCAAAGATTCAGCTAGGTTCATCACGAGGCGCCTTTGAAATGGTAGTGGTGAACCCCAACAAGAAGACTGAGGTTGGGAATGAAATAGGCTACTGTCTGATCCCGGGTGGATCTGCAACAAGTCCATTGTTAAGTGACGATGATTACCCACAAATCCGCGGAGGTTTTACCAAGTACAATGTGTGGGTAACACCTTATAACAAGTCTGAGAAATGGGCAGGAGGATTATATACTGATCAAAGCCATGGGGATGATACATTAGCCATATGGAGCCTCAGGTAATACACGCAATAGATTCTATATAGTACTCTCTTGTTTCAGGTCGTTTGTCTAACTTTCTTTTTAGTCTGTTTCAAAAAGAACGTCTCTTTCCTATTCTGACAACTCTTTAATTCTAACTTTCCGAGGTATTTCTTTTATGATAATGCAGGGATAGGGAAATCAAGAACACGGATATTGTATTATGGTACACATTTGGTGTTCATCATGTACCCAAACAAGAAGATTTTCCAATTATGCCAACATTAAGCACTGGTTTTGAGCTCAAGCCTACTAATTTCTTTCAGCATAATCCAGTTCTTTAATAAGTCAAATGGGCTAAACTTTGTACTATCATAAATGGATAATGTCATCATTTATGAAAAATAATTCTACTATTATTGTTATTAAATAAAGTCAGCTCTTGGCCATGCTTTATGCATCTCATTCTTGAGTGAAAACTTTGTACTCATGATACAGTCATATCGTCACATAAATGTTATGACATGTTTATGATAAATTTAAAAAGTCTTATAACTATAAGATACTATTCAAGTAGTATTTTAAGATCACAAACTTCAAATATTTTTGTTTTCTTCTTAAATTTCACGTCGTTCAAATTATGTCATATAAATTAGAACGCAATGAGTATAACTTTCATGATGTATACCAAATTCAAACATCCATGTACAAGTATGAAACAGAAGAGGATGAAACACCACAACCAAATATACTCAATGCACTTAACACAACTATACAAGTTATCAATATTTGTTTACTCCTTCAATATTCAATTTACAACTAAAGTACCTTTTGTACCATGGATGTCTTAGTATTTGTACTTTTTTCCTGGATATGGTGCTTGTTTTATTGTTATTAGACATTTTTTCTTTTGTAAATATAAGTTTGCTTACCAGAAAATTGTTATTGTAGGCCATTTCTAGCTCATTTTGTGGTGAGCATTCACAGGGAGTGTCGAATTCGTTGTAATATCCAGAAAAAAATAATGAAATAAAGAAGAAACAGTCTCTCTTATCTTCTCTCCAAAATTTGCACGAGATTGTTTTGTCCGGAGAGAAAGATATGTTTGAGTTTGGCATACATCATAAAAATTATACTAATCGCGCTTTAATTTATGTGACATAATTTGAACGATGTGAACTTTAAGAAGAAAACAAAGATTTTTGAAGTTTAAGGTCTTAAAGTACTACTAGTATAGTAACTTCTAGTTTTGTAGTTATATGACTATTTTAATTTATCATAAATATGTCATAACATTTTTGTGACAATAAGATTGTTAGATGCATAAAGTATAAGCATGGCCAAGAGCTGACTTTATTTAATGACAATAGTAGTAGAATTTTTTTTCATAAATTAGGACATTATCCATTTATGATAGTACAAAGTTTGCCAACTTGACTTATTAAAGAACTGGATTATGCTGAAAGAAATTAGTAGGCTTGAGCTCAAAACCAGTGCTTAATGTTGGCATAATTGGAAAATCTTCTTGTTTGGGTACATGATGAACACCAAATGTGTACCATAATGCAATATCCTTGTTCTTGATTTCCCTATCCCTGCATTATCATAAAAGAAATACCTCGGAAAGTTAGAATTAAAGAGTTGTCAGAATAGGAAAGAGACGTTCTTTTTGAAACAGACTAAAAAGAAAGTTAGACAAACGACCTGAAACAAGAGAGTACTATATAGAATCTATTGCGTGTATTACCTGAGGCTCCATATGGCTAATGTATCATCCCCATGGCTTTGATCAGTATATAATCCTCCTGCCCATTTCTCAGACTTGTTATAAGGTGTTACCCACACATTGTACTTGGTAAAACCTCCGCGGATTTGTGGGTAATCATCGTCACTTAACAATGGACTTGTTGCAGATCCACCCGGGATCAGACAGTAGCCTATTTCATTCCCAACCTCAGTCTTCTTGTTGGGGTTCACCACTACCATTTCAAAGGCGCCTCGTGATGAACCTAGCTGAATCTTTGCATCTGATTCTGTTTCAGCTGTTTCACTAACAACTGTCCAATAACTCTTTCTTGATGAACTTTTATTGATCACGCGTCTAGTTTTTAAGTTATTTTTCACAAAGGAATTTTCATGACCGTCTACGTCTAAATCAAGGTGATAGGTAAAGAAATGATCATGATATGCACCTAAAGTGTTTTCTGCTATTAGTGTACCATACACTTCTTCTTTTATCTGGTCGTTATGAGTATATATCGATCCCCTTACTTCAAGTAGACCAGTTAACCCAACCTGTACATGACAATGAATTCAGAAAAAGTTGATACTTAGTGTAAGCTACGCCTAAAACAGACGTTTTACTAGTCTTACTCATGACCGTGGTTTACTTACCGTGACTTTGATGGAGCCACTTTGTTTGAATTCATAGTCAGTAATGTAATCATAATTCCCTACAGTCGATACCATTCTCACCACCAGGCTCACCTCCGGTCTAACCTTTCGTATCTGCAGCTCCAAATTTAGAAATGAAAGAGAAGTACTAACTAATCCGAAAACAATTTATCAAAAAAGAGCACTATATTCTATACTAACTTACCACTTTTCCAGGAATTGCAAGCTCTGTATGGCGCCACATGATATCTCCAGCATAACGTTCGAATATACAAATTACATTAGGCATTTTTCCTGGAGTACCATCTTGTGAAATGAAGTAGCCATCAATAAACTTCGCGTTCTCTGGACAATCCTTTGATGCTTCAAGCTCTACCGCACATAGACCAAATCCATATTCACCTGCATCGAAATAAGTCCTATAGTACCATTCCTCAGTCAAATCCATGTATGGCACAAAAACTTCAGACACAAATCCTCTGTACAAGACACTTCTAAATTCCTCCTTGTCAGCATCGAAGATCGATGCTAGTGATATGATTATTCCCACTCTCATGTCATACGCTACATGGAACTTCCAATCGACCCACCTAAAGCAAGAAAAAAACATGTCATTCTTCACCAAAAGATAGTATTCTCAAAGCCCTCCGTTTCAATTTGTTTGTCTAGTTTTGACTTGACACTGAGTTTAAGAAAGTAAAGAAGACTTTTGAATATTTTGGTCTTAAAGAGAGAAGATATATTGTAGAATGTACCAGAACGGACTAAAAAGGAAAGTAAGACAAATATATTGAAACATAGTGAGTATACTCTTTACCTCACTGTGTTTCCGTTGTCTAGAGTAAAACTTGGTCCATCAGGCTGCACTATTTTTATTGAATTGGATTCATGAGATGATCTCCACCGCTTTGATCCCATGTAATCTGTCCCATTAGCTTTAGGGACAGGAACAATCAAACGATCAATATAACTCACGATTGTCATTTGATCAAGAAGAACAATAATTGTAATTCCTTCAATAGGTCTCATATAAAGATTAATTGTTCCATCTAAGTAATAGCAAATGACTTTAACCATTCTATTAGTACTCTTCCTTTTCTCTCCATACCATCCAACAGGATAGCCTTGGCACGCGACTTCTTTTAGCTTCAGCCTTCTCTTTTTAATGGACGATATAAATGGTGGATACGATAATGGTAACTCATCGGCAACTGTTTGCTCTTGTAATGTAAGCATGGGGTAGCCATGTCCATTATAGATTTTATCTGATAAAATTGAAACACTCGATAAGTCTACGATGATTTCATGTGTTTTTTGATCAATTCGAGTTATAACAATAGCTTCGCGAGGTAGAGCAGGATGATGAGTGGATGATAGCCATGAAAGGACTAATTGTTTGTTTGGTTCGTTTAAGCCAACGTAATGAAAAGTTACATTGAGGGGAAAATAGGAATTTTTGACTATGTTTGTTACTTGAGTGAGTTCAAATAGAGTGAGAGACACCAATGGGTGGTTGTTATCAAGAGGGGAGGATGAACTAACAAAGAAGAAAAAGAAGAAAAAGAAGAAAAAGAGGGAAATCTTGAAGAACAAAGGCATTGTAAGTTGAGAAGCTATGAATCTCAACATTTGTTAATCCATGAAAGACATGATTCTTACCCTTTATATGGTTTATGAGTGTATTCTCATGATTTCTTTATGGTTAAAATAAAAGGGAACAGGACTAAAATACCCCTGAACTATTCGAGATAGGTTAATTTTATCCTCCGTTATGTTTTTGACTCAAATCGTTAATCAACTAGCTCAAAAATGCCATCCAACTAGACTTGATCTGTTTCAAATAGTTCAAGGTTATTTTTTACCATTAATATATGGATAACTTAGAACAATACGTGCATAAAATTATGGGCGGATTATAGGCAAGTTTAGTGCATGTGTATTCATGGTTTCTCCGCAAACTAGGCATTTTGTGTACATATTTTCCAGAATTATACACTAATATAATTTGTTTGCACCTCTAACCTAGAAAGGTTAAATGGTGCACTTTGTTGAATATTGAGTTACTTGCCTAAAGGGACATGAATCAACTTCACCATATTATAAAAGAAGTATGAAATCTTAAAAATGACTAGTTTGGCCCTAATTAGAAATCTATAGCTATAGTTTGTGTATTTACTATTCATAGCAAGAGACAAGAGGCGAGAGGCGAACGAGATTTGAGAAAGAGAGAAGATATATGCTAGATACATGTTGTGTTCGTTGAATACATATGTTGTATCAACGAATTAAGGCCAAACCCATCGGTGACCCCCTAAAGTTGGCACTAAGTTTCACTTAGACACCTCAACTGGACGATGTTCATTTTAGACACCCCATGTAGGGTCCGTTGTGTCATTTTGACACTTTTTGCTAACATGTCAAAGTGAGTGTGATACACTCAACAATAGAGTGTGAAAGACTTAATTTAGCTATTTTTTATTTTATTTTCTCTTCTTCTTCTCCATTTTTCAAGCCACCACCTCCCATCATTTTTTGAAGCTTAAACTCCTTCAATGGAGGTCGAATTTTTTATTCAAATCCGTTTTCAAGTCTTTTTTCTTCTTCTTTATTGTATTACTTTTCTAAATCTACAATCACCTCCCTCCATTTTTTTTGCCGGAAAAATGGATACCAACACTCATATTTCATTTTGAATATCAACACTCAAAAGTGTCACAGTCTGATGCAGGCTATATTCGATACATACAAGCTAATACAGGTTGTATCACTTGTATTCGTTTACTCTTATATTGCTTGTATTTATTTGCAATACAAAAAATACAGACTGATACAAATTGTATACGTACGGTACATACATGCTGATATATACAAGCTGATACAACTATATTACTTATATGTATTCAGTTCCATATGGGGCTTGTGACTTTAATCTTGACTTTTAACTTTATGTGTTATTGTTGCATGTGCTTGAGGGGGTGGCCCTAAATGTGGAGTGGCCTTTTTCTGTAACTTTTTATATACATTTTCAAGTGTTTTGGTTGTTGTGTTCGTCCTTATTGACTTTAATGTTTTGGTGATTTAGGGTTTTGGGGTTAGGGTTGTGATTTTTATAATTTATCAATTTCAATTTGTTTGTCTGTTGTTTTATGCGATGTTTAAAAAAATAGAGAAGACTTATGAATATTATGGTCTTAAATTAAAGACATGTCAAATCATTACTAGAAATAGAGGTTTTTCCCACTGTAAATAAAAAAAATTGTGTTATAAAACATGTTTTTCTACTCATTTTCCACCGAACCAGTTCACTAGAAAAACGCATAGTGAAAAACAAATTCCTAATTTTTTTCGTGTGTATTAATTTTTTTTTATTTTCTCACCGATTCAATCAAAATATTGGTCAAATTAGCCGGTGAACATTTTTGAGTGAAAATTTTTAATAGGAAAATAGTGATTTTTTTAGTAACGAATGTACCAAAATATCCTTTAATCTTGTGGTCTTAAAAATGTTACGTGGAAACATAGAATCAACAAGTTGCCAAAAAGAAAAAAAGAGATATTCTTTTGAAATGAATTAAAACACGACAAACAAATCTACGGAGATATTATTATTTGTCACTCTACTCACTTTTTTTTTTAACCATCTCGACTAGGGGTGGTGGACAAAATTTAATATTCGGAGATTATACCTTGTTTTTCAACTATCTAAAGACTTTTATCTCTCATATGTATAGACTCCTATTCATGTGGCATGTTTGGAAATACGTTTCTATTTTGTTAATATAATTGAGATTACTTGTCACATGTTTAGATCTCGTGAAATTACACTAAATATGTTATTGTTTTCAGAGTTAAGGATAAAAACATATTTAAAATATCTCGGTTTTTTAGTTTTATAATTGAACTATTAGGTGTGTGAATTTTCTATCTGAACTCACTACACCAAAAATGATCTAATTGATTAACGACAATAGTGTAATTGCCGTTAAATATGTATTTTTAGAGGTAATTAGTGAAATTATGTGTATATTTGTTGCTGCTAAAAACTGTTTTTGTTGTAAATATTTATCGAAATACACCTGAATTATCTGTTATTCACTTTTCCTAACTGAAATTTTAGATATGAAACCCAAACAACCTATAGTTCAGATGTGTTTTGATAAACATTTGGTAATAGTTTAGGTAGGAAACTCACACGCCTGGTAATTCAAGTATAACTTAAAAAAATCAAGATACTTTAAATATGGTTTTGATAGTTTGCTCAAGATGAAATTTTGCAATTTTCTGACTGAAAATGGTACCAGCAAAGATGACTCAAGGCTGAAATTACTAATGAGAAAATCCTCTGTTTCAGATTATAGTTTTGTACAGGGGTGTGCATAGTTTTCAAATCGAAAATCCTTTTTTTTTTTTTTTTGGATTATGAATTGAGCTTTTGTTTTTATTTTCAAAATTTATGAATTTTGTATCAGATATTGGATTTATTACTACAAATTTTCGTATGATTATCTCAAATTTTTATCCTATATTATGTGTGCAATGCTAATAAGTCCAATTTCCAAAGGTTCAATAGATTTGTACCCTACGATCCTATCCATAATCCATTGGAATTACTTAGCATGGACGACAGGGTAGTCAATACGTCCACAAGTGGAAAGGAGCAATTTCACTATATCAACAAAAGTACAACATAGGGTACATGATTAGAGATAATACTCTAATTAACCTAAAAAATCCCGAGAGAATAACCTCACAAGATCACTCCAAAGAAGAAGTTCATATAAGTATTTTCCAACACTTACTCAGTTACGAAATACTCTCAATGAAGGAGGAGGAGGAGAAAGATGAGACTTGAGAGAACAAAATGCTCTTGAATTGGTGTGTTTGAAGAGAATAGCAACAGCCTTATTTATAGGAGGGATTGAACCTAGCCCAGCAAGTTCACAAAGGCAAATGACCAACTATGCAAAGAAATTTCCACCACTTGTTTAAATGCATAATACATTACTTGGTCTCAGCTCACATTTATGCCCTCCAACTTTGTGTGTTCACAAGTAGACACTTAAACTTATATAAAATTGAACAATAGACACACACTTCCTATGTGACATCGTACATGGTAATTTGAGTCCTATGTGGTGTTCTATGTGTATTATGTCATGTAGGACTTATGTGTCTATTTTTTCAACTTTATACAAGTTTAGCGGTCTACTTGTGCACACTCAAAGTTGAAGGGCATAAACGTGAAACGAGACCAAGTTAAAGGACACATTTATGTATTATGCCTGGTTTAAACTTTGCCTCCAATGATGATCTTGTATCTAGATATGGATAATAGGCTTATGTCTATATAGGATGATCTTGTATCTAGATATTGGGAAATAGGCTTATGTCTATATAGGATGGACTCCACTTGGCCAAAAGAAAACTCCACATTACACACTCTATGAAACAATAAAACTTCTTTCTCTGGACTTTTTGAAGTTCTCTGTTAGTCCTAGGGTGATTGTCTACCTTTTATCCTCCTCAGGTAGGTGTGGTTGCTTCAAATGGAATTGTTACCAACATGGACTGAAACAGGCGCACGCCTTCTCGTTACGAGATTTTTCAAAAGTTTCATCCAAACAGGATGCAAATGTGAGTGATGATCCCAAAATAGCAGCAGAGACATGTCTGACAATTTGTTTATTTCCATGATTTATTTCTTATTTGATCACATTTATGATCTTGCTATTTGAATGGTAGCATAATGTAGAATGACATTCTTTATTTAGAAAGTACACTTCTTTTTGTCCAATATCGTCGGCTTAAAGATCATATACTAGTCGAAAATCATGCTGCAAGACAAATCTAGTGTGTGAATTGCTATATATTTTACTACTTGGAGATTTTTGATATCTGGATAATGGTTTTATATGTTTGGATATACAGCTTGCTGGAAGAAGGAGGTACAATTTTCACGTTCCAAGGCACGGAGAGGAAATGCTCTCTCAAAGTTTCTCTTAGAGTTCATAGTATGCAGTTTTACTGGAAGGTAAAGTGAAATTTCCTTTGCCCCTACAGGCTACAAGTGATAAAAAACTTAACCCAAAAAAATTGAAAAGTTTCCCAATCTCTTACAGGTTGCAACTCGAGCTGACATAGGTCTTGCTGATGCTTTTATTCATGGAGATTTCTCTTTCGTTGATAAGAACGAAGGTCTTCTTAATCTTATCATGGTGAGGAAATGACTCGATATCTTTGTAAATAGCTTTTGGTTGGTACTTAGCTTCCCCGAGTTCTTTTTGCAGATATTTATTGCCAACAGAGATTTGAAAGCATCTGTTGGAACATCTAGCAAGAAGAGGTAAAATAGTTTACTGACTTTGAATCAAGAAATATAAATTTCTGTTCACATCTTAAAGCTCTTCATGACTTTTCATGGCTCTAGAGGCTGGTGGACACCAGTTATTTTTACAGCAGCACTGTCATCTGCAACATATTTCATTCGTCATGTTTCAAATCGAAACACCCTTACTCAGGCTCGTAGGAATATCTCTCGTCATTATGACCTGGTAATTTAAGTACTCAATCCTGACCATGATTTTGTCAGTTGCTATGATGTAAACTGGGATGCCATTGTATAGATGCTAAGCATTGTGGTGTTAATTGTTTATTTCCAGAGTAATGAACTCTTCTCACTCTTTTTGGATGAGACGATGCTATACTCATGTGCAATATTCAAGGTTAGCTCTCAAACTTTTAAATGCTGACCACTTTTTTGTTATTTATGTTTCACTACATTTCCGTCCTGTTCTCTAATCTCATTCCATGGTTATCTAATTTTCTTTCTTATTTTTTGTAGAGTAAGGATGAAGACCTTAAAGTTGCACAGCTGAGAAAGATGTCTATTCTCATTGAAAAGGTAAGTCATCAACTAAGTAAAATTCACTGAATTAAATTTGATTCTGCTTCTATTCTATTTAGGCAAAAATTAGCAAAGAACATCACATTTTAGAGATTGGATTTGGATGGGGAAGTTTTGCCGTGGAAGTTGTCAAGCAAACAGGATGTAAATATACTGGTATAACACTCTCCGAGCAGCAACTGGAGTATGCACAGTTGAGAGTTGAGCAAGCAGGTCTTCAGGTATATTACTTACAATGTCTATGAAGCTTGTATGGTGAGCAACTGGAGTATGCACAGTTGAGAGTTGAGCAAGCAGGTCTTCAGGTATATTACTTACAATGTCTATGAAGCTTGTATGACAATACAATTGCTATAAACTGAGGCAAATTATAAAGAGCTCCTTAACATGCTAACATACGATTAGCAAGGAGACGATCTGATCTGCTTAAGACTTGAAGCCAAATTTGGGTAATTTTAGAGCTAGTGTATCGATTATTATTTCAATTCAGTGAATTTTTCCACAGGATCAAATTACACTTGTCCTATGTGACTATTGCCAAATGCCAAATCAGGACAAATATGACAGGATTATAGTATGGTGAGCTTTTATCCATCAACATTTGTACATATTGTATTATACATTACATGTCGAGCCAGTGTTATAATTGTACTAATAATCATTTTCAGTGAGGTGTTAGAACATGTTGGTCATGAGTTCATAGGGGAATTCTTTAGTTGCTGTGAGTCAGCATTGACAGAAGATGGGCTTCTAGTTCTGCAGGTAATGAATCAAAGTTTAATCTTTGTTCACTTTTTTCGCTCAATTGTTAGAAAATTAAGAGAGAAGGAGCACTCTCAAATCACTCAAATTCTCTTGCTAATACAAGAACTAAGATAATATCATTTCTTGCACTTGTTCCTTTGTACTGATTTCTACAAGTGCTGGCTTTCTTTAGTTCATTTCAATGCCAGACCCGATGTATGACGAATACAGGCACAGCGCAGGCTTCATAAACGAGTATATATTCCCAGGTGGATGCTTGCCTGCATTAAGTCGAGTAACATCAGCCATGGCTTCTGCATCCAGACTATGGTAACAAAGAGTACTTGATTTTGTGATTTCGTTCTAACATGCTTGTCAATCTTTCAAATGAATCTGATAAATGATAAAAATGCAGTGTAATGCACCTGGAAGATATAGGAGTTCATTACTATCAAACACTGAGATGTTGGCGAAAAAACTTCCTGAAAAACAAAAGGTAACAAAACTAAAATAAGTCCACAGCTAGCCTTCTATGCTGAGTAAACTCGATTTCTTCGTGAATCATTTGTAGCTTGATCAGTTCTAACTTCTGATACTTGACTATCGATAACATTGTCACTATAGCCAAATCCATGCTTTGGGATTTGATGACAAGTTCATCAGGACATGGGAGTACTACTTTGATTACTGTGCTGCTGGATTCAAAACGCACATGCTAGGAGATTATCAGGTATATTCCATTTTATTTTACTATGAATGTTGAAACTGTTTAACCAAATTTGAGAAGTAAAACAACTGATCAAGTGGTGCTTCTTACCTTTGTAGATTGTATTTTCAAGGCCAGGCAATGTTGCAACATTTGGTGATCCTTACAATGTTACTATGCCATCAGCTTATTAGAGTTCCTTTGTTTGGAATAGTATGTTGTAATTTGTCTTTGCAAATAAATCAGTTAAATTGTTACTAAACATATAAATGTATCATTTTTTAAGGAGTTGACTAATAAAAAAAGAGTGACGCATAAAATGAGACGAAGGGATTAACATGTTAAGTGAAGTGATATCAAAACCAAGATAGAGGAGGAACTTCATAATCTAAAAGGAGAGTATATTATGGGAATAAAAAGGTTGATTACAAACATAAGCTTTTATTGAGGGTGGAGATCTATGGTGTTGCACACTGAGTCAGAACTAAGATTTTGAGGTTATAAATATCAAATTTTAGAAAATATAACTCACATATATAAGTATTATTTGAATAGACAAGAATTAATTTTAATCCTGTAATTTTAGAAGTTTAATGGGCTTAGTGATAAGAATCTAAAGATAAAATCAGTCAAATTTATATCTTAGATCCATTTCGTAATAGTACACTTATTCTCTTAAAATCTTGGATACGCCTCTGTTAAATCTTAAGAGCAAATTTGATTGGTTAACTCAAATTTTACTTTATTGGTAAAAAAACAATTCTCCACTTAAAAATGAATTTTTGAAACGTAAAGTAGTCAACATTATGTACTCCTTCAAGTTCATATTACTTGACTTGACACATCTGTTAGAAAAACTTTCATTAGAGATGTATTTTAGGGGTGTGCAAAAACTAAACCGACCGATAAACCGAACCGATAAAAGTGTTAATGGTTTATTGTTATTGGGCATTGGGTTAACAAGTTTTTAATGGTTTTATAAAAAAAATTATTGGGTTATCGGTTTGGTATTTGTTTTTTTATTGGGTTATTGGGTAAACCGATAACCCATTAAGACTAGTAATTTACTACTTTTACTTGTACTTAAATATTATATATTAAGCTCAATATCTTACTAGTTACTATCTTTGTCCTTTAGCCTTCAATTCACACTTCACAATGACTTTGAGTTCACAATTTCACATTATACAAAACGTTAAAATCTAAAGTAAGAACCCTATTCTTCTTAATTTATCTTTGTGTTGCACTTGTATAGTTCGTTTCATGTTTGTTATTATTGTTTCTATTTTATGATCATTTGTAAAGTTACATTATTGGGTTTTCACATCAAATTTATTAGAAAAGTCATATATTTATTTTATAAGTATTTTCTTATTGGTTAAACCGAAAACCGAATCGTTAAGGACCAAAACCGATAAAAAATATCTTATTGGTTTAACATATTTAAAAAAACCGAAAACCGATAAATCGAACCAATAATACATAAAACTGAACTGAACCGACCGATGCACACCTCCAATGTATTTAACCAAATTAATCTTATTAATTATATTTCGAAACTTTGAACTTGACTTACTACTTTATATAATTATTTAATATTTAATATTAAGGAGTAGAAAGAAAGAAAAAAACATAATAAAACTATCTATTTTTTTTCATTAAAAAGTAAAATAAAATATCTATTTTTGATACGCGATTGATCTTTCTTAAGATCGAGTTCTCATCCAAGAATTTAGCACATTCTAATTAGGGGATAAATATTTTATTTATTTTTTAAAATATGAGGGAGGGTTTAAGAAAAATTAAATGAGGCAGGGGATCACAGTCCTAATATTTTTTTTAAATATTGATCTTTCTTAGGATCGAGTTCTCATCCAAATAATTTAGCACATTCCAATTAGGGAATGGACCTATAAATATTTTATTTATTTTTTAAAAAGTGAGGGTAGGGTTTAGAAAATTAAATGAGGAAGGGGATCACAGTCCTAATAATTTTTTTTAAATAGTAAAGAAAACAAATTAGTATGTTTTATCTTATTTTATTAAATTATATTTAATTTTGACCATTTATATTTCTTTTCCAAACATATAAAAGTACATACTTTTGACGAATGGTTACAATTTTGATCATGATTTTTTAGGTATATACTATCTAAATGATTAATATACTTTCTTTAAATAAGTTATCTCAAAATAGGATATAATTCAGCCAGTTAGAGTATTTAAAATTAATTATTTTTTAAATTAAACAATATTAGTTACATTGAAAAGAGTTAAGGATAAATTAATAAATAAAATACTTTTTATTTATATTTTTTTAAAGAATGTATAAAAAGAAAACATGACAACTAATATGGAACGAAGAAAGTAATTACTATGTACCAACTCATCAATTAGGGAATGGACCTATAAATATTTTATTTATTTTTTAAAATATGAGGGTAGGGTTTAGGAATAATTAAACTAGGTAGGGGATCACAGTCCTAATATTTTTTTTAAAAATAGTAAAGAAAATAAATTAGTATGTTATATCTTATTTTATTAAATTATATTTAATTTTAACCATTTATATTTCTTTTCCAAAACATATAAAAATACATACTTGACGAATGGTTATAATCTTGACCATGATTTTTTTAGGTATATACTATCTAAATGATTAATATACTTTCTTTAAATAAGTTATCTCAAAATAGGATATAATTCAGCCAGTTAGAGTATTTAAAATTAATTATTTTTTAAATTAAACAATATTAGTTACATTGAAAAGAGTTAAGGATAAATTAATAAATAAAATACTTTTTATTTATATTTTTTTAAAGAATGTATAAAAAGAAAACAATGACAACTAATATGAAACGAATAAAGTAATTACTATGTACCAACTCATCAATTAGGGAATGGACCTATAAATATTTTATTTATTTTTTAAAATATGAGGGTAGGGTTTAGGAATAATTAAACTAGGTAGGGGATCACAGTCCTAATATTTTTTTTTAAAAATAGTAAAGAAAATAAATTAGTATGTTTTATCTTATTTTATTAAATTATATTTAATTTTAACCATTTATATTTCTTTTCCAAAACATATAAAAGTACATACTTGACGAATGGTTATAATCTTGACCATGATTTTTTTAGGTATATACTATCTAAATGATTAATATACTTTCTTTAAATAAGTTATCTCAAAATAGGATATAATTCAGCCAGTTAGAGTATTTAAAATTAATTATTTTTTAAATTAAACAATATTAGTTACATTGAAAAGAGTTAAGGATAAATTAATAAATAAAATACTTTTTATTTATATTTTTTAAAAGAATGTATAAAAAGAAAACAATGACAACTAATATGAAACGAATAAAGTAATTACTATGTACCAACTCATCAATTAGGGAATGGACCTATAAATATTTTATTTATTTTTTAAAATATGAGGGTAGGGTTTAGGAATAATTAAACTAGGTAGGAGATCACAGTCCTAATATTTTTTAAAAAAAATAGTAAAGAAAATAAATTAGTATGTTTTATCTTATTTTATTAAATTATATTTAATTTTAACCATTTATATTTCTTTTCCAAAACATATAAAAGTACATACTTGACGAATGGTTATAATCTTGACCATGATTTTTTTAGGTATATACTATCTAAATGATTAATATACTTTCTTTTAATAAGTTATCTCAAAATAGGATATAATTCAGCCAGTTAGAGTATTTAAAATTAATTATTTTTTAAATTAAACAATATTAGTTACATTGAAAAGAGTTAAAGGATAAATTAATAAATAAAATACTTTTTATTTACATTTTTTTAAAGAATGTATAAAAAGAAAACATGACAACTAATATGGAACGAAGAAAGTAATATGTACCAACTCATCAATTAGGGAATCCCCCCCCCCCCCCCCCCCCCTCTAGTTGCAAATAACACCTACATTCAAGTGGTTAGGCAAAATTGATCCTACATTCCTACTCATGCATACAAATTTAGTGAGTTTGTCACTATTATAAATTATTTAATCCTCAACACCATAGGTTGGGGGGGGGGGGGTACTTATGCATTTTCCCTATAAAAAATAAAAATTACATTTGTATTATGTTGGTTTGGTTTTGGCTGGTTTGACTTTTATTTGTTAAAACCAAACAAACAATTGTCGAGTTTATTTTCAACGCCAAATCAAACCAAGAATGGTCGGGTTTTTTTCAACGCCAATATTGTCACACCCCGAGCCTACACCTTGGGCGGGACTGACACTCGAAGACCATTGCTGGCCCCAAGCGAACCCTTGGCCTGGCTTACTTAACTCAGCGGAAAACTTAAACTCAACAAAGATAAGTTCATATAATAAACTGGAATGTTATAAAGGAACATTCAACTGGCCATTAAGGCAAACTCAAGTCTCAACATGGAATAATGACAATGAAAAAACTAAAGAACTAACATCTGACTGTCTATGATGCCTCTAATAACAACTTAGATGGATGTTGGGACAAACCCCATAACATCTTAATGAACTAAACTAGGAAACAATGAAATGGATCCTCCGGAATGCAAGGAGGCTCACCAACAGACTCTGAACTGCTCACTGGATCAACGATGCGCCGAAATGTCTATCTTAGTTACCTGTGTCTGCATCATAAGACGATGCAGGCCAACTGGCATCCGTACATTGAATGTACGAGTATGCGAGTTGGAATGCTAAAACAACATAGGCTTGAAAGGGAATCTGAAAGAAACACTTACCTTGATTCTTCTCAACTCATGAATACTTAACTGAACTCATTTCAATATAAAGCAGTTTAAAACAAGTGCAATATAAAGAAAAGTTGTTTAAAAACATGATATCAACTCTATGTATATACAAGGATACAACATAACTCTGAAATGTATGTAAAAATACAATAACTGATGTATATAAAATACAATAACTTTTGTGGGAGTTTCTCTAACCGACAACCATCACATAAGAGCTATAGTGATGATACATCGATCTACCTAACGCTACCAGCACATCCTGTACCCGGCCAAATGTATAGAACCTGAACTACCTAATGGATCCACTAGTCTATTGCAAAAAGGATTCGTGACCCTTTTCTACCCATGGTGGCTACATGGCTATATGGTGACGTGAGTTATCTAAATTCATGCTCCTCCCCAATTCGGTGCTCAATACTACTCCCAAAATATACTGGCTCTTATGTTATAAAAACATACTTCTTCTGTGATTTGAGATTAGTGCTCAAAAACTTAGCTCAAAGGCTATCTTGGAAATCAAAGTTTCCCCTCTTGATTCATTTAGAAAGCGATTACTTTTTCTGAAAACTAGCCCGAAGGCTCTTTGGAAATCTTAGTTTTCGCTCTTATTTAAATGTGAAAACATTTTAAATCTCTTTGGGAATACATAGTCCCCATATACTTCTTTGAAGAAAAGAACTTCAACTTTACATCCTTATTGAACTCGAAGCTTAAGTCTTAAAATAAAGTTAAAACATTTGTGAAAGACTTTTGTAAACTTTTAGAACTCATCTTAACTTGACTCTTGACTTCTCTTGACTTTGACCTTAATTGCTCTTGACTTGACTTTTAATTGATCCTTAAATTGAATTATGGATTCAAGGATTAAGATTTATGACTGGAAAGATCTCATGATGTTTAGGAATGATTCTAGATAGTTAAACCTGAGAAAAGACCAAAAATCAAATATTTGAAGGTGGGTCCGCGACGCGGAGGCATAATTTAATTTTGGTTCCGAAAATATCTTTTGAGGTAGAACACCTCGTGTCAGCTCCGCAACACGAAGTTGAAATGATCAAATCTGGACACTAGGCGCGCGACGCGCGGCCACCCCTTAATTTCGTCCAATGAAATTTCTTCTTCGTTTTCCAACCCTGATTCACCCAAACTCGGTTCTTTTTCTCAAATTACTTTTAGAAACAGATACCCAAAAAATGTACCTAAGAACCTAAGTCGAAACGACCCTATAATGCGACGTAACGAACTCAGGAACTTCCCAACTCAGTCAAATTCAAGAACAATATATGAATTCAAGAATAGGTATCAAGATCATTAATATTCAAATGCTTTTAGGACGAATCCAAACTGAAATAAATATGCTTGGCACATGGGAGAACAACCCCAACGTTATGAGAGCCTCACATACCTGATAGAAGTAAATCCTTGGCGAAACACCAAGTTCCTTGATCGATCTTGATGAATTTGCCCTTTTCTCCTTCTTCTTTTCTCTTCTCCTTTCTCCTTAGCGCTAGCGTGAAATCCCAAGTTCTAAAACTGACTAAGTTCTGAATTGACCCATATTAAACTCCTAAAATCGGATTAAAATAATAGGGCAGTGAAAAGACTAAAATACCCCTTATATTTCCGGATTGGACATTTCCTTAATCTAACAACCCAACTTCCAAAGGGCATAACTTGCTCATACGAACTCGGAATCACACATACTTGGTGGCATTGGAAAGATCATTCCAAGAGCTTCCCAACCATATCTGGAACTACACCAACTCATCCTGAGCTAGTAGTTATGGCCATCTGAAATTGACCAAAAACTCAACTTTAACTTACTTGCAATTTTCCAGATTTCCTTATACTTTCCAAAAAAATAACTATTTCCAGATTTTAAACTTCCTTCTAGTTCTTTCTAGTTGCGAGATGTTACAAATACAATCAACCCAAAGCACAAATAGGTTTTTTTTTGTTTGACTTAGTTCGTCGGTTTGATTTGGCTTGACGGTTTGGTGTGTACACCCCAAAGCATCATCACCTATGTGCATTCATAAAATATTATATGTGCTGTCTCCAGCCTGACAAATTGTGACAAAGCCAACATAGTAGTAGTAGTTTTATGTGGCAAAAAAAACAAGGCATACATTGCAAATGAACTTTGCATATCAACATTTTCTGGGAGCATTCAATTGGAAATGATTGTAGCTCGAGTTGTTTGAATCCCATCTTTCGCGGCGAGCATATGTGGATGCTGAAATGCTATATTTGATAGGTAACTTATCCGAACCTGATGGAATTTTTTGAGTGCCTTGGAATTGATATGGAGATCTCTGATATGTCATTCTCAGTGAGTTTAGACCAAGGACGTGGTTGTGAATGGGGTACCCGAAATGGATTTTCTAGTTTGTTTGCACAAAAGAAGAATCTCTTTAATCCGTATTTTTGGCAAATGATTAGAGAAATTTTCAGATTCAAGCAGGATGTCATAAGGTACCAATAACTTATTTATCCTTACATGTGTGACTTCTTATTAGTATTTGATGTACTGATCTTATTAGAATTTTAGAGCACAGAGTTATCTCTGCTCATTTGAACATCATGCATTTGATTGAAATGGATTAAATTGTTCTGTTTTGTACACTTCCTTTATTAATGTGTCAAGAAAAGACCATTCTTCAATGAAGTTTGTTTCATCATGAATATGTTTCTCACTGCATTGCAGTTACCTTTAAGCATTGGACAACAATCCTGACATTGATCGCAGTGAAACGTTGGGAGATTTTATTAAATCACATGGCTATTCAGAGTTATTTTAGAAAGCTTATCTGGTGAGACTGCTGTTTGTCCTTGTTATTGATTTTGATACTTGTATTTGGCTTTTTTGTTCATTCAAAAGGTTAATCTTGCAACAAGCAATTCACATATATGTTTCACAGGTTCCAGTATGTGCTTTAATTTGTTCCGGCCCCTCTGACAGAGTAATGGGGTTTTCTGCTTATTCCACTCTTTCATTTTATTGCAACCATCATCTTCTGCAGGTTTTAATTCTCTTACCTACTGTTCTGTTAGAATACTTTGTACATAGATTGTGCCTATTATTGAATATGTTGCACGTGAGATACTGAATTTGAATTACCTGTATCGTTTTATCTTGTGCCTAAGGTGATTTCATTTCTTTCTTTAAATCTCTTTGGTCTCCCTCAATTGCTCGCTGTAACAAGGCGATCATACATATGTAAACAAGGCAATTATTTTTTTCATAGTTACCAATTTTCACCTTCTTGCAAGATTTGTTAAGCATGAATCATCCTTGAGAGTGCTTTGATGGGGCATTGAATCCAGGTTAAGGAGGAGCTTGAGAAAAGAGGCAGCCAAATAAGAACTGGTTGTGAAGTAAATTCTGTGTTGACAAAGGAAGGTCTAGCTTGGTTTTTATTTATGTCTTCTTGCAAGAGTTTGCTGTGTTGTTTCTTTTAACAAAATAATAGATAGGCATAGTTAGAAACTAGTCCAGATTCTAAGTGTAAAAGAAAGAGCCCTTGCAGGTTGTACCATTGTTTGCATTGATGGTGCCACAGAAGTATATGACGGATGCATATTCGCTGTACATGCTCCAGATACTCTGAGAAAGTTAGGCAAAGAGGCAACATTTGATGAAATAAGAATACTGGGTGCTTTCCAATATGTCTATAGGTACTTTCGACTCCTTTATTTGAATACCTTGGACTTGCTTTTCTTTTTTAATTTTTTAGGAAAATTCATTTGTAGGCTGACATCACTAATTTGGTTTTTCTTTATATAAGAAAAGGTAATAAATATAGCCATGTTCATATTCATATTTTCTATAATCAGAGTAGTTCTAATTTTGTGCTTTAGTGAAATTCAGTTAAATGAATATTTTAATGGTGGCTGGTTTTAGTCAAACTCATAGCTTCAATCTGTTAGATTTCTGAGCTAACATGAAAATGGAACTGGGAGTCGAGATTAAAAAAGTTAATAATTCTGCCTCTAAAATTCTAGCCACGACCACGAGATCTACTTAAAGGGCAGAATCATTCTTATCATGTCAAAATGCAAAATCATTTTCTCTTCCCCTACGACAGTGATACTTTTCTTCATCATGACAAAACTTTCCTGCCTCGCAACCCGGCAACGTGGAGTGCTTGTAACTTTCTTGGAACCATGAATGATAGAGGATGTGCGACATATTGGCTCAATATAATCCAGGTGTGTTATGGAATCCAGTGATTTAGGACTGCTCTCTTAGAAAGTAGAAGATAATGCTCTTCAGTGGGGAGTCTTAGTTTATGAGCTGTCCAAATTTACAGAATCTTGGTGACTCAAAGCTATCATATCTTGTCACCGTCAATCCTCCTCACACACCAGAGCATACATTGGTTAAGTGGAGAACAAGCCACCCAGTCCCCTCAGTTGCTGCATCAAAAGCTTCATGTGAGCTATATCAAATCCAAGGGAAGAGAGGAATATGGTTTTGTGGTGCATATCAAGGTATAAATCTCTTTTTTTATGCAGAGTATTGCGAGTTTCTTGAAATTGAAGATAGATGTTCCTTTGTAACCTGCTATCATGCATTAGTCTGCTGTTGGACTTCAACTATGTTCAATTTAACTCCAATTTCTAATTAGATGACAAAGCCCTGGGCCATCTTATTGAGGGGACTAAACTAGTCATCAATCTGTCTTTGCTAAAGAGATCTTCATTCAGCTTTTTTTATGCCAGTGACTCAGCACAATAACCTAGTGTCTTGTTTTATTCCTTACCTTTTCTTGGAATAAGGTTTAAGGAAAGCTATCTGTAACACTTGTAGTGTTCAGACTTTATTTTTCTCTTTCTGTTTAACTGCTTATAAATATGTATTTATTGCAATACTTTCAGGCTATGGCTTCCATGAAAGTGGACTAAAGGTAGTGCTACTTCTGCTAATAAAGATTTTAACATTTAAGTACCACTTTACTCTGAAAACAATTTAGAGTCTTTTGCAGCTTTTGTGGATGACTGTGGCATCTTTGCTCCTCCTTAGGCGGGGGTAATTGCTGCAGATGGGATGCTTAGAAGAAATTATAGTATTCTGTACAACCCCAAGCATTTGGACCTGACCTGAAACTGGAGCACGCCTCGTTGTTACTAGATTTTTCAAAAGTTACATTCAAATAGAAAGCATAATGTGAGTTTCTTTGTTTGGAATATTATGTTGGAACTTTGTCTTCGCAAATAAGTTGTTCCTTAAAACAGTATGAAAGACCTAATGAAGACATACGTGTCATTGGCTCATGCTGAATTATGTGATTCTCTTGTAATGTATTGTTAACATTTTTTTAATATTACCTATTAAAGTTATTCAAGGACTAAACTATTATTGACATACGGAAAGGAGAGATTTGAGCTGGTTGAAATTTGATTCTATTCAACTATTATTAAGCTCATGGAAAGAAACAAAGATATGGTTTAGTTGGAAGGAATGAAGATAAAATATGCCAGAATATTAGTCTTCGCATCTTTTGTGTTTCGTTGATTAGAAATTGTAACAGGGAGAAATGGGCAAATAACTACTTTTTGCACTGTTAATCAAGTTTTAGAAAGTGTTCCAAAACTAGTTAATCCTCCGAATTCAGATTGAATTATCCACCTTAAATGAGTCAAATCTTAGCCCGAAAGTACAGGGTGTTACACATGTGATTCAGTGCAGCTTGATCAGACTATGAAAGATCACTGCCTTCAATCCTCAGACAGACGGATGATCATACTAAGGTTGTTGAAGCATGATTCACATATTTGAAAATTGAAAGAGCTAATAAATAGTCAAAATTTCATTGTTTACCACTTTCTAAACTCTATTCGAAGAGTTTTAAAATGCTTGTAGACTCATTTACTTAGCGTACTGATATTACCCAAATAATATCCTCTAACATATGCAATTGATCTTTCTTCGGAGTTCTCATTCAAGTATTTAGAACATGCCAGTTAGGGGATGGACCCATAGCTATACGTTCTCTGAAATAGCTCTCAAGTATTTTCCACAAAATTATTGAAGGAGACTATAGGCTATAGCTAGAACTGTATCACTTCATTTCCTTTATTTCTTCGTGAGCTATGTGCATTTTTTACCATTATAAATTTAATCATCAACACCAGTATATATTTCATTCATCTTTTAAAGCTCCAACAATATCTAAAAAGGTTTTTTCAATGTCTAACTCATGACAATGTAATATGTAACATCTATCCTTTTATCTCTTCTAATTTTTATTGTTATTGCAGTTGTTAACATGAAAGTAGCAGTGGTGGGAGCAGGGATAAGTGGACTGGTTTCTGCATATGAATTGGCAAAATCTGGTGTGGAAGTTGTGGTTTATGAGAAGGAAGATTATCTCAGCAGCCATACTATCACCGTCGATGGCGTCGATCTTGACCTTGGTTTTATGGTCTTCAATCGGGTAAGTGCGGTTAGAGGATGTTTGAGTGAAATTATAAGATGATTAAATTGGTTTTACTTTTGATCTACTTACACATTTTACTGATGCTAAAGTACTCATCAATTAGTGCATGCATTGTATGTCACATAATTAGATATTGGCATAATACATATATTGGACCCTAAACTTGGCTTCAAATTACTTTGACCTCCAACTTTCATAGTGCACAAACAAACACTTTAACTATCCAACCTTTTAACAAATAAACACGCGATTTTTGGAGCAAAGAGCGTGAAATGCAAACGCTTCCACGTGTATTAGTGAGCCACTCAATGGCTGCCAACTAATTAAACACTTTACACGTCCATTTAAGAACTAAAAAAAAAAAAAATTAATTAAGGGTAGAGTTGTCATTTCAGCATTTTTTTTACTGTTGTGTGCCTCAAAAATTACTTCTAACTCGCGCAAAATGCGTGCACATCACGCGTTTTGCCAGGTAAGACACGCGTGTTTGTTGGATAGTTAAAGTGTCTACTTGTGCACTTTGAAAGTTGGAGGTCAAAGTTAAAATTTGAAGTCAAGTTTAAGGTCCAATATATGTATTATGCCTTAGATATTTGCCAGTTAGCCATGCAAACTTAACTAGCTACCGCGTGTGCTTTTAATTGACAGATAACTTATCCAAACATGATGGAATTTTTCGACTTCCTTGGAGTTGATAAGGAGATCTCTGATATGTCATTTTCAGTGAGCTTAGACCAAGGTCATGGTTGCGAATGGGGTACCCGGAATGGATTCTCTAGTTTGTTTGCACAGAAGAAGAATGTCTTGAATCCATATTTTTGGCAAATGATTAGAGAAATTAGCAGATTCAAGCAGGATGTCACAAGGTTCCAATAACTTATTTATCTTTACATATGTGACTTCTTATCAGTATCTGTTATTGTTCGACAACCACTTCTTATTTACTGATCTCATTAGAAATTTAGAGCACAGAGTTTTCTCTGTTCATTTGAAGATCATGCATTTGATGGAAATTGGCTTAATTGTCTGTTTTCTATGCCTTCCTTAATAATATGTCAAGGGAAGAGCTATCTTAAATGAAGTTTATTTCGTCTAGAATACGTTTTTGCCTGCATTGCAGTTACCTTGAAGAACTGGACACCAATCCTGACATTGATCGTGATGAAACATTGGGGCAATTTATTAAGTCACATGATTATTCGGAGCTATTTCAGAAGGCTTATCTGGTGACAATGTTGTTTGCCATTGTTATTGATTTTGACACTTGTATTGGCCTTTTTGTTCATTCAACAATGTGTCCTTGCTATAACGATAATATGTTCCACAGATTCCAATATGTGCTTCAATCTGGACCTGTCCCTTAGCAGGAGTACTGGGATTTTCTGCGTATCACATTCTTACATTCTGCCATGACCACAATCTTATGCAGGCTTTTTTCCTCTTATCTATTGTTCAAATAGCGCACTGTGTGTTGATTATAGCCAATTGTTGAATGTGTTGCATGCAAGATACTGAATTTGAATCCTTACATATACTCATTTTATTGTCCTTATGCCTAAGGGTGCTTTTGTTTCTTTCTTTACAGCTCTTTGGTCTCCCTCAATTGCTCACTGTTAGATGTCGGTTACATATAAACAAGGTGATTTTTCATTAATAGATACTTCAAAGTTGTTACTATTTCCTTGAGGAGAACTTCAGGCAATTGCTAATTTTAATTTCAGTATTTATCTGTGATTTGTCAAGTTAAGCATGTATCATCTTTGAGAGTGATTTGATGACGGTATCGCAGGTTAAGGAGGAGCTGGAAAAGAGAGGCTGCCAAATAAGAACTGGTTGTGAAGTAAATTCCGTAACAACAAATGAAGAAGGTTTAGCTTGATTATATGTTTTGACCTCTTGCAAGAGTTCGCTGTGCTATTTATTTTTTCATAATAGTAGATGGGGAATATATCTGTTGGAAAACGGATAGGCTTAAGGGCAATTCATTAATTGCATAAACCCTGTTACTTTATGTGGTTAAAATGTTCCTTTGCCAAGGTAAAATAAAAAATGATGAAGATTGGAAGAAATCACCTAATATTTGCACCCACCTCAATGACTACTAGGCCATAGCTTTTTGTCTTTACTTTATTGTTTCTTTGATGGGATTCCTAATATACAACATTCATTTTCCTATTTTACGACCGTACTTTCGTATTTTGTTACAAGTATAAAGGATGAGGATGTTGGGGTTGGGGTTGGGGTTGGTGTTGGGAAAAAACGCGGACAAGCACAAAAATATATATGGTAAAAGTGATGGAAATAAAATGGGAAAATAATGACACCAAGAATTTTACGTGGAAACCCTTTTTAATAAGAGAAAAACCACGGGCCAAGAGGAACAACTGATATCACTATAGTAAGGAATTTTACACTGTAGTCACGAATACAATACTCAAAGTGACTACTACACACTCAAAAGGAATAACACTCTTTTGGTTTCCACCTTACTAAACTATCGTTCACACTCTATTTTTCTTCACAAACTATTTTTCTTTTATAGTCTATGAAATACCTCACTTTGCTCTCAAAATGTATTTTTCCTCTCTAACTTGGTGTGTTCTACAAATGAGCAAAAATGCTCTATTTATAGGAAGAAAAAAATCATTCCTATGTCACTAATGACATAGACAAATGTAACAAATTTCAAAGGTAGGTTGCAAATCTTACCAATTTGCCAACCACCAAATCTTTTATTTTCAATTCACGTTTGTTGTCACTATTCCTTTTTAACAATTGCTTGTAGCAATTGAGTAGCAAAAATTGACTAATGTAAGAAACATGGGATGGACCTCACAGTTGGGGGGGCGGGGGGGGGGGGGGGTGAAGGCTAACCTTGAGACATTAGTGGATTTGACTGAAGATCAAAAGACATTATGTTGTCTAATCTTGGCTTCTAGCTTGTTGATTTGTATTAGAACATGTGTTTCTTAGTTTATATTCATTTGATGATATTCTTTTCAAGTGATAGTGGTCTAGATAGAGTCGTGCTTATCAAAGGAAAAGGCTTCAATCAGCTTCTTCTGCTACCATCACATAGCTACAACCTACTCGTGATTCTACTGTAAACTAAAGAACCCTTGCAGGTTGTACCATTGCTTGCAATGATGGTGCCAAAGAAGTATTTGATGGATGCATCATGGCTGCAGATGCTCCAAGTACTCTGAAAATGTTAGGCAAAGAGGCAACATGCGATGAAACAAGAATACTGGGTGCTTTCCATTATGTCGATAGGTACTTTCATCTCCTTTATTTGAATACCTTGGCTTTCGTTCCTCTTTAATCTACTTTTATATTTTTGGATTTTTATCCATATACTAACGTCACTTATGTTGTTTATCTTTCTCTTTAATTTACTTTTATATTTGTATTCTCTGTTAGTGGTGTGGTGAAGTGCAAATTAAATGCATGTTTAAATGGTGGCTGGTTTTTAGTCAATTAACAGATACAACCAGCTGCCAGATTTCTGAGCTAATATGAAAATTGTACTGGAGGCAAAGATTAATATACTTGGTCATTTCACCTTATAGAATTCTACCCACAAGCACGACTTATCTTGCTGAATGGTTGAAAAGAAGGGAGTTGGTGGATTATACCATAGTCTTAACAAGATTTGTGATGTTAAAAGGAAAAATCATTTTCTCTTCCTCTGTGACAGTGATGTTTTCCTTCATTGTGACAAAACATTCCTGCCTCACAACTCGACAACATGGAGTGCTTGTAACTTTCTTGGAACCATGAATAATAGAGGATGTGTGACATATTGGCTCAATATAATCCAGGTGTGTTATCCAATGATTTTTAGGACATTCTATAGAAAGTAGAAGATAATGCTCTTCAGTGGAGAGTCTTTTCTCTTGTAACTACTCTCTTAATTTATGAGCTGTCTAAATTTACAGAATCTTGGTGACTCAAAGCTGCCTTATCTAGTAACGGTTGATCCTCCTCACTCCCCAGAGCATACGTTGCTTAAGTGGACAACACGCTACCCAGTCCCATCAGTTGCTGCATCAAAAGCTTCATGTGAGCTACATCAAATCCAAGGGAAGAGAGGAATATGGTTTTGTGGAGGATATCAAGGTATAGATCTCTTTTTATGGACAGTTGTTTCAAGATAAATGTTCCTTTGTAACCTGCTATCGTGTGTAGTCAGCTATTAAACTTCAACTATGTTGAATTTACAGAACCAGTTCCTTTAACTGCAACTTGAAAGATTTTGCAGTTTGCACTGCTTACTATTGTCATTTAAATTATTTGCAGAACCCACAGTATGAAACAATAAAGTGTCTTTCTCTAGACTTTTTATAGTTCTCTACGTTAGTCCTGGAAATTGCAGTTTATAAGTTTGAATCTGTTAAGAGATTATTCTGACTCTTCACAGATAAAATGACTACGTTTCTATTTACTCTTTTTTCAAAGAATGCTTCATTCATTTCTGACTCTTCATTCTTTCCATTTTAACTTGATTCAAGCAACTGATCACAACAGCCTAGCTAGTGTATAGGTTTAGTCATTGCCTTGCTTCCACATAAGGTTAAAGGAAACCTACTGGTAACACTTGTAGCTTGAGTTGTTCTGACTTTAGTCTTAGCTTTCTTTTAGTGTACAAACTTTATTTTCCGCCTTGTGTTTCACTGCTTATTTTTGTTTCAATACTTTCAGGATATGGCTTCCATGTGAATGGACTAAAGGTAGTGCTACTGCTAATAAAAGCTCAACAGATTTAACTTTAAGTATGACTTTTGTAACATCCGACAATTTGAAGTGGCTTTGATGAAGCTTGAAATTTGGAAATAGTCATTTTTTTTGGAAAAATTTAAAATCTGGAAAATTTGGCTAAGTGTGGAAAAGAATGAGTTTTTGGCCAACTTCGAGTAGTCGTAACTCCTAGCTCAGGATGAGTTAGGAGTAGTTCCAATTATGGTTGCGAAGCCCTTGGAACGCACTTTTCAACGCCACCGAGTTTGCTCAATTCCGAGTTCGTATGAGGGAGTTATGACCTTTGAAAGTTGGGCAGTTGACAAGGAAATCCGTCCGGGAATCTTTAAGGGCATTTTAGTCTTTTCCCTAGCCAATTCTTTTGAGCTCATATTGTTGTATTAGAATGATCTTTGGATCATTTTTGTCCCTTTTTGAAAGAGAAAGAGTTAGGGTTCTTGAGATTTAAGAAGAGGAGAAGGAGAAGGAGAAGAAGAGAAGGAAGAGGAGCTTAGTCAAGATCGTTGTGGATTTTCGTCGGGGGTGATCCCTATTAAAGGTATGTGAGTTTTTCGTGTGGGTTGATCCTTTCCCCCACACACACCTAGTTTATTATATGATTGAGAAAAGATTGGAATAGTTGTTGAAGTTGTTAAAGTTGTTGAAGTTGTTAAAGTTGGTGAAGTTGGTGAAGTTGTTAGTTGTTGTTGATGTTGTGGATTGTGTAGTTGAAACCTATTGTATGTTGAGGGAATTATGATTCTAAGAGTTATGACCATTGGAGGTTGATTCACATCTTTTCGCAGCAAATATCTGGGCTGTCGATCCCCATCTACGGGCGTGACCTACGGACCGTAGATCAATCGACGGTCCGTACTGGTCAACCGTCGATCAAGACAGAAGTTGGTTTTTGGGGCGTCGATCTACGGGTCCGACCCAAGGTCCGTAGCTCGATCCACGGACCGTAAGTCAGGACCGTAGGTCAACACTTAGTCTTTTTCTTAAATAAATTCTGGGGAAAATCTCTGACGCGATCTACGGACCTACAGTACGGACCGTAGGTTCATCTACGGTCCGTCGATGGCTTCCGTAGATGCCGCCTGTGTCACCAGAAATCTAAAGTCTCAGCCAAGTTCCCCATTCCTTTTCCCACTTTCTCAAGCAAGTTCCAAAGTATTATTACCTATGTTTTATAGTTGTTTCCGACACTCCATAGTGCGTCTAAGAGTTCAAGAATCCCTCCATAACATGTGATCGAACACCTTGAATTCATAATTCCGATTCAAGGAAAGATGGTTCCAAGTCAAGTGAAGTTAGCAGTCAAGTTAAGTCAAGAGTTTAAAGTTGAGTTCAGTCTCAAAGTTATTAGGGAACTATGTATTCCCAAAGAAGTTTTAAAGAAATGTTTTTACAATTGAACAAGGTTGGAAACTGAGATTTCCAAAGGGGCCTTCGGGCTAGTTTTTGAGTAATTATCTCATATCAGCAGGAATAAATATGTTTTAAAAACATAAGAGCCAGTACATTTTTGGGAGTAGTATCGAGCACCGAATTGGGGGAGCGTTCCAAAGAACCCACAGCCCCCATAGAACCATGTTAGCCACCATGGGTAGAAAAGGATCATGCTTTCTAGATGAATCCTTTTCAGATTAGACTAGTGGATCCATTAGGCAGTTCAAGTCTTATACCTTTGGCCGGGTATAAGATGCTCTGGCAGCGTGAGGTCGATCGCTGTATCATCACTATAGCTCTTATGTGATGGTTGTCGGTTAGAGAAGCTCCCACAGCAGTTATTGTATTTTCATACTCAGAGATTATTGTATTTTTATATACATCAGTTCATTGTATTTCTATATACATTTCAGGCTTATTGTATCTTGTATACACACAGAGTTTATAGCATGTTTTAAACAGTCCTTCTTTATATCGCACTTGTTTTAAATTGCCTTATATTGAAAGAAGTCAGTCAGGTTGAGTTGAGTTGAGCCAGGTAAGCTATTCAGTTTCTTCCAGATTTATCCTTCTAGCCGTTGTTGCTTAGTTTTCCAGCTTGCATACTCGTACATTCCATGTACTGATGCCAGTTGGCCTGCATCGTTTCATGATGCAGATTCAGGTATCCCAGATCAGCAGCCTGCACGTCGTTGATCCAGCTGAGCACTCCAGAGTCAGTGGTGAGCCTCCTTGCATTCCGGAGGGCTCAATTATTGAGTGTTCTTAGTTTTGATTTTATTAGGATGTTGCGGGGTCTGTCCCAACATCCATCTCAGTATTTTTAGAGGCTTCATAGACAGACAGTCAGTCAGCTAGTTTTGAGTCTCTTAACTATGTATTTATGTAAATATCCTATTTTGAGATTCGGGTTGCCTTAGGGCCATATTTTATAAGTTAAGTTGTTTTGAAATATTGCATTGCTTTGAGTTATTCTGTTGAGTTAGGTTTCCGCTGAGTTAAGAAAGCCAGGCCAAGGGTTCGCTTGGGGCCAGCAATGGTTTCCGAGTGCCGGTCCCGCCCAGGGTGTAGGCTCGGGGCGTGACAAACTTGGTATCAGAGCATAGAGTTCAAGAGTCCTAGGGAGTCTATGAAGCCGTGTCTGTAGAGTCCTAGTTATCGGTGTGAAGCGCGCCACATCTATAATTGGGAGGCTGCAACATTTAGGAAGATTTCTCATTTCTTTCACACTCATTTCGTGCGTTAGAGTTGATCTCTAAAAAGTTTCTCTCTAATCCGTGCTTGCGCGTGTTTCAGATAGTCATGCCTCCACGAAGAGTTGGCAGAGGGCGTCTTCCCAGACGCTATGTTAATGAGCAAGAGTTACCTGATGCACCTGGAGTGCAAGATCAAGGGGAAGTTTCTAATGCCGAGTTCCGAGAGGCAATTAGAATTCTGAGTCAAGCTGTAACTAATCAGATTGGTCAGCAAAGGGGAGCTCGACAGGAAGGAGCTAACACTTCTAGGATTCGTGAGTTCTTGGGAATGAATCCTCCGAGTTTCATGGGTTCGAGCACTACTGAGGATCCAGAGGATTTCATTGAGGAGTTGAAGAAGATTTTTGATGTGATGCATATGGCGGATACTGAGCGGGTTGAACTAGCTGCGTATCAGCTGAAGGATGTTGCCAGAACATGGTTTGACCAGTGGATAAGGGGCAGAGTTAAGAATGCACCACCTGCGAGTTGGGCCCGTTTTGAAGAAGCTTTCTTGGGGCATTTCATTCCTCGAGAATTGAAAGAGGCTAAGGTACGTGAGTTCCTCACACTTAAGCAGGAGTCCTTGAGTGTTCATGAGTACAGTCTGAAGTTCACACAACTATCTCGCTATGCTCCGGAGATGGTTGCGGACATGAGGAATAGAATGAGCTTGTTTGTTGCGGGGCTGTCTCGGTTGTCAAGCAAGGAAGGTAGGGCTGCAATGCTTATCGGGGACATCGATATATCAAGGTTGATGGTTTATGTGCAGCAGGTTGAGGAAGAGAAGCTGAGGGACATAGAAGAGTTTAGAAATAAGAGAGCTAAGATCGGGAACGAGTCCGGGCAGCAGAAAGGTGTTTCAAGCCGTTCCTCCCTTCAGCAAAGGCAACAGGGACCTGCTCCATTAATTGCTAGAGCACCTGCACCCAGATACAGAGGTGAATTTAATGTTCAGAATTCGAAGGACTTCAGGGCTAGACCAGCACAATCTTCGGGTAGTGTGGCGCAAGGGAGTAGTAAGCCTCCGGTTTGCGCCAAATGTGGTAGGAACCACTCAGGTATTTGTCGAGAAGGCTCCCTTGGTTGTTTCAAGTGTGGTCAGAATGGGCATTTCATGCGAGAGTGTCCAAAGAATAGGCTGGGTAATGGAGGCAATAAAGCACAGTTTTCTTCAGTTATTCCCCCAGACAGGATGGCACCTAGAGGAGCTACTGCTAGTGTTGGTGGAGGAGCGAACCGCCTTTATGCTATCACCAGTCGCCATGAGCAAGAGAATTCTCCGAATGTTGTAACTGGTATGATCAAAGTCTTTGCTTTTGATGTGTATGCTTTGCTAGACCCAGGAGCAAGTTTATCGTTTGTAACTCCTTATGTTGCAAATCAGTTTGAGGTTCTTCCTGAGAGACTTTGTGAACCCTTTTGTGTTTCTACACCTATTGGGGAGTCTATTCTAGCGGAAAGAGTTTATCGTGATTGTCCTGTTTCCATCAGTCACAAGAACACCAAGGCTGATTTGGTTGAGTTAGACATGGTAGATTTTGATGTCATTCTAGGTATGGATTGGCTTCATGCTTGTTATGCATCGATAGATTGTAGAACTCGAGCAGTCAAGTTTCAGTTTCCGAATGAGCCAGTCCTAGAGTGGAGTAGTAGTTCAACAGTGCCTAAGGGTCCACTACAAGAAAATTAGCCTCTAAGGAAGGGAAATCTGGTCCCTGAAAGTTCAAATCTGGTCCCAATCGAGCAATCGAGACCAGAAAAACCTGGTCGTCACTCATCCTAGAAAGTGCCGTCGCTACTGGTCAATAAGGACGAGTTCAAAAAACTGGTCCCTGAATGGTTTTGAGACGACAAAAAATTCTGGTCGTGAAATACCTTTAGGGACTACATATCTAGTCCCAAATGGACCATTGATATCTTGGTATTCAGGTCGTTAAACCTCTTTTGCGACCTTCCGCAACCTAGTCCTAGTAACTCTTTAGAGACGAGTGTGACATGGTCTTAGAATAGAGTTAGAGACCACTGACAATCTGGTCCTAGAATAGCTCTAGCGACCATAACAAACTGGTCCTAGAGTTGTTTTAGGACGAACAACAACCTAGTCCTAAAATTGTTTTAAGGACGAGCATCATTTCTAGTCCTAGCTTATTCATTAGAGACGAGCAACAATTTTGGTCCTAGATTGACCTTTACAGACAGTCAATAATTATGGTCTCTAACTTATCACCATTGATCCTACAACCATTGATATCACAAGAATCTAACAAATATCAAATTAATTACAACTAAAAATCTGGATACAAAAGATGATATAGAAAGGATTGTAGGGCGATAGAAATAAAAATTGCAATTGATTACAATAAATTTGTGAGCATCACATGATGTAAATTCAATATTTGCTTAATTATCAAAAAAACTTAGATATCAGTCAAGGTTTTCATAACATTCTTAGCAAAGTAAGAATGAGTTGGTCCATCTTCTAAGCTAGTATCTTCACTGAAGAATGAACAAAAGTTGAGCAAACAAACTTAAAGTTTAGTCTTTGTCATGTGATATCCAGAAACATCTCTACAAAATCTGCAAGAAATAAGAAAAAAATCTATTAGAAAAACTTTCAGATACATCAATCAAGAATCCAACATCTATTTTAGAGAAGCACACCTAAATGCATTTTGTCAAAAATTGAAATAAATGGATAGGAAAGATAGCTTAAGAGACGAGCTAGATGAACAACAACGTGGCAGAAAAATGTAAAACAGAGAAATTAGCAGCAATGTTATGTTGCAGCTGTGCAGGAAATTTTACGTTAAGCAGATATATACACCCGACACTTACCAATAAGACTCTCTAGGCGATTCAGCATTAGGGTTTATAGCTCTACTTGATAACTCTTCTCTGCTTCCATCAATTTCCAGCAGCAGCAGCAACAGCCATGGTTGCACCAACTAGAGGTCGTGGTGGTGGTGGATTCAGGGGCGGTAGAGGAGATGGAGGAGGACGAGGTGGCACAGGTGGTTGCAGTGGTGGAAGAGGGGGTTTTGGAAGCGGAGAAAGTGGGATGAAACGAGGAGGTGAAAGATGGGGTAGAGGAGACAGAGGTGGAAGAGGTGGAGGAAGGGGATGTGGAGGAATGAAGGGTGGTAGTAAGGTTGTGGTGGAGCCTCATAGACATGAAGGTGTGTTCATTGCTAAGGGCAAAGGAAAATGCTCTTTGTACTAAGAATTTGGTACCCGGTGAAGCTGTCTACAATGAAAAGAAAATCTCTGTTCAGAATGAAGATGGAACAAAGGTTGAATACAGAGTGTGGAATCCTTTCCGTTCTAAGTTAGCAGCTGCAATTCTTGGAGGAGTTGATGACATCTGGATTAAACCAGGTGCTCGTGTCCTTTACCTGGGTGCTGCTTCAGGAAAAACAATATCTCATGTCTCAGACCTTGTTGGTCCTGATGGGGTTGTATATGTTGCTGAATTTTCTCACAGAAGTAGAAGGGACTTGCTTAACATGGCTAAGAAACTTACTAATGTTATTCCCATTATCGAGGATGCTAGACACCCAACCAAATACAGAATGTTGGTTGGAATGGTGGATGTGATATTTTTTTATGTTGCTCAGCCTGATCAGGCAAGAATTTTAGCTCTAATGCATCATACTTCTTGAAAGCTGGGGGTAACTTTGTTATCTCAATCAAGGCAAACTGTATTGATTCAACAGTGCCAGTGGATATCGTATTTGCTCAGGAAGTGAAGAAGCTACAAGCTGAGCAGTTTAAACTAGTAGAGCAGGTTACTCTTGAACCTTTTGAAAGAAACCATGCTTGTGTTGTTGGTACCTATTGTGTACCAAAGAAGCAAAAGGCTGCTGCCTAGAAAATTTAAGATTATGATTTTTGTTAAACAATATTTTGTAGGAGGTTTGTTACAGACATTATCGACACTATTATATTTGATGAAAGTGTAATGAAAAAAAAAAGCCTCTCTAGGCGCACGATAAACGCGAATTGTTATCTTACACATGGTGGCCGAAATGGCAAGAGGGAGGATGAGAAAAGCCAGTATCAAGAAGCCATTGATGTATTTTAAACAACAAGGAAAAAATGTGAACCAGAAAAAAATAACAGTTTGGTATAAATACGATATCGGAAGCACAACTGATAACACCGGAGGACGAGCTGAACTGTTTACAAAGTCTACAATTTGGAAGTTTTGACCCAGCTCAGATCCGTCCAATTGCTGAAGGAGAGGAAATGGATTTAGGGGTGAAATCACTTGTTAAGTTGAAACCAAATGAGGGTGAAGAAAATGGTATAGAGATGGCTGTTCGAGGACTTCAGTTCTCAGATGCAGATTTGTGGGGAGATTTGTACTGAATTGTCTAAACATTAGAGAATTTTGTAATGAATGTGTGGATGATGAGGGTTACTGTATATTGCACCTATTAATGAATGATGCACGATGAGGGTTACTGTATATTTAGGTTTGAATCTATTGAAGATAAGGATGCTGCAAGCAGGACCATACACATTCTTTAACAAACCGTTAATACTCCAAAATCCTAGAGGCTAGGAAATTTCTAAGGAATATGGACGAAACCATTGCAGAAGCTAAACAAAATACCCTGATTTATATGCTTCAAAGTGCACTTTTTTTATATCCATAACATTGATAGCTAAAAAAACAGTTTGGATGAGGGGAAAGTCAGCCAATGGAACAGTGGCCTTTGCTACCTGAAAAGGCAAGGATCGTCACTCCGAAGAGCAATGAAATAGAGATAAGTGAGAAGAGCCAGGGGTGCACATCGTCGAGCACAACAACATCAGTTCCTAATACATCAGTACCTGAAGTGCTTATTTATGGCTATATTGACTTGGTACTGCTATTTGCAAAATGTCTGATTAGAAGCAAGAAATTCCCATTGGCGTGCTCCTATATTCATAGAAATGTCATGGCATGTTTCAAATCACAAGAGGCCGCATGAAAAAGATTAACATATATTATACTATATGATAGAAGCATGTAAATAAGAGCTGAAGGGGAAAAAAACTAAGATGACCATTAATTTTCTCATTTTTTACTCAAAAGTTTTGGCTGAGCTGTTTGAAACGTGCTTTTTTAGATATATTTGGTAGTATTAAATTTGATTGTTTTGAACATTTATGAAAATGTGATTCTAGCTCAAATTCAGAAAGTGACTACTAATTTTGAAAAGACCTTGTGTACATGGGACTTGCAGAAGCAGCCTATAAGGCATAGGGAAACCCCTACTACAAATCTGTGTAGGTATGAACTTAAGCTAGGGAGCTGCCGAAGAAGGTTAGAGTCAAGGATCCTAAAGGAAGAGAAGTTGAGCAAGCAGTGACTTACGACTGGGTGAAGGAAAGTGATACAATCAAGGTTCTAAAAGTAGATTCAGACAATCATGATGGAACATAGCAGATCAACTGGACACAAGTTAAGCCGGATGAACAAGAATTTGGCAGAACACAATAAAACAGAAAAGCTGGCAGCAGTGTTGCAGTAGTGTAGAAAATTTAATTCAGTAGGCATACCTGGAAATTTTCAGAAGCAAAATGTACCTTTACTAACCATTCTCATTTTTTTATTGTCTACTCCACTTGGGACATTCATAAGAGACTGTTGGATTGACTTGTCCTTCACATATTTTGCTACAACAATTGAAACATGAGTTCAGTTATTATCTACAAGCTTGATCTCTATTTCTGAACAATATGTTCCTAAGTTATAAAAACACTCTAAGGTACTTGATTATAGATTCTTTATCTATTACAATTAATTGCTAGCGACTGTAGATAAACTTCTAAAATAAGAAACATTAGCTATATGGACAAGAACACACGACATATTAGGTAGCACTATATAATATGAATCATGTGTATATTTATTACCTCAATGGCTGCCCACATATGATTCAACTTTTCTTGCGTAATATCATGCCACGATGATACTCCCAAGGGACAAATATTACGATCACAAACAAGTTTTCCCAAATGCCTCTAAAATAGATTGCTATTTGTTCCAACCTAGAGGAGCAATCAGAAAAGAGAATGTTATCCTCTATTCATTGCTACAAGCTACGAAGTTTTATGTACTTTGTGAAACACATAATCGCTAGAACCACACATGGAGTTAGCCCCACGAAATTCATAAGACAAACTTTCCGGAACACAAAAATACCTCACATGTAGTTATAAGCCGCTGGAAATTCATATAGAATTAAATTCTAATGCCAAATAAATCAATTTTGTTCTTTTTAGGTTCATCATGATGCTTCGCCTCTTTAAATTTGACGAAGCGACAAATATCACACGCCTATATTTCTCTTGCTTAATAAGTTATATGGAAAAGGTATGGACCTTATAGATACAATACATTTGTTTGCGAGTCTCGCCTCTCCTAATTAACAGAAGCATTACTATTATGTAAGTATATCTTACTTTAAAAGTTACATGTAAGAGGTCTACTTCTTATTTCACTCACAAAATATCAACATCGAAGAAAAAAAATTAGTATATGTTCTTAGCGAAATAATTAGACTTTTCAAATAAAATATGCACTCTATAAAACAAATTGTATAATCTTCAGGCACATACAACAGTTAAAAAAATTGAATAACTATTAGAAACTCAACCCGATAATCTTTCACAGATTGTACATAAGAAAACAGATCAGATCAAGAAACTTTTAACCTATCTAATGTTAGAAAAGAGAAAGAACAAGAAGAAGAGTAACTTAAATTAAACAACAAAAAATCCAAGTACAGTTTATGAAATTCGAAACAATAGAAACTTTATTAGAAGAGTGGTCACAAAATCGAGTCACTATTAGAAACTCAACCCAATAGTCATTCACAGATTGTACATAAGAAAACAGATCATATTAATAAGAAGCTTTTAACCTATCTAATGTTAGAAAAGAGGAAGAACAAGAAGAAGAGTAACTTAAATAAAACAATAAAAAATCCATGTACAGTTTATGGAATTCGAAACAATAGAAACTTTATTAGAAGAAGAACTAAATTACCTGTACGATCTGTTTCACCGAGCAGTTCAGCATCAATTCTATACGATAGAAGACAAAGTTGCGATGGAAAGTACTTTGATGTTGAAATTGGCCGTCGGACGTTGTAGATGAGAAGAACGATCGACTGTTGATGAATAGATCGACTATATGCTGCTATAGGGAAGCTGCGACCAGCAGCAGACAAAGAGTTTTTTTTTTTGCGTTTTACGTTTTGCTTTAGATTTTAGAAAAGAGTAGGGTTTTTCCTTTTTGGCTAAAAATAACTGGCGCCTAAATTTTGGTGAGTTTTTTAATACTTTAGTATTATATTTTGGCTGAAAGTTGGGCTCTAAGTTTTTTAATTGAATTTGGGACAAGTTAATATGTTATTTAGGGACCGGATTAAGTATCTTCGCAATAGAATATACAAATAAGGACCGGAATATAATCTCGTCCCAATACATATATCTTTAGAGACGGGATTAGAAGCTCATCCCTAAATGTTGGTCTTAAGTAACAGTTTTTCTTGTAGTGGTCGTTTTATTTCGTACCTTAAGGCAAGAAAGTTAGTTTTGAAGGGTTGTATCTATCACTTAATCCGAGTCCATGACTCTAGTGTTGAGATACCTCATTTCCAGTCAGTCCCTATAGTAAGAGAGTTTCCAGAAGTTTTTCCTGATGATCTACCCGGAATTCCTCCTGAGAGAGAAATAGATTTCGGCATAGATCTCATTCCAGATACTCGTCCTATCTCAATTCCGCCATATAGAATGGCACCAGCAGAGTTGAAAGAGTTGAAGGAGCAGTTGAAAGATCTCCTAGATAAGGGTTTCATTCGACCAAGTGTCTCGCCTTGGGGCGCTCCGGTTTTGTTTGTGAGAAAGAAAGATGGTTCCCTTAGAATGTGTATAGACTACCACCAGTTGAATAAGGTTACCATCAAGAACAAGTACCCTCTTCCGAGGATTGATGATCTTTTTTATCAGCTTCAGGGTGCCACTTGTTTTTCAAAGATTGACTTCCGATCAGGCTATCATCAGTTAAGGGTAAGGGAATGTGATATCCCAAAAACAGCTTTCAGAACCAGGTATGGTCACTATGAGTTTTTGGTCATGTCCTTTGGTTTGACCAATGCGCCGGCAGCTTTCATGGATTTGATGAATAGAGTCTTCAAACCCTATTTAGATATGTTTGTTATTGTCTTTATTAATGATATACTAATCTATTCAAGGAATGAAAAAGATCATGCTAGTCATCTCAGAACAGTTCTTCAGACTTTGAAAGATAAGGAGTTGTATGCCAAGTTCTCTAAATGTGAGTTTTGGCTTAAGTCTGTGGCGTTCCTAGGCCATATTGTGTCCGGTGATGGAATTAAAGTTGATACTCGGAAAATTGAGGCAGTGCAGAATTGGCCTAGACCCACATCTCCAACTGAAATTAGGAGTTTCTTGGGATTAGCTGGCTATTATAGAAGGTTTGTTGAAGGGTTCTCAACTATTGCATCTCCTTTGACAAAGTTGACTCAGAAGACGGTGAAATTTCAATGGTCTGAAGCTTGTGAGAAAAGCTTTCAGGAATTGAAAAAGAGATTGATTACAGCTCCAGTTTTAATGCTACCAGAAGGTACTCAAGGTTTTGTGGTGTATTGTGATGCGTCTAGAGTTTCTTTGGGTTGTGTCTTAATGCAGAATGACAAAGTTATAGCTTATGCCTCCAGACAGTTGAAGGTTCATGAGAAGAACTACCCAACCCATGACTTAGAGCTAGCTGATGTGGTATTTGCTTTGAAGATATGGCGTCATTACTTGTATGGTGTGCATGTCGACATATTCACTGATCACAAGAGCCTTCAATATGTGCTTACTCAGAAAGAGCTTAATCTCAGACAGAGGAGGTGGTTAGAGTTACTCAAGGATTATGACCTGAGTATTCTTTACCACCCAGGTAAGGCTAATGTTGTTGCCGATTCTTTGAGCAGGTTGTCTATGGGTAGCACCGCCCATATTGGAGAAGGAAGGAGAAGGTTAGCAAAAGATGTGCACAGACTGGCATGCCTGGGAGTCAGCTTCACAGATTCCGCAGAAGGAGTTATAGCGGTAACGAGCAGGGCCGAGTCATCATTAATGTCGGAAGTGAAAGAAAAGCATGATCAAGATCCCATTTTGCTCGAGTTGAAGGCAAATGTTCAGAAACAAAGAGTATTAGCTTTTGAACAAGGGGGAGATGGTGTATTAAGATATCAAGGTAGAATGTGTGTACCTATGGTAGATGGACTCCAAGAAAAGATTATGGAGGAAGCTCATAGCTCCCGATATTCCGTTCATCCAGGTTCCACCAAGATGTATCGTGATTTGCGTGAAGTTTATTGGTGGAATGGCATGAAGAGGGGCATTGCTGAGTTTGTTGCTAAGTGTCCAAATTGCCAACAAGTGAAAGTTGAACACCAAAGGCCCGGTGGTTTGGCTCAGAGGATAGAACTTCCAGAGTGGAAGTGGGAGATGATCAATATGGATTTCATCACAGGGTTGCCGAGGTCTCGCAGACAGCATGATTCTATTTGGGTAATTGTCGACCGAATGACAAAGTCAGCTCATTTTCTACCGGTAAAGACTACCAATACAGCAGAAGATTATGCCAAGTTGTATGTTCAAGAGATAGTGAGACTTCATGGAGTCCCAATCTCCATTATTTCAGATAGAGGTGCACAGTTTACTGCACAGTTCTGGAAATCTTTTCAGAAGGGCTTGGGTTCAAAGGTGAACTTAAGTACTGCCTTTCATCCTCAGACTGATGGGCAAGCAGAGCGCACTATTCAGACCGTAGAGGATATGTTGAGGGCTTGTGTGATCGATTTCAAAGGTAGTTGGGATGATCACCTACCTCTAATTGAATTTGCCTACAACAACAGTTATCACTCTAGCATCCAGATGGCTCCATATGAAGCCCTTTATGGGAGAAGATGTAGATCTCCTATTGGATGGTTTGAGGTTGGTGAAGCACAGTTGATAGGACCAGATTTAGTTCACCAAGCTATGGAGAAGGTGAAAGTGATTCAAGAGAGGTTGAAGACGGCACAGAGTCGTCAGAAATCCTACACTGATGTTAGGAGAAGGGCATTAGAGTTTGAAGTAGACGATTGGGTATATTTGAAGGTTTCACCCATGAAAGGCGTTATGAGGTTCGGTAAGAAGGGGAAACTCAGTCCCCGGTATATTGGAACTTACCGCATAGCCAAGAGGATTGACAATGTTGCTTATGAGTTGGAGTTATCACAAGAGCTAGCAACGGTTCATCCGGTATTTCACATCTCTATGTTGAAAAAGTGCATAGGTGATCCTTCATTGATCCTACCGACTGAAAGTGTTAAGATCAAGGATAACTTATCTTATGAGGAAGTGCCGGTTCAGATTTTAGATCGCCAAGTTCGTAGGTTGAGAACGAAAGATGTGGCGTCAGTCAAGGTCCTTTGGAGGAACCAATTTGTTGAGGAAGCCACTTGGGAAGCCGAAGAGGACATGAAGAAGAGATATCCGCATCTTTTTGAATCCGGAGGGAATGCGGATTAAGGTATTAATTTCCTTCTTAGTGCTCTTTAAAATATAATGGGCATGTTGTCGTTGTTGTTGTAGTTGTTGTTGTTGTTTGCATAATTGCTTGTTGGGTGTTTGAGTTAGATGTTACACCCTTAGTTTTGTAAGAGCAACCTCATTCGAGGACGAATGTTCCCAAGGGGGAGATATTGTAACATCCGACAATTTGAAGTGGCTTTGATGAAGCTTGAAATTTGGAAATAGTCATTTTTTTTGGAAAAATTTAAAATCTGGAAAATTTGGCTAAGTGTGGAAAAGAATGAGTTTTTGGCCAACTTCGAGTAGTCGTAACTCCTAGCTCAGGATGAGTTAGGAGTAGTTCCAATTATGGTTGCGAAGCCCTTGGAACGCACTTTTCAACGCCACCGAGTTTGCTCAATTCCGAGTTCATATGAGGGAGTTATGACCTTTGAAAGTTGGGCAGTTGACAAGGAAATCCGTCCGGGAATCTTTAAGGGCATTTTAGTCTTTTCCCTAGCCAATTCTTTTGAGCTCATATTGTTGTATTAGAATGATCTTTGGATCATTTTTGTCCCTTTTTGAAAGAGAAAGAGTTAGGGTTCTTGAGATTTAAGAAGAGGAGAAGGAGAAGGAGAAGAAGAGAAGGAAGAGGAGCTTAGTCAAGATCGTTGTGGATTTTCGTCGGGGGTGATCCCTATTAAAGGTATGTGAGTTTTTCGTGTGGGTTGATCCTTTCCCCCACACACACCTAGTTTATTATATGATTGAGAAAAGATTGGAATAGTTGTTGAAGTTGTTAAAGTTGTTGAAGTTGTTAAAGTTGGTGAAGTTGGTGAAGTTGTTAGTTGTTGTTGATGTTGTGGATTGTGTAGTTGAAACCTATTGTATGTTGAGGGAATTATGATTCTAAGAGTTATGACCATTGGAGGTTGATTCACATCTTTTCGCAGCAAATATCTGGGCTGTCGATCCCCATCTACGGGCGTGACCTACGGACCGTAGATCAATCGACGGTCCGTACTGGTCAACCGTCGATCAAGACAGAAGTTGGTTTTTGGGGCGTCGATCTACGGGTCCGACCCAAGGTCCGTAGCTCGATCCACGGACCGTAAGTCAGGACCGTAGGTCAACACTTAGTCTTTTTCTTAAATAAATTCTGGGGAAAATCTCTGACGCGATCTACGGACCTACAGTACGGACCGTAGGTTCATCTACGGTCCGTCGATGGCTTCCGTAGATGCCGCCTGTGTCACCAGAAATCTAAAGTCTCAGCCAAGTTCCCCATTCCTTTTCCCACTTTCTCAAGCAAGTTCCAAAGTATTATTACCTATGTTTTATGGTTGTTTCCGACACTCCATAGTGCGTCTAAGAGTTCAAGAATCCCTCCATAACATGTGATCGAACACCTTGAATTCATAATTCCGATTCAAGGAAAGATGGTTCCAAGTCAAGTGAAGTTAGCAGTCAAGTTAAGTCAAGAGTTTAAAGTTGAGTTCAGTCTCAAAGTTATTAGGGAACTATGTATTCCCAAAGAAGTTTTAAAGAAATGTTTTTACAATTGAACAAGGTTGGAAACTGAGATTTCCAAAGGGGCCTTCGGGCTAGTTTTTGAGTAATTATCTCATATCAGCAGGAATAAATATGTTTTAAAAACATAAGAGCCAGTACATTTTTGGGAGTAGTATCGAGCACCGAATTGGGGGAGCGTTCCAAAGAACCCACAGCCCCCATAGAACCATGTTAGCCACCATGGGTAGAAAAGGATCATGCTTTCTAGATGAATCCTTTTCAGATTAGACTAGTGGATCCATTAGGCAGTTCAGGTCTTATACCTTTGGCCGGGTATAAGATGCTCTGGCAGCGTGAGGTCGATCGCTGTATCATCACTATAGCTCTTATGTGATGGTTGTCGGTTAGAGAAGCTCCCACAGCAGTTATTGTATTTTCATACTCAGAGATTATTGTATTTTTATATACATCAGTTCATTGTATTTCTATATACATTTCAGGCTTATTGTATCTTGTATACACACAGAGTTTATAGCATGTTTTAAACAGTCCTTCTTTATATCGCACTTGTTTTAAATTGCCTTATATTGAAAGAAGTCAGTCAGGTTGAGTTGAGTTGAGTCAGGTAAGCTATTCAGTTTCTTCCAGATTTCTCCTTCTAGCCGTTGTTGCTTAGTTTTCCAGCTTGCATACTCGTACATTCCATGTACTGATGCCAGTTGGCCTGCATCGTTTCATGATGCAGATTCAGGTATCCCAGATCAGCAGCCTGCACGTCGTTGATCCAGCTGAGCACTCCAGAGTCAGTGGTGAGCCTCCTTGCATTCCGGAGGGCTCAATTATTGAGTGTTCTTAGTTTTGATTTTATTAGGATGTTGCGGGGTCTGTCCCAACATCCATCTCAGTATTTTTAGAGGCTTCATAGACAGACAGTCAGTCAGCTAGTTTTGAGTCTCTTAACTATGTATTTATGTAAATATCCTATTTTGAGATTCGGGTTGCCTTAGGGCCATATTTTATAAGTTAAGTTGTTTTGAAATATTGCATTGCTTTGAGTTATTCTATTGAGTTAGGTTTCCGCTGAGTTAAGAAAGCCAGGCCAAGGGTTCGCTTGGGGCCAGCAATGGTTTCCGAGTGCCGGTCCCGCCCAGGGTGTAGGCTCGGGGCGTGACACATATCTTTTTAACATGCCATTTCATGTTCTTCGATTTTTTTTTCTTTTTTGTGAAAGGTGGCGGTGAAATTCAAACTCACGTTGTATCATGTTGAATTATGTGAACTACTTCATTTAAGAACTCAAGCAGTTGCAGTGGACAGACTTTTAATTTATCTATTAAATTGTGTCGTTAACAGTAAAATACATGCATGGAGTTATTCCCTTTTTCTACAAGCAATCTTGAATTCGTTTCACTAAATTTGAGAAGTAAAACAACTCAGTGGTGCTTATACTTTGTAGATTGTATTTTCAAGGCCAGGCAATGTTGCAGCTTTTGGTGATCCTTACAATGGTGTGCCTTCAGCTTATTAGAGTCCCTTTGTTTGGAATATTTTATTTGAACTGTCATCAGTTCCTCAAAACAGCATGAAAGACATAATCAAGACATATGTGTCATTGGTTCATTCTTAATTCTGTGATTCTCTTGTACTATGTTGTGTTTAACTTTTTCCAATTACCTAATAAGTGTTATTCAGGGAAATTACTAATACTGAAATAGGAAATATCCCTGGTTAGGATCAAGCGTTTACCATCATGCCAAAAGTTATAGCTAATAGAGAGGGTACAACTTTATTTCGCCTTTCTAAATTCGCCTCGCCTCGCCTCATCACCTTTGGCGAGAGGCGAGCACCTTTCATAACACTGCCTGCCTCATGCATCATATGTTGCTCTTGGGAATCAAACCCATGACCTTGAATTTGATATTGGATGTTAGGATCAAGCGTTTACCTTTATCCAAAAACTATAGCTGATAGAAAGGGTGCAACTTTATTTCTTAACTAAGCCCACCAAGCAAGTGTCATGTTCAATCATGTTTCCGATCTGGGCCACCTCAGCCTCCTCGTGGGCCTTTCATAGGTAAGATGTTGACATTACTCGACATTTCCTATTAAACTTCTAGATATTTGTGTGACTATAAAACATCTTAACATCTCATTAAAGGTAAAATAAACATATAAAAGTTAAATTAATACTAAATATATAAAATGTCATTCTTATTAAAAAAGAGTGTCACATAAAGTGGACGAAGGGAGTAGCATATGTTAAGTGAAGTGATAGCAAAACCAAGATAAAGGAGTTTGATAACCTAAAAGGAGATTATATTATGGAAAGTAAAAAGGGAGAAACAGTGTGACTCCTAAAGGAGAGTGTGTTGACTACAAACATATATAAGCTTTTATTGAGGCTTGAGATCAATGATGTTGCACACAGAGGCAGAGCTCAGATTTTAAGGTTATAAATATCACATTTTAGAAAGTTTAACTTATTGGGTTCTAAATAAATTATTTCTACAGTTTAAGTGGATTTTTAAACACAAACACATGACTTGTGCCGAAGTTTTGAGTTCTGCCGAACCTATAGATGGGCTTGTGGCTCCTACACCCGATGCCCTTGAAAATGGGTAGTTTAAAACTTTTATTCCTCTCGTCCCATGAGCAAACTTTCAAGATTAAAAGTCAAAAGTGTTTGCCCCCCCCTAGTTGCACATTAAATATGAACAAAGATATGAGTACAACATGTTAGGTGCAAGGTAATTAAAAAAAGAAGCTAACAGTGAAGTAACGATCCAAATAATTCAAATTTAACGTTAGTATTTTCTTTAAATTTAATTTTAAGTTTTAGAAATGAAATTTTCAAACGTGAAGTACTCGATATTATGTACTTGTTTTTATTTTTATAATCTTCTTCTAATCAACCAGAAGACTTTCATTTGGCTCGTTACTTTCTCAATATAGTACATGCATATTTTATATTTTGAACTTTTTCATTAATATTCTTATAAAGTCAGACTTAAAATAATTAGGCATAATACATATATTGGACCTTAAACTTGGCTTCAAATTTTAACTTTGACCTCCAACTTTCATAGTGCACAAACAAGCACTTTAACTATCCAACCTTTTAATAAATAAACACGCGATTTTTGGAGCCAAAGAGCGTGAAATGCAAACGCTTCCACGTGTATTAGTGAGCCACTCAATGGCTGCCAACTAATTAAATACTTTACACGTCCATTTTAGAACTAAAAATAAAATAAAATTAATTAAGGGTAAAGTTGTCATTTCAGCATTTTTTTACTGTTGTGGGCCTCGAAAATTACTCCTAACTCGCGCAAAATACGTGCACATCACGCGTTTTGCCAAGTAAGACACGCGTGTTTATTTATTAAAAGGTTGGATAGTTAAAGTGTCTGTTTGTGCACTATGAAAGTTGGAGGTCAAAGTTAAAATTTGAAGCCAAGTTTAAGGTCCAATATATGTATTATGCCAAATAATTATTATTACTTTTAAAATACAAAGGGAAGAGTAAAATTGCCTACACACGCAATAGATCTTTCTTAGGAGTTCTCATCCAAGTAATTTAGCACATGCCAATTAGGGGATGGACCTATAAACACTGTAATTAGTATGATTAACCCCCCCCCCCCCCCATAATTACACCTCATCAATGTGGACCTTATTTTTTGGTCAAAATTGTTAATTTCTAGTTGTAAATATCACATATGGTTAAATAATGCAGATAATACCATATAGCTATTGTACCACATTCCCAAGTAAATAATGAGACATAATACATAACTATACCCTTTAATGTGGCCTCATTTTACATTTATGTCTTCCAACTTTGGGTGTGCACATGTTGACACTTAAACTTGTATAAAGTTAAAAAATTAGACAAACACATCCTACGTGGAAATTTGTGTTCTACGTGGTGTCCTATGTGTATTATGCCACATAGGACTAATTTGTCTACTTGTTCAACTTTATACAAGTTTAAGTGTCTACTGTGCGCACCCAAAATTAGAGGATATAAATGTGGAATGAGGTTAAGTTAAAGGGCACATAATATACCAAATAATTATTCTCCTCTTCATTGTCTGTGTTGATTCCTAATTATTTATGTTATGTAATAAATAAAGAGCTATTTTGAGTTCTTTGTGACAATTATCCTTATTTGTTTTGTATATATTTCAATAAGGGAAAAGGCTGAACTTTGAGAAAAGGCTTATCTATATTATTTGTTAAAAGTTTGGCTCATCTATGCCATTTTCGTTTGAGAAAAAGCTCATTTATGCCATCATTTGTTAATTGAAATGGCATAGATGAGCCAAACTTTTAACGTATGACATATATGAGGCTTTTCTCAAAGTTTGATGGCATAGTTGGGTTTTTTTTTAATTAATTAAAGACGTGTCTGAATAATAATTGACCACGTATAAAAAATGATTTTGCAATACCGAAATTGTTTTCAGTTAACAAATAATGACATGGATGAGTCTTTTCTCAAACGGAAATGATATAGATGAACCAAACTTTTAACGAATGACATAGATGAGTCTTTTCTCAAAGTTTGGTGACATATTTGAGCCTTTTTCCCTTTCAATAATGATACAAAGATAATAATGCTCAAGGTAATCTAACCAATCACAGAAAATCTTTTCTTTTCAAGAAAAAGACTTACCTATATTTTTGTGACATCCAGATCTGGAGACCTTCAAAAATTTTAAGTAATTTTGTTCAATATAAAGCATCATATATAAGGATGTAATTATTTATATTAAGCTAGTGTCCTGAGTTATATTTTAACATTTGGCAAATGACACATAATTAGCAAAAATTTATGTGTTAAAATGAGAGAATTGTCTCAATGTTTTATACATTACAATATAACTCGTGAGCTCCAAAAACAAAAGAGAAAAAAGGAAGAAAAGAAATCACCCAGATATTTTCTACGCGCGAAGTTGATCTTTCTTGGGAGTCATCATGCAAGTAATTTAGATGGAAATTAGGGGATGGACCCAAAAATTAAATATACACTCTGTGATTTCCACAATAATAATGTTAAAGGAAACTCTACAACTAGTACTCTATCACTTCATTTCCTTTCTTTAATATCCATACAAATTTAGTGTTAATTTATGAACTAATAACAATTAGTTGAGTAATAGTATGTTTGTCACCATTATAAATTTAATCCTCAACTCCAATGTTTTCATTCAACTTTAAAACTACTCGAGTAATATCCAAAAAGGTCTTGTGAATGTATAACTAACCACGTCCACGTGATACAATACTTTTAACGTTTGTTCTTTACCCTTTTTAATCTTATAAATCGTCATTGCAGTTTGTAATTTCGAAGCCCAAGTGACAAAAAATGAAAGTAGCAGTGGTGGGAGCAGGGATAAGTGGACTGGTTTCTGCATATGAATTGGCAAAATCTGGTGTCAGTTGTGGTTTATGAGAAGGAACATTATCTCGGTGGCCATGCTAAGACCGTTACTGTCGATGGTGTCGATCTTGACCTTGGTTTTATGGTCTTCAATCGGGTAATTACGGTTAGAGGGTGTTTCAATAACTTTATACGACAACCAAGATAGTTTAAATAGAAATGTTTTTGACTTATTTACGTATTTGATAACATCTAAAGTGCTCATAAATTAAACACATGCATATATAATCAAATCTCTCTCTAACATCGTCCCATATTTCTTGGCTACTATATCAAAATGTTGTTATAGACAACATATAATATGATGTAATTACATTTTGTTGTGATAGCTCTATTGGTACATTTTAATATTATTTAATGGTCAAAATCATATCTAAACTATCATCTTTTTGCCAGTTTCATACCTTAGCTATTTATTGTTCCATTCATTTTCTGGCATTAAGGAAAAATGGAATCCATTATTAGAAAGTTGCCTCTGTCAGGAGTTAAATTGGATAAAATAAGCTTAAGAACCAGTCTCCAGTATGACAAATTGTCACTGGAGATGTTGAAAGTCTTCGGAAGATAAACTTGACTTAGGCAAATCATGTTTTTGGTGGTTAGTTTAATGGTCACAGAGAGTGACAGTTTGAACTCGAAAGGGCCATTATCTTTTGTGTGAGAGATCAATGAAACAATGCTATAAAATTGGGGCAGAACCAAAATTTATGAGTTCACAGGCTGATGGAGTGCTGGTGGTTAAACTCCCATTCGCTATGAAACTTGCCTTAGGCAAATTTCACATCATCAGAATGTGATGGAAAATAAGGCAAACGCCTGGTTCATGAATTCAACTGCTGATATGCCTTGGCAGTTAGGCCTGGGGTTATAATTCTGGTGCATATTGATGTGTCAAAGAAAGTTAGTAAGGTATATATTCAATGTAAACTCAATTTTTATCCAATCATTTTTCGGTTTCTATGGGTAAAATCATTTGTTTGTTCAATCGAATCGTATCATTTCTGCGCTTTGGGATGAACAACATATGTGGAATGTTGATGCTGTAATCGTGCATTTGACAGGTAACTTATCCAAACATGATGGAATTTTTTGAGGGCCTTGGAGTTGACATGGAGATCGCTGATATGTCATTCTCAGTGAGCTTAGACCAAGGCCTTGGTTGCGAATGGAGTACCCGGAATGGATTCTCTAGTTTGTTTGCACAGAAGAAAAATTTGTTGAATCCGTAGTTTTGGCAAATGATTAGAGAAATTAGCAGATTCAAGCAGGATGTCATAAGGTACCAATAACTTTTTTATCTTTACATATGTGGCTTCTTATTAGTATTTGTTATTTTTTGACCAATTTGTTGATTTACTGATCTCATAATTAGAAATTTAGAGCAGAGAGTCTTCTTTGTTCATTTGAAGATCATGCATTTGATGGAAATGTACTAAATTCTTCTGTTTTTATGTGTCAAGTGAAAGAGCTTTCTTCAATGGAGTTTATTTTATCATGAATGCATTTCTCATTGCATTGCAGTTACCTTGAAGCACTGGACAATAATCCTGACATTCATCACAATGAAACATTAGGGCAGTTTATTGAGTCACATGGCTATTCGGAGTTATTTCAGAAGGCTTATCTGGTGATGTTTCTGTCTGTCGTAGTTATTGATTTCTTGCTACTTGTATTTGGCCTTTTTTCTCATTCAACAAATTGTTTCACAGATTCCAATATCTGCTTCAATCTGGTCTTGTCCCATAGCAAGAGTATTGGGATTTTCTGCTTATTACATTCTTTCATTCTTCCACGGCCACCATCTTCTGCAGGTATTTGTTCTCTTATCTGCTGTTCAATTAGTGTAGTGTGTGAATTATAGCCTATTGTTGAATATGTTGCATGCAAGATACTGAATTTGAATTACCTTATCATTTTATTGCCCTTGTGCCTAAAGGTGTTTTTGTTTCTTTCTATACAGCTCTTTGGTCTCTCTCAATTGCTCACTGTAAGATGGCAATCACATATAAACAAGGTGATTTTTAATTCATAGATACCTCAAAACTCTTACAATTTCCCTGAGGATAACTACAAGCAATCACCTATTTTCACTATCTTGCATGAATTTTTAAGCATGTTTCGGCCTTGTGAGTGATTTGGTGGGGGCATTGAATGCAGGTTAAGGAGGAGCTTGAGAAGAGAGGATGTCAAATAAGAACTGGTTGTGAAGTAAGATCTGTATCGACAAATGAAGAAGGTCTAGTTTGGTTTTATTTATGGCTTCTTACAAGTGTGTGGTGTGTTGTTTCTTTTATCATAGGAGTAAATAGGCATACATCTGTTGAAAACAGATAGGCTTTTACCTATGGGCAATTTATTAAATGTAAAAACCCTATCATAATGTGTTGAGAAGGGTACTTTCATCGATATCTAATAGTGTTTTTTCACATAACAATGGTGTTCGGAATAGTTTGCACACACCACAACTATTCCATATAGATACTTACTACCTCATAGCGCTAGAAGCGAAGCTAAGTTTTTGAGTTTATGAGTTCTAGATTCTGAAAAGATAGATTAATGGGTTCTGAATAAATTTTTTACTTACATTAAGTAGATTTTAAAACACAAATACAAGGTATGAACCAAAGCTACTGGGCTCTGCCAAACTCATAGACTGCTTGTAGCTCTGCCCTGCCCCCCACCAGCACACATACTGGGTAACTCTACATGCCAAGGCTTGGACAAATGGGAAGAAATCACTAGGCCACACCCTTGGATTCATATCCACTATAGATTTTGTCTTCACTTTATTGTTTCTTTGATTGTATTCTTAATTGGCATCTCTCATATTCCCTCCACTTTTCTACAATAAAGACATCAGTGGATCTGACTAAAGATCAAAAACCATTTTTGTTGACTAACTTGTGTTTCTTAAATCATGCTTCATTTGATGACATTTTTTCAAGTGATGTTGTTCTAGACAGTGGCGGATGTATGTTATGAATTATGGGTGCTTAAGCACCCATTGCTTTTTGCAATCACACTAATATTTGTTTGTAATATCTAATAATTTATTCAAATGTATTAACTAAGCACCCACTTTATATAGCAATTCTCAAACTAAAAATAATTGAGCACCCATGAAATAAAATTTCTAGATCCGCCACTGGTTCTAGATAGAGTTAATTTGGTGCTTATCAAAGGAAAAGGCTTTGATCAGCTGCACTGTGTTACCATCATTTAGCTACAAACTACTTGTGATTCTAAATGTAAAAGAAAGAGCCATCGCAGGTTGTACCATAACTTGCAATAACGGTGCCAACGAAATATTTGATGGATGCATTATGGCTACACATGCACCAGATACTCTGGACATGTTGGGAAAAGAGGCAACATTTGATGAAACAAGAATACTGGGTACTTTCCAGTATGTCCATAGGTACTTTCGTCTCCTTCTTTTGAACACCTTGGTTTATCTTCTTCTAAGAAAAAGTAATAAATGTAGAGCCATGTTAGTACTTTTATTTTCTATTTTGTGCTTTAATGAAAGTTTAGTGCATGTTTTAATGGTGGTTGCTAATAGTCAATTAAAACCTGCTAGTTTCCTGAGATAATATGAAAATGGTTATTGAGGCCGATATTAATATAGTTAATAATTCCACCCAGGAGCACTACTTCATAAGATTTATTATGTCAAAATATAAAATACATTTTCTCTTCTCTACGACAGTGATACTTTCCTACATCGTGACAAAACATTCCTGCCTCGTGACCCGGCAGCATGGAGTGCTTGTAACTTTCTTGGAACCATAAATAATAGAGGATGTGCAACATATTGGCTCAATATAATCCAGGTGTGCTGTGGAATACAGTGATTTAGGACCTTCTATAGAGAGTAGAAGATAGTATTCTACAGTGGGGAGTCTTTTATCTTACTTATGAACTGTCTAAATTTACAGAATCTTGGTGACTCAAAGCTTTCTTATCTTGTAACCCTCGATCCTCCTCACACACCAGAGCATACGTTGCTTAAGTGGAGAACAAGCCACCCAGTCCCCTCAGTTGCTGCATCAAAAGCTTCACGTGAGCTACATCAAATCCAAGGGAAGAGAGGAATATGGTTTTGTGGAGTATATCAAGGTATGAATCTCTTTTTATGGAGAGTTGCTTCAAGATAAATGCTCCTTTGTAACCTGCTATCGTGCATAGTTAGCTGTTAGACTTCAATTGTGTTGAATTTAGAGAACCTGTTACTTTATGTGTAACTTTAAGGATTTTGCACCACTCACTATTGTCATTTAAATTATTGCAGAACCTACCATATGAAAACAGTAAAGTTTCTTTCTCTAGACGTATAGTTCTCTGCATTAGTCCTGGGAAATTGCAGTTAATAAGTTTGAATTTGCACCACTCACTGCGTTTTATAGTTCTCTACGTTCTCTAAACAATAAGGATTTTGCACCACTCAGTACGTTTTAAGAGATTATTCTGACTCTTCAAGGATAATATGACTATGTCTCTATTTCCTCTCTTTTCAAAGAGTGCTTCATTCATTTTCGCCTCTTCATTCTTTCTATTTCAACTTGATGCCAGCAACTGATCACAACAACCCAGTGTCTTGGTTTATTCATTGCCTTGTTTCCACATAAGGTTAAAGGAAACCTACCGGTAGCACTTGTAGCTTGAGTTGTTCTGATTTTAGTCTTTGCTTCCTTTTAGTGCACAAACGTTATTTTTCGCCTTGTGTTTCACTGCTTATTTATGTACTTTTGTTTCAATACTTTCAGGCTATGGCTTCCATGCTAATGGACTAAAGGTAGTACTGCTTCTGCTAATAAAAGCTCAACAGATTTAACTTGAAGTATCACCTTACGCTCAATAAATTTATAGTTTTGTTGTCCCTCTGGTCTCATTTGGATGATTGCCTACCTTTTGGTCCTCTCAGGCAGGTATGGTTATTGCAGATGGAATGCTTAGAAGGAGTTGTAGTATTCGGGACAACCCCAAGCATATGGTACCAACCTGGCCTGAAACTGGAGCACGTCTTATTGTTACTAGATTTTTCAAAAGTTTCATTCAAACAGGATGCTTAATGTGAGTGATGATAGTTTCACCTTGTATTGCTTTAATTCCAAAATAACGGCAGATACATGTCTGACAACTTCTTTATTTCCTTCAATCCCATTTCTCATTTTATCACATTTGTGTTCTTGCTAATTTACTGGTAACGGGATGCAGAACGATTATTTTATTGACAAAATAACTTCTTTTATTCCAATCTCTTTGGCTAAAAGCTCATATACAAGTGGAAAATCTGCTGTAAAATAAATCACGTGTGAATCACAATTTTTTTTATCACTTCGAGATTTTTGAGTTTTCTTTTCGTGATAATTAATATAACTGGATATAATTTTGCATGCTTCAATACACAGCTTGTTGGAAGGAGGAGGTACAATTTTCACCTTCCAAGGAACAGATAAGAAATGCTCTCTCAAAGTTTCTCTTAGAGTTCATAGTACGCAGTTTTACTGGAAGGTAAATGGAAATTTTCTTTTACCCCTACAACTGATCAAAAAATAAACCCAAATTTTGTGACAGACACAATCTCTTGCAGGTTGCCACTGAAACTGACATAGGCCTTGCTGATACTTTTATTCACGGGGATTTCTCTTTTGTTGATAAGCATGAAGGTCTTCTTAATTTTTTCATGGTGAGGGAATGGCTCAATATCTTCGTAAATACCTCTTTGTCGGTACTTAGCTTCCTAAATTCTTTTGCAGATATATGTTGCCAACAGAGATTTGAAAGCATCTGTTAAAACATTTAGCAAGAAAAGGTAAAATAGTTTCCTGACCTGAAATCAAGAAACACAAACTTCTGTTCACATGCTAAAGTTCGTCAACACTTCATGTAGCTCTAGAGGCTGGTGGACACCACTGCTTTTTACAGCAGGACTGTCATCTGCAAAATATTTCATTCGGCATGTTTCAAATCGAAACACCCTGACTCAGGCTCGTCGAAATATCTCTCACCATTATGACCTGGTAATTGAAGTACTCAATCCTGGCCATATTTTGGAGTTGCTATTGTGTAAAATGGGCTTCCATTGAGTAGATGCTAAGCATTGTGGTGTTAATTGTTTTTCCCAGAGTAATGAACACTTCCCACTCTTTTTGGATGAGACAATGACATACTCATGTGCAATTTTTAAGGTTAGCTCTCAAACTTTAAATGTTAGACACTCTTTTTTTTTTTTTTGTATGTTGAGCTGAATTATTTTCACTTGTTTGAAATTCTACTGGCTGTGGTCTCAAGTGACATTATAAAGCTGTATTATTTCCATTTAACTTTTCTTCAAGTGACATTATTTCCTTGTATCATATGCAAATTACAAGGACAAACATATACCAAATTTAATTACCAGACCATTTTAAATATTAAAAATTCAAATGCATAGCTAGGTAAATCTTATACAATAGTAATGACATCAGAGAAAGCCACTCATGCTTCCCTCCAACTTTATTATATGTGTGTGTTTGTTTGTGCGATGTGCACCGACCTAATAAGTTCAAAGAGTCCTATGGTACAAATGAATATTAGGTGCGCCTGTATGAGTGAGGTTGATGGTTCAATTCTCTTGTCCATCTTGTGTTTTAAAACTTTTAATTAAGCATTTTATTTATTTTGTCTTTCTTTCTATTTATAGTTTATTGTTTCAAAATGCCTAAGTCTAAGTCCCATTGAAATCTCTATTTCCTATTCTTGTATCGCATTCCATAGTGATCTAGTTTTCTTTCATAACTTTTCTAGAGTGAGGATGAAGACCTAAAAGATGCACAGCTAAGAAAGATCTCTCTTCTCATCAGAAAGGTGAGTCATCAACTAAGTAAAAGTGTCTTCCATTTCTGCATAAACTGCAGGCATAATTTGATTCTGCTTCTATTCTATTTAGGCAAAAATTAGCAAGGAACATCACATTTTAGAGATTGGATTTGGTTGGGGAAGTTTGGCTGTTGAAGTTGTCAAGCAAACAGGATGCAAATATACTGGTATAACTCTCTCGGAGCAGCAACTGGAATATGCACAGTTGAAAGTAGAGCAAGCAGGCCTTCAGGTATAGTACTTACAATGTCTATGGTAGCTTAAAAGTTTCTAGATGCTAATAACATGAAGCGTACGCTACATATAATTTCTAAAACTGAGGCAAATGATAAAGCAACTAAATTCCACTTCATAAACTAAACCTTCTTCCATTTTTTGCTTCTAAATTGTAAGAGCTCCTGAACAAACTAGGTCTCAAGTCAGGCCAGTGAAGTGATGACACAAAATTAACTAAAATGCTTCTTTATATGATGCATGCCCACAGTTGTCCTTGAGCGATTAACATGGGAATATGATCTGCTTAACACTTGCAAGCCAATCTGAGCAACTTTATAGCTAGGCCGAGTGGTGTCTAGGTAGTAGAGTGGTGTCTAGTTTTCCTCATTCATAGTATTATTATTACTCTCTTATTCTCTTATTCTTCGATTTGAATTATTACTTGTTCTTTTCTTTTCTCCGGTTATGATATTTTTTGTTGTTTCTATTGTTCTTTTCTCCTTTATTTTCATCATTGATTCTTCACTATTGTATTCCCTTTTCATATACCTTCTTTGAAATGTTTTACCTGAGACGGGTTTCTATAGGAAACCAACCTCTCTACCTTCACAAGTTAGTGGTAAGGTCTGCGTACACACCACCCTGCTCATACCCCACTGGTGGGATTTCACTGGGTATGTTGTTGAGGTTATCTATTAATATTCAATTGATCAATGAAACCTTTTCACAGGATCAAATTACATTTATCCTTTGTGACTATCGCCAAATCCCAAATAAGGACAAATATGACAGGATTATATCAGTGTGAGTTTTTATCCTCCTAAATCTTGACATATTGTATTACTCACTACATGTCGAGCTAGTATTACAATCATTTTCTGCAGTGAGATGTTGGAACATGTTGGTCATGATTTCATAGGGGAATTCTTTTCTTGTTGTGAGACTGCATTGGCAGAAGATGGACTTCTAGTTCTGCAGGTAATGAATTTCAAGCGACCTCTCAAACACATTCCACTTTAATTTGTTCACTCTCAAATATAGTCTAGTACATGTACCTTAATTTAGTACTGAACTTTTTCTTCTTTCCCTAGTTCATGAACAGAACATGCACTCTTAAATTAATTTCCTAATACCATGTATAGGAAAAATCTAAGAAAGGCTTTTCTTCTTTCAAGACGAGGTTCACTTTCTGACATCAATATTTCTTCACTGTTATGTCTCCCTTGTTTTTTATGCTGCTTTTCATAAGTGTTGGCTTTCCCTAGTTCATTTCAATACCAGACCAGAGGTATGACGATCACAGGCATAGCACAGACTTCCTGAGAGAGTATATATTCCCAGGCGGAAGCTTTCATGCACTAAGTCAAGTAACATCAGCCATGACTGCTGCATCAAGACTATGGTAAGAAAGAGTTGATATTGTGATTTTGCACTAGCATGCTCGTCACATTTTCAAAAACATTTATTTCGGAAAGAATTTGATAAATAATATAAATGCAGTGTAGAGCACCTGGAAAATATAGGAAGTCATTACTATCTGAGATGTTGGAGGAAAAACCTCCTGAAAAACAAGAGGTAACAAAACAAAACTAATTCATCAGCCTTCTCCACTGAGTTTAAGACTTTTCTTTTCATGAATCATTTGTAGCTTCATTAGTTCTCAATGCTGATACTTAACTATTGATAACTTTGTGTCACTAGCCAAATTCGTGCTTTGGGATTCGATGACAAGTTCATCAGGACATGGGAGTACTACTTTGACTATTGTGCTGCTGGATTTAAAACATGCACGATAGGAGATTATCAGGTATGGTGATAAATCTTTGGATGGTGCTCAGTGATACTTGTAGGTAGCAAAGAAAGAAAATAATGTCAATATTTTTGTTGGAATAAGTGGAAATGCAGGAGTAGATTGAGGTGGTTGTATAGGGGAAAAGGTTAGATAAAAACATAAAAGCAATGTTGAATTATGTTTACACCTCGTCTAAACTAACAATACAATACGCTTAGGCATATTTTTGACATGCCGCTTTAAGGGTAGCAGTGAAACTCAAACTCTGTCTATATCATGTTCAATTATGTGAACTACTTTATTTTAAAACTTAAGTCGTTGGAGGGGACAAGCTTTTATTTATTAAATTATATCTTCAATAGTAAAGCATGCATGCCACTTATTCCCTTTTTGTACAAGAAATCTGTTTCACCAAATTTGAGAAGTAAAACAACTGATCAAGTGGTGCTTCTTACCTTTGTAGATTGTATTTTCAAGGCCAGGCAATATTGCAACATTTGGTGATCCTTACAACGTTACTGTACCTTCACCTTGTTAGAGTTTCGTTGTTTGGATTATATATTGTAACTTTGTCTATGCAAATAAACCATTTCCTCGAAACAGCATGAAAGACCTAATAAAGACATATCATGTCTCATTGGTTCATGCTGAATTATGTGATTAATTTCTTGTACTATGTTGTGTAAACTTCTTTCAATTACCTAATAAAAGTTATTCAAGGAATTTACTGTTATTGTATTGAGATAGGTAAAGGAAAAATTAGGGCTGGTTCAAATTTGATATTATTCAATTACTAAGGAAAGAAGCAACAATATGGTTTTGGAGTGGAACAGAAGAGGCAAACCTAACCAGACTAAAACAGATATTATTGCAGTTTTATCATACACAGGGTTCAAAATATGAAGAAATAAACATACAAAGAAGTCAAAGGGAGTTTCACATCTATTATATAATATATACATAAAAAAATAAATTTAATCATGAATGAATAGTGTTGTATTTCGTTGAATGGGGGCCCTACCTGGCTCCACCACCGACAACAACAACATATCCAGTTAGTCTCACAAAGTAGGGGTCTGAAGAAGATAAAATATACACATATCTCATCCCTACCTCAAAAATAAAGAGATTGTTTCTGATAAATCCTCGAGAAGAAATATGTCTAATACTAATAGTGAAAATTCAAGAGTGCATGTGTAACATTAATGAAAATAATCCAAAAAAGAATTGCCTCAACCTTTTTCCCTCAAGAATCCAAATGGTCCCCTTTTTCAATTTGCAAAAAATCATGCCCCCTTTGTGTGCAGGTGAAAGTTTGTCCAAATTAATGAAAAATGTGGTCCAAAGTTTGTTATGCAAGGATAAAAGAGGGATCTTCCGCATGGAAAATTATCATTGGTGGTCTTTTCCAAAAAAATTATCTTAAAATGTGATTCTTTTTGTGACTTTTTAATTTTCAAATAAAACCTACTAAAATGAAATAAAAAATAAATATCAAAATTAATCCTAAAAAGAACATTTAACTCCATTACCTACATCCACTAATTAAGTATTCTTTTATTACTTTTTCCATTTCTATTTATTTGTCTGATTTAATTTGACTTGACACGAAATTTAAGAAAATAAAGAAGACTTTTGAATCTTGTGCACTTAAACTTAATATATGTAGAATGTATCAAAATGTCTACAGAAATTTTAAGGTCTCTACAACTCCAACAATAGCCTCAAGTGATATGTAGTACCTAATTTTCTCAACACCACGACTTTCATGGTTATGCACATCTAATGAGTGATATGTAGTACATAAAGTTTTTATAGTTTGTGATTTTACGGACTGATTTTGTCACGTTTAATAAAATATTGTGAATATATAACGCTGTCTTTTTTTTATTTTTTAAAAGTATTTGATTCACTTGCTTAAGTCGATTGAGTATTGTTTTTCTCTCTCTTTCTCTCTTCCAGCTCTAAAATGTGATCATCCCGTGGTAAAGGCAAAAATTTTTACCGAGGGGTTCATCATTAATTACTACATTCAACAACAATATACATTAAAAGAATTCTTGTCCTTGTATTCCTAGTGTGTTTTTTCGGCGAAAGGGGTTGGAGTAAACTGTCACGCCCCGAGCCTACACCTTGGGCGGGACTGGCACTCAAAGACCATTGTTGGCCCCAAGCGAACCCTTGGCCTGGCTTACTTAACATCAGCGGAAGACAATATGCATATTTGTAACACCCCGTATCCAAAAATAGAGATTTCAGATTTCTGGTGTTACACGTGGCACTCACGGACACCATCCACGGATCGTAGATGGACTCACGGTCCGTCCTGCAGGTCCGTGGTTCATGACAGAAAACTTCCCCAGAACTCAGTCAGAAAATTTGGCTAAGTGTTGACCCATGGCCGGACTTACGGTCCGTAGGTTAGGTCACGGACCGTAGTTCGTGTTCGTGGATCAATTCCCCAAAAGCCCAGCTTCAATCCCAATTGACGGTTGACCAGCACGGACCGTCAATCGATCCACGGTCCGTAGGTCTGACCGTAGATGAGGATCAGCAGCTAGTTAGCTGAAAATTGTTGATGGATCAACTTCATATGGTCATAACTTTTAGCACAAAAATAATTGTGTGTCCCATGACCTATGGTATGATAGATAATTGAATCCTCTTTCCAACGCCACCGAGTTTGCTAAATTACGACCTCCGAGTAAAACGTTATGCTCGTTTTAGTGAAGCCCTATCGGGCAGACTCGACCTACGGATCCAATCGACGGACCGTCGATTGAATGACGGCCCGTCAGTCCCGTCCGTCAGTCACTCCGACAGCAGCTAAGTCATGGGTCTTTTAGTCTTTTTCTATTTCGTTTAACCCCTAAGATACGTCGTTTAGACCCTAAATCATGAGGTTTTAGTCAATTTAAGCCTAGAAACATAACTAGAACTTACCTTAGTCAAAATCATTAATCAAAACTTAGAAAATTAGAACGCTAAAAGGAGAAGAGAAGTCAAGAACCCTAGTTCAAGAACGCAGCAAGTTTCCTTCAGTTCCAGCCCCGAAATCAAAAGATTTCTCCGTGGAATTCGTCACCAGGTATGTGGGATTTCACTAGTGGGTTCCTTTCACCCATTAGGTCCCTAAAATTCAGTCAGATTCTTGATTCCATGATTATGAACAGACCTAGGGTTTCTAGAATTTCAACAGATCATCATGAATTAGTTATTTAAATGTTCCAAATCAGATTATCATGTTATTACTCGGTTTATTGCATGAATTTCAGAACCCTAGCTATGTATTTTTTTAGTTCTTGAATTACGCATGCTAGGTCAGATATCTCAGTTATTCAGTTATACATGCCTCAATTATTAATGCATCATTATCAGATTAATTGTTGCATTCTCAGTTTGCATGTTTAGTTTTGAGCTATCCAGTACTTTACAGAACTTCAGTCATAACCAGTTAACCACTTAATTCATTGGGAGTAGCATAATACCGAGTTGGACTAGGGTTCAGCGTACCCATATAGTCCCAGAACTACGAGCCACGTAGGTGTAAGTCCCCTCTGTGGGCAACATCAGTTTAGTGATCACACCAACATGCCTTTATTCCTCTGGCAGGGTATATTGGGTCCTCTCGATGGGGCGTATACATCAGACTCCACATTTAGCTCATGTGGTTTTATGTCAGCTATTAATAGCTCCCACAGTTCAGTCAAACTCTTTTGCATTGACCATATTTCAGTACAGTCAGTATTCAGTCTCAGCATGTTATAAATTTGGTCATTGCATCAGTTAGCTCAGTATTCAGTATTTTCAGTATCTATATCATGTCCAGATTATTTCATTGTTTTATTGCTTTGTTCAGTTATATGTTATTTCAGCTTTACTCTATCATGTATGCTTAGTATCTTTCAAGTACTGACGCATACGTGCGCTACATCTTCTCATGATGTAGGTTTAGGTTCTCAACATCCAGATCACGCTTAGATCGGTTCCCGATCTCCAGTTCAGCAGCATCAGTGGTGAGTCCTCATTCTTCGAGGACTAGTGACATGTTTATCTTTATCGCTTTTAGTCTTTAGTTTCAGTTTTGCTAGACCTAGTTGGGGCATGTCCCAACATTTCTAGTTAGTTTAAAGGCTTATTTCAGACATAGTTAGATTCAGCTTAGTATTTTGATTTTGATATTTCTTTTGTATTAAACTCTCAGATTTGATATATTCAGTTATAGTATATGGGTATTCCCCATCTTTTCAGATTTATTTATGAATTAGCTTCCGTATCAGTTTATTATCTTTAGTATGCTCATGATCATGCCAGCAGGGTTAGCTTGGGATCACTTGTGGTCCTAGGTCCCGTGTTCGCGTCTCGGGGGTAGCTCGGGGTGTGACAATATTAATAAAGATCAATAGCGCTTAACTGAACTGAATACTAAAATAACTGAGAATGCTTAAAGGTTAAACATTCAACTTAGCCAAAAGTTGCAACCTGTCACGCCCCGAGCCTACACCCTGGGCGGAACCGGCACCCGGAGACCATTTCTGGCCCCAAGCGAACCCTTGGCCTGGCTTTCTTAACTCAGCGGAAACCTCAACAGAATAACTCAATGCAATGCAATATTACAAAACAACTTAACTTATAAAATATGGCCATAAAGGCAACTCGAATCTCAAAATAGAATATTTACATATATATATAGATGGGAGACTCAAAACTAACTGACTGACTATCTGTCTATGAAGCCTCTAAAATACTGAGATGGATGTTGGGACAGACCCCACAACATCCTAATAAAACAAAAACTAAGAACACAAAATAATTGAGTCCTCCGGAATGCAAGGAGGCTCACCACTGACTCTGGAGTGCTCAGCTGGATCAACGACGTGCAGGATGCTGATCCGGGGTACCTGAATCTGCATCATCAAACGATGCAGGCCAACTGGCATCAGTACATGGAATGTACGAGTATGCAAGCTGGAAAACTAAGCAACAAAGGCTAGAAGGAAAACTGGAAGAAACTGAATAGCTTACCTGGCTCAACTTAACTCAACCTGACTGACTTCTTTCAATATAAGGCAATTTAAAACAAGTGCGATATAAAGAAAGATTGCTTAAAACATGCTATGAACTCTGTGTGTATACAAGGATACAATAAGCCTGAAATGTGTATAAAAATACAATGAACTGATGTATATAAAAAATACAATAATCTCTGTGTATGAAAAATACAATAACTGCTGTGGGAGTTTCTCTAACCGACAACCATCACATAAGAGCTATAGTGATGATACAGCGATCGACCTCACGCTGCCAGAGCATCTTATACCCGGCCAAAGGTATAAGACCTGAACTGCCTAATGGATCCACTAGTCTAATCTGAAAAGGATTCATCTAAAAAGTATGATCCTTTTCTACCCATGGTGGCTAACATGGTTCTATGGGGGCTGTGGGTTCTTTGAACGCTCCCCCAATTCGGTGCTCGATACTACTCCCAAAAATGTACTGGCTCTTATGTTTTTAAAACATATTTCTTCCTGCTGATATGAGATAATTACTCAAAAACTAGCCCGAAGGCTTTTTGGAAATCTCAGTTTCCAACCTTGTTTAAATGTAAAAACATTTCTTTAAAACTTCTTTGGGAATACATAGTTCCCTAATAACTTTGAGAAAAGAACTCAACTTTAAACTCTTTACTTTACTTGAACTCTTGGCTTGATGTGAAACTCTTAACTTAACATGAAACTCTTAACTTTTGACTTGACTTGAAACTCAATACTTAAACTTGGAACTTGAGCCTTAGAATGAAGTTAAAACGCTCAATGAAGACTCTTGGAAAACCTTAAAGACTTGCTTTGACTTACTTACTTCTAAGCTTGACTTCACTTGACTTGGAAACTAACTTCACTTGAATTGGAAACTAACTTCACTTGACTTGGAAACTAACTTCACTTGACTTGTAGTTTTACTTGACTTTTGGAAGTACCTTGGAGTGTTGGAAACAACTAGGAAACATAGGTATAATACCTAGGAACATGTATAAAAAAAGAAATGGTGAATGAAAGGGAAGGATTGGTGTCCTTGGCACTAGGAGAGGTGCAACAGCCCAGCCCCTTTTTCCCCAAAAATCCGACTTTTTTCCCCTTGTTTCTTTCCAATTCTAAACCCTCTCAACCTCAAGGTTTCAGCAGCAACACTTAGAATCATAAAGACCCTTATTATACAATAGATTCAACTCAAAAATCACAGCCAGAAATCTGTACTAAATCAGCAAGAACTTCAACACAACACCACTACAACTTCAACAACCAATAAATCTTCTCTTGGAATTAAAAACGAGTTGGTGTGTGGGGGTATGAACCAACCAACACTAAGGATCATAAAATCCCTCAATATACAATAGGTCACAACTCAAATACACAGCCCAATCCTGTCCCACAACCAACAATAACTTCAACAACACAACTAACAACATCAACAACAACTAACAACTTCAACAACTTCAACAACAAATCCAATCTCTTCTCAAATCATAAAAACGAGCTTGGTATGTGGGGGGAAAGGATAAACCCACACTAAAGACTCACATACCTTGATAGGGATCACCCCCGACGAAAATCCACAATGATCTTGACAAATCTTGTTGATCTCCTCTTTCTTCTCTTCTTCTTCTCCTTCTTCTCTTCTTCTTCTCTTGAACCCTAACTCTTTCTCTTTCAAAATGGGACAAAATGATCCAAATATCAGCCTAATACAACAATATAAGCTCAAAAGAAATTATTTGTGAAAAGACCAAAATGCCCTTAAATTTCCGGAACGGAATCCCTGCCAACTGCCCAACTTTCAAAGATCATAACTCGCTCATACGAACTCGGAATCGAGCAAACTCAGTGGCGTTGGAAAGATCGTTCCACAAGCTTCGAAACCATAACTGGAACTACTCATAAATCATCCTGATCTAGGAGTTATGACTGCTCAAAGTTGGCCAAAAACTCACTGATTTCCACACTTAGCCAAATTTTCCAGATTTTAAATTTTTCCAAAAATGACTATTTCCAAATTTCAAGCTTCTTCATATTCATTTTTAAATTGTCGGATGTTACAATATCTCCCCCTTGGGAACATTCGTCCTCGAATGAGGTAACTCTTACAAAGCTAAGGGTGTAACATCAACTCAACACCCAACAAACAACCATGCAAACGCAACAACATTAGCCTTACCTGGGTGGTAAAGAATACTCAGGTCATAATCCTTGAGTAACTCTAACCACCTCCTCTGTCTGAGATTAAGCTCTTTCTGAGTAAGCACATATTGAAGGCTCTTGTGATCAGTGAATATGTCGACATGCACACCATACAAGTAATGACGCCATATCTTCAAAGCAAATACTACAGCAGCTAGCTCTAAGTCATGGGTTGGGTAGTTCTTCTCATGAACCTTTAACTGTCTGGAGGCATAAGCTATAACCTTGCCATTCTGCATTAAGACACAACCCAAACCAACTCTAGATGCATCACAATACACCACAAAACCTTGAGTACCTTCTGGTAGCGTCAAAACTGGAGCTGTAGTCAATCTCTTTTTCAATTCTTGAAAGCTTTTCTCACAAGCTTCAGACCATTGAAATTTCACTGTCTTCTGAGTCAACTTTGTCAAAGGAGATGCAATAGTCGAGAACCCTTCAACAAACCTTCTATAATAGCCAGCTAATCCCAAGAAACTCCTAATTTCAGTTGGAGATGTGGGTCTAGGCCAATTCTGCACTGCCTCAATTTTCTGAGTATCAACTTTAATTCCATCACCGGACACAATGTGGCCTAGGAATGCCACAGACTTAAGCCAAAACTCACACTTAGAGAACTTAGCATACAACTCCTTGTCTTTCAAAGTCTGAAGAACTTCTCTGAGATGACTAGCATGATCTTCTTCATTCCTTGAATAGACTAGTATATCATCAATAAAGACAATAACAAACATATCTAAATAAGGTTTGAAGACTCTATTCATCAAATCCATGAAAGCTGCAGGCGCATTAGTCAAACCAAAGGACATGACCAAAAACTCATAATGACCATACCTGGTTCTGAAAGCTGTCTTTGGGATATCACATTCCCTTACCCTTAACTGATGATAGCCGGATCGGAGGTCAATCTTTGAAAAACAAGTGGCACCCTGAAGCTGATCGAAAAGATCATCAATCCTCGGAAGAGGGTACTTGTTCTTGATGGTAACCTTGTTCAACTGGCGGTAATCTATACACATTCTAAGGGAACCATCTTTCTTCTTCACAAACAAAACCGGAGCACCCCAAGGTGAGACACTCGGTCGAATGAAACCCTTTTCTAGGAGATCTTTCAACTGCTCTTTCAACTCTTTCAACTCTACTGGTGCCATTCTATATGGCGGAATAGAGATAGGACGAGTATCTGGAATGAGATCTATGCCGAAATCTATCTCTCTCTCAGGAGGAATTCCGGGTAGATCATCAGGAAACACTTCTGGAAACTCTCTTACTATAGGAACTGACTGGAAATGAGGTATCTCAACACTAGAATCATGAACTCGGACTAAGTGATAGATACAACCCTTCGAAACTAACTTTCTTGCCTTAAGGTACGAAATAAAACGACCCTTAGGCACTGCTGAACTGCTACTCCACTCTATGACTGGCTCATTCGGAAACTGAAACTTGACTGCTCGAGTTCTACAATCTATCGATGCATAACAAGCATGAAGCCAATCCATACCTAGAATGACATCAAAATCTACCATGTCTAACTCAACCAAATCAACCATGGTGCTCTTGTGATTGATAGAAACAGGACAATCACGATAAACTCTTTCCGCTAGAATAGACTCCCCAATAGGTGTAGAAACACAAAAGGGTTCACAAAGTCTTTCAGGAAAAACCTCAAACTGATTTGCAACATAAGGAGTTACAAAAGATAAACTCGCTCCTGGGTCTAGCAAAGCATACACATCAAAAGCAAAGACTTTGATCATACCAGTGACAACATTCGGAGAATTCTCTTGCTCATGGCGACTGGTGATAGCATAAAGGCGGTTTGCTCCTCCACCTACACTAGAAGTAGCTCCTCTAGGTGCCGTCCTGTCTGGTGGAACAACTGAAGAAGACTGTGCTTTATTGCTTCCATTACCCTGCCTATTCTTTGGACACTCTCGCATGAAATGTCCATTCTGACCACACCTGAAACAACCAATGGAGCCATCTCGACAAATACCTGAGTGGTTCCTACCACATTTGGCGCAAACAGGAGGCTTACTACTCCCTTGCGCCACACTACCCAAAGATTGTGCTGGTCTAGCCCTGAAGTCCTTCGAATTCTGAACATTAAATTCACCTCTGTATCTGGGTGCAGGTGCTCTAGCAAATGATGGAGCAGGTCCCTTTTGCCTTTGCTGAAAGGAGGAACGGTTTGAATTACCTCTCTGCTGCCCGGACTCGTTCCCGATCTTAGCTCTCTTATTTCTAAACTCTTCTCTGTCCCTCAGCTTCTCTTCCTCAACCTGCTGCACATAAACCATCAACCTTGATATGTCCATGTCCCCGATAAGCATTGCAGCCCTACCTTCCTTGCTCGACAACCGAGACAACCCAGCAACAAACAAGCTCATTCTATTCCTCATGTCCGCAACCATCTCCGGAGCATAGCGGGATAATTGTGTGAACTTCAAACTGTACTCATGAACACTCAAGGACTCCTGCTTAAGTGTGAGGAACTCACGTACCTTGGCCTCTCTCAATTCTCGAGGAAAGAAATGCCCCAAGAAAGCTTCCTCAAAATCGGCCCAACTTGTAGGTGGTGCATTCTCAGCTCTGCCCCCTTTCCACTGGTCGAACCAAGTTCTAGCAACATCCTTCAATTGATAAGCAGCTAGTTCAACCCGCTCAATATCTGCCACATGCATCACATCAAAAATCTTCTTCAACTCCTCAATGAAATCCTCTGGATCCTCAGTAGTGCTCGAACCCATGAAACTCGGAGGATTCATCCCCAAGAACTCACGAATCCTTGAAGTGTCAGCTCCTTCATGTCGAGCTCCTCTTTGCTGACCAATCTGATTTGCTACAGCTTGACTCAACATTCTAATTGCCTCTCTGAACTCGGCATTAGAAACTTCCCCTTGATCTTGCACTCCCGGTGCATAGGGTAACTCTTGCTCATCAACATAACGTCTAGGAAGACGCCCTCTACCAACTCTTCGTGGAGGCATGACTATCTGAAACACGCGCAAGCACGGATTAGAAAGAAACTTTTTAGAGATCAACTCTAACGCATGAAATGAGTGTGAAAGAAATGAGAAATCTTCCTAAATGTTGCAGCCTCCCAATTATAGATGTGGCGCGCTTCACACCGATAACTAGGACTCTACAGACATGTCTTCATAGACTCCCTAGGACTCCTGAACTCTGTGCTCTGATACCAAGTTTGTCACGCCCCGAGCCTACACCCTGGGCGGAACCGGCACCCGGAGACCATTTCTGGCCCCAAGCGAACCCTTGGCCTGGCTTTCTTAACTCAGCGGAAACCTCAACAGAATAACTCAATGCAATGCAATATTACAAAACAACTTAACTTATAAAATATGGCCATAAAGGCAACTCGAATCTCAAAATAGAATATTTACATATATATATAGATGGGAGACTCAAAACTAACTGACTGACTGTCTGTCTATGAAGCCTCTAAAATACTGAGATGGATGTTGGGACAGACCCCACAACATCCTAATAAAACAAAAACTAAGAACACAAAATAATTGAGTCCTCCGGAATGCAAGGAGGCTCACCACTGACTCTGGAGTGCTCAGCTGGATCAACGACGTGCAGGATGCTGATCCGGGGTACCTGAATCTGCATCATCAAACGATGCAGGCCAACTGGCATCAGTACATGGAATGTACGAGTATGCAAGCTGGAAAACTAAGCAACAAAGGCTAGAAGGAAAACTGGAAGAAACTGAATAGCTTACCTGGCTCAACTTAACTCAACCTGACTGACTTCTTTCAATATAAGGCAATTTAAAACAAGTGCGATATAAAGAAAGATTGCTTAAAACATGCTATGAACTCTGTGTGTATACAAGGATACAATAAGCCTGAAATGTGTATAAAAATACAATGAACTGATGTATATAAAAAATACAATAATCTCTGTGTATGAAAAATACAATAACTGCTGTGGGAGTTTCTCTAACCGACAACCATCACATAAGAGCTATAGTGATGATACAGCGATCGACCTCACGCTGCCAGAGCATCTTATACCCGGCCAAAGGTATAAGACCTGAACTGCCTAATGGATCCACTAGTCTAATCTGAAAAGGATTCATCTAAAAAGTATGATCCTTTTCTACCCATGGTGGCTAACATGGTTCTATGGGGGCTGTGGGTTCTTTGAACGCTCCCCCAATTCGGTGCTCGATACTACTCCCAAAAATGTACTGGCTCTTATGTTTTTAAAACATATTTCTTCCTGCTGATATGAGATAATTACTCAAAAACTAGCCCGAAGGCTTTTTGGAAATCTCAGTTTCCAACCTTGTTTAAATGTAAAAACATTTCTTTAAAACTTCTTTGGGAATACATAGTTCCCTAATAACTTTGAGAAAAGAACTCAACTTTAAACTCTTTACTTTACTTGAACTCTTGGCTTGATGTGAAACTCTTAACTTAACATGAAACTCTTAACTTTTGACTTGACTTGAAACTCAATACTTAAACTTGGAACTTGAGCCTTAGAATGAAGTTAAAACGCTCAATGAAGACTCTTGGAAAACCTTAAAGACTTGCTTTGACTTACTTACTTCTAAGCTTGACTTCACTTGACTTGGAAACTAACTTCACTTGAATTGGAAACTAACTTCACTTGACTTGGAAACTAACTTCACTTGACTTGTAGTTTTACTTGACTTTTGGAAGTACCTTGGAGTGTTGGAAACAACTAGGAAACATAGGTATAATACCTAGGAACATGTATAAAAAAAGAAATGGTGAATGAAAGGGAAGGATTGGTGTCCTTGGCACTAGGAGAGGTGCAACAGCCCAGCCCCTTTTTCCCCAAAAATCCGACTTTTTTCCCCTTGTTTCTTTCCAATTCTAAACCCTCTCAACCTCAAGGTTTCAGCAGCAACACTTAGAATCATAAAGACCCTTATTATACAATAGATTCAACTCAAAAATCACAGCCAGAAATCTGTACTAAATCAGCAAGAACTTCAACACAACACCACTACAACTTCAACAACCAATAAATCTTCTCTTGGAATTAAAAACGAGTTGGTGTGTGGGGGTATGAACCAACCAACACTAAGGATCATAAAATCCCTCAATATACAATAGGTCACAACTCAAATACACAGCCCAATCCTGTCCCACAACCAACAATAACTTCAACAACACAACTAACAACATCAACAACAACTAACAACTTCAACAACTTCAACAACAAATCCAATCTCTTCTCAAATCATAAAAACGAGCTTGGTATGTGGGGGGAAAGGATAAACCCACACTAAAGACTCACATACCTTGATAGGGATCACCCCCGACGAAAATCCACAATGATCTTGACAAATCTTGTTGATCTCCTCTTTCTTCTCTTCTTCTTCTCCTTCTTCTCTTCTTCTTCTCTTGAACCCTAACTCTTTCTCTTTCAAAATGGGACAAAATGATCCAAATATCAGCCTAATACAACAATATAAGCTCAAAAGAAATTATTTGTGAAAAGACCAAAATGCCCTTAAATTTCCGGAACGGAATCCCTGCCAACTGCCCAACTTTCAAAGATCATAACTCGCTCATACGAACTCGGAATCGAGCAAACTCAGTGGCGTTGGAAAGATCGTTCCACAAGCTTCGAAACCATAACTGGAACTACTCATAAATCATCCTGATCTAGGAGTTATGACTGCTCAAAGTTGGCCAAAAACTCACTGATTTCCACACTTAGCCAAATTTTCCAGATTTTAAATTTTTCCAAAAATGACTATTTCCAAATTTCAAGCTTCTTCATATTCATTTTTAAATTGTCGGATGTTACACAACCCAAGTCTTAACAATAAGAAATGATAATGAAAAGACTCAAAGGACTAACATCTGACTGTCTATGAAGCCTCTAATAACAACTGAGATGGATGCTAGGACAAACCCCACAATATCCTAATGAACTAAACTAGAAAACAATGAAATGGATCCTCCGGAATGCAAAGAGGCTCACCAACTGACTCTGAACTACTCACTGGATCAAGGATGCGTCGGAATGCCGATCCTAGTTACCTACGTCTGCATCATGAAACGATGCAGGCCAACTGGCATCAGTACATTGAATGTACGAGTATGCGAGTTAGAATGCCAAACATAACATAGGCTTGAAAGAGACTCTGAAAGAAACACATACCTTGGCTCTTCTCAACTCATGAATACTCAACTAAACTCATTTCATTATAAAGCAGTTTAAAAAAAGTGCAATATAAAGAAAAAGAAAACTGTTTAAAACATGATGTCAACGCATAATCATAAAATCATAAAAGACATGTCATGATCCCTCTCAAAGTCTACTTGTGCAATGCATGAATGAAGTCTCATACCCCCATCCATACTAAGTAGAACCCCTTGAGGAACCATGCAATTACTGTTGTGGGAGTTTCTCTAACCGACAACCATCACTTAATAGTTATAGTGATGATACAACGTTATTAGCCCCATGCTGCCCGAGCCATCCTACACCTTGCCCCGTATATGACTTGAACTACTAAGTGGATCCACTAGTCTATGCGAAAAAGATTCATCTAAAAAATATGACCCTTTTCTGCCCATGATGGCTACATGGTTTATGGGGGTTGTGGGTTCTCTGAACGCTCCCCTATATCGGTGCTCAATTTTACTCCCAAAATATGATACTAGCTTTTTATATTTTAAAAACATTCTTCTTTGTGTGATTTGAGATTAGTGCTAAAAAACTTAGCTCAAAGACTATCTTGGAAATCTCAGTTTCCTCTCTTGCTTCATTTAGAAAGCAATTACTCTTTTCTGAAAACTAGCCCGAAGGCTCTTTGGAAATCTCAGTTTCCGTTCTTATTTAAATATGAAAACATTTTAAATCTCTTTGGGAATACTTAGTCCCCATATACTTTTGAAGAAATGGACTTCAACTTTACTCTTTACTGAACTCAAAACTTAAGTCTTAAAACAAGGTTAAAACGTTTGCAAAAGACTTTTGGAAAACTTTATGAACTTCTATTAACTTGACTCTTGACTTCTCTTGACTTTGATTTTAACTGCTCTTGACTTGACTCTTAATTAATCTTGACTTGACTCTTAACTGATCTTTGAATTGAATTATGGATTCAAGGATTAAGATTTGTGATTGGAAAGATCTCATGATGATTAGGAAATGACTTCGAATAGCTAAACCTGAGAAAAGTTACGAAATCACCGTCTTGGAACAAGTCCGCGATGCGGAGACATTTCTGAATAAATGCTCGCGAAATTAATTTATGAGACAGAGGAGTCCACGTCCTAACCGCGACGCGGAGACAATTTTTCTTCACATGGGGAGCAAGTCCGCAACGCGGACCTGCGCGCCAGAACCTGCTCGACTTTTCCTTCTTTGTTTTCCAGCCCCAAATCGCCTAAACTCAATTATAGCACTCAAATTCATTTTAGATCCGATACCCAGCATATGTATTCAAGAACCTAACTCAATACAACCCTAAAACTTAACGTAAAGATCTCAGAAACTCCTCAATTCATCCCAATTCAAGAACAACATTCAAATTCAAGAATACATGTCAAGAACATCAACTTTCAAACTCTTTTAGGAAAAATCTCGCTGAACTAAACATGTTTGGCACGTGGGTGAATGAACCCAATGCTATGAGAGACTCACATACCTTGTAGGGATCACCCCCGACGAAAACCACAAGCCAAACTCGACAATCTTGACGAAACTTGAACGTTCTTCTCCTTTCTCCTCTTTTCTCCTCTTCTTTCCTCTTCTCTCAAAACCCTAACTCTTTTCTAAAAGCGTAAACTGACTAAGTTCAGTTTAGACCCCTAAGTAATCACCAAAAACAAATTAAAATAAAAGGGTAAGGAAAAGACCAAACTACCCTTCAAAAATCCGGATTTGGACTTTCCTTAATCCAACAGCCCAACTTCCAAAGGACATAACTTACTCATACGAACTCAGAATCGCATAAACTTGGCGGCATTGGAAAGATAATTCCAAGATATTTCCTACCATATCTGGAAGTTCCTCTAGCTCATCCTGAGCTAGAAGTTATGGCCATTTGAAATTGACCAAAACTCAACTTTTTCTTAACTTAACAAATTTTCCAGATTTCATTATTTCCAAAAATTGAATATCTCCAGTTCTTAGCTTCCTCCTAGCCATTTCAAATTGCGAGATGTTACATAAACCCCCTTTAGCTTCTCTAACCCTGCCTCTAGTCTCATTCAGTTCTTGAAAAGTAGGGAAATTAAGAAAAATACTTGTATTATATATGGGTGTGCTTTTGGTATGACAATATTTTTCAATTTTTTCATTTTGGTTGGTTAACTATAGGGAAGAAAAAAAACTATAGGAAAATAAGTTTTTTTATAAATGAGAAATATGACTTTCCTGATGGACGTACATATGAAAAATAATAGTTTCATGACATTTCAAGTTTACCAACCAATGCCCCCAACCCCCACTCCTATTTAATGACCTCTTCTGATCTTCATTGTTATTGCAGTTGCAATATTGAAGCTAAAGTGACAAAAAAATGGAAGTAGCAGTGGTAGGGGCGGGGATAAGTGGACTAATTGCTGCATATGAATTGGCAAAATCAGGGGTCAAAGTTGTAATTTATGAGAAGGAAAATTATCTCAGCGGCCATGCTAAGACTGTCACCGTTGACGGCGTCAATCTTGACGTTGGTTTTATAGTATTCAATCGGGTATTTTATAAGTATTTTTAGCTTAATTATGCGTTTGGTAAAAATGCTCTAGTCAATGTTAAAGGGCGGATTCAGAATTTCAACTGTCGAGACACTTTTCATGTTAAAGTCCAAAAGTTATTATGCCTTGGCAGTTAGGCCTGAGATTTAAAGTTCTTACACATATTGTTGTGTCATAAAAGAAACCTAAAAAAGTACTATATGATCAATGTTAAACTCAGTTATGATAGTTATTATTTCAGAAAGTCACCTTTCTTCTTGATTCCAATTTTCTAAAACAAAGAAAGTGATTTTCCGAGATAATAATTATTAGGTTACTGATTTGAAATCATCTTCAGTTTTGATCTATTCTTAGTAGTGAACTAGATAGTGGCAAACCATCATTTAGAGTTTCTATGGGTAAAATCATTGGTGTTGTTGAATGAAACGTTTGTAGTTAGAGTTGTTTTCACCCCATCATTTGGATGCTGTATTTGACAGGTAACTTATCCAAACCTGATGGAATTTTTTGAGCTCCTTGGAGTTGATGTGGAGATCTCTGATATGTCTTTCTCAGTGAGCTTAGACCAAGGCCGTGGTTGTGAATGGGGTACTCGAAATTCTCTAGTTTGTTTGCACAGAAGAAGAATGTCTTCAATCTGTATTTTTGGCAAATGATGAGAGAAATTAGCAAATTCAAGCAGGACGTCACAAGGTACCAATAACTTATTTATCTTTATATATGTGACTTCATACCAGTTATCAATTACATTTCATGTGATCTATTATTGTTTGAGCAATTTGTTGATTTACTGATCTCATTAGAAATTTAGAGCGCAGAGTCTTTATTGTTCATTTGAAGATGGTGTATATGATGATGGAAATTTACCAAATTGATCGCAATGAAACGTTGGGACATTTTATTCAATCACATGGCTATTCGGAGTTATTTCAGAAAGCTTATCTGGTGAGACTGCTCTTCTGTCATAGTTCTTGATTTTACCACGTGTATAGGCAATTTTGTTCATTCAAAATATTAATCTTGCAACAAGCAATTCACACATATGTTTCACAGGTTCCAATATGCACTTTGATTTGGTCCTGCCCCTCGGAAGGAGTAATGGGCTTTTCTGCTTATACCATTCTTTCGTTTTGTCGCAACCACCATCTTCTGCAGGTAGAATTCTCATACATACTATTCAATGAGCATATTTCATGCATGACTTATAGCCAATCACTAAATATGGTTCATAGAAGATACTGAATCTGAATACTTCTCTATATCATTTTGTTGTCCTTGTAATAAAGAGTGCTTCCGTATTTTCTTTACAGATATCTGGTTGCCCTCAATGGCTCACTGTTAGATGGCGATCACATGCATATGTAAACAAGGTGGTACTTTTATTCTATAAGTACCTCAAAGTTGTTACTAATTTCAGAGAAGAAATCTTCAAGGAAGTACAAATTTTCATTTTCTTGAATGATTTGTTAAGCTTCTATCATCATTCTGGTTATTTGACTGGTAAAAAAACCAGGTTAAGGAGGAGTTGCAGAAGAGAGGGTGCCATATAAGAATGGGTTGTGAAGTCAATTCTGTAACAACGAATGAAGAAGGTCCGGTTTGGTTTTAGCATTTTAAATCCCTCTATTTTCTCCATGTCTGCTAATGCATTTATGTGAAAGTTTCCTGTCCTTGTTTCCATAAAGTTCATTTGGTGTACCTAAGAAAAGTCTTCCCATAGTTAGAAACTAGTCGCGATTCTAACTGTAAAAGAGAGAGCGAGTGCAGGTTGTACTGTAGCTTGCACTGATGGTTCCAAAGAAGTATACAACGGATGCATAATGGCTGCACATGCACCTGACACACTGAGAATGTTAGGAAAAGAGGCAACATATGATGAAACAAGAATATTGGGTGCTTTTCAATATGTTTACAGGTCCTTTTCGCGCCTATTATTTAAACTTTTTGAACTGAATTTTCTCATTCCTCTTTATTTTCTTTTCCGAAAAGTTCATCATTTAGGCTGATATCGGTGAAATGCATGGTTTATCTTCCTCTCAGAAATGAACATATAAAAGTATGTTCATGTTAGATAGTAGTATCTGTTACAATGAGATTATTGAAGAATGCGCATTGAATGATGAAAGAAGTTAGTTGGTGTTTTGAACCATAGTGTTGCGACGATTTATAATGTCAACATGCACACTCATTTTCTATTCCTCTGGGACAGTGATATTTTCCTTCATTGTGACAAAACTCTCCTGCCTCGCAACCCAGCAGCGTGGAGCTCATGGAATTTTCTTAGAACATGAACGATAGAGTATGCGTGACATATTGGCTCAATATTAATCCAGGTATATGATGCCTCTCCTTTCTATAATGTTTTCAATAAGGAAGTCTTCATATCTTTGGAATGTGTAAACCAACAGAACCTTGGTGAGACAGAGAGGCCTTATTGTGTAACTCTTAATCCTCCTCACACACCAGAGCATATGTTGCTTAAGTGGACCACCAGTCACCCAGTACCCTCAGTTGCTGCATCCAGAGCTTCATCTGAGCTTTATCAAATCCAAGGCAAGAGAGGAATATGGTTTTGTGGAGCATATCAAGGTACTTTCATAAAATTGTCCTGATTCTCTTATCTTTGCTTCCTTTAGTGCACGAATTTTATAGCTGCTTCGTTCTTTCACAACTCATTGATGTAAAATTGCAATACTACTTTCAGGCTATGGCTTCCATGAGGATGGACTAAAGGTAGTACTATATATATCCTTCCAACAAGCGTACCACACTTCAACTTGAAGGAGAAATGAAATCCATGAACAAGAATACACGATACAATGTGTGGACAATAATCTGTTTTTTATGCTGCTTCTCAGGCAGGTACTATTGCTGCACAAGGACTACTTAAGAAAAACTTTAGTATCCTGAAAAATCCCAAACAGATGGTACCTACCTGGCCAGAAACAGGAGCACGCCTCCTCGTTACTAAATTTCTCAAGAGTTTCATTGCTACAGGATGCTTAATGTGAGTTATAACAGTTTCATTTTGTATAGTCCAAAATGCTTAACAACATGGTATTTCTATACATCCAGTTTCGGCAAAACTACTTTAATGAGAAAGTATGCTCTTATATACTTAAACAACATAAACGAATCTTGCATACGTTGTTTTTAGACTAATATTTTTCTGTGATCAGCCTGTTAGAAGAAGGAGGTACAATGTTCACATTTGAAGGAATAGAGAAAAAATGCTCTCTCAAAGTTTTTCTTAGAGTTCATAGTCCACAATTTTACTGGAAGGTAACTAGAGTTAGGTTTTTTTTTCTGTCTCTCGTATTCATCGAGCAACTAAAGAAGAAAAATGTAAAGGAAGGATAAATTCTTTGACATAAACTAATCACTTACGGGTTGCAACTCAAGGTGACTTAGGTCTTGCTGATGCTTTTATTCATGGAGACTTCTCTTTTATTGATAAGAATGACGGTCTTCTTAATCTTTTCATGGTGAGAAAATGACTATTTCTATGTCAATAGATTTTTTTTGGTACTTGGCATCCTGAATTCTTTTATAGATTTTTGTTAACAACAGATATTTGAAAGCATCCGTCACAAGGTCTAGTAAGAAAAGGTAAATAGTTAACAGAAACTGTAATCAGGACATTACAACTTCCGTTGACACGTTAAAAGTTTTTTTCGTTACCTGTATCTCCAGAGGATGGTGGACACCACTTCTTTTTACAGCTTCAGTGTCATCTGCAAAGTACTTCATCCGATGTGTTTCAAATCAGAACACCCTGACTCAGGCTCGTAGGAACATCTCTCATCACTATGACCTGGTAAATAACTTGTACAGTTAGTCACTTTCTGCTGTTTTCTTGTAACGTTGTCATCTTATATAGGCTGATAAGTATATTGATCATTTTTTTCAGAGTAATGAGCTCTTCTCGCTGTTTCTAGACGAGACAATGACATATTCATGTGAAATATTTACGGTAAGAACTCAAAGATTCATTTTCTGTTTTTTAATCTCATTCATGAAGGTAATCTTTTTCCTTCTGTGATTGTTTAGAGTGAAGAGGAAGACCTGAAAGTTGCACAGGAGAGGAAGATTTCTCTTCTCATCGAAAAGGTAAGCTGTCAACAAAGTAAATACTCCCTCATTTCTACATAAAGCTCGAGGCTCACTTGATTCTGATTCTGGTCTTTTTAGGCAAAAGTTAAGAAGGAACATCACATCTTAGAGATCGGATGTGGTTGGGGAAGTTTAGCTGTGGAATTTGTTAAGAAAACGGGATATAAATATACTAGTATAAATCTCTCTGAGCAGCAACTGAAGTATGCAAAGTTAAGAGTTCAGCAAGCAGGTTTTCAGGTACATAACTTCAAATAACAGATGATACATTGGAACCAATTTCGGAGAATTTTGATTAGTACTAACTGAATGTGATGAAATGCATTCACAGGATTATATAACAGGATTAATCATGGTAAGTCGTTGCATACCTAAATTATGTAATTTCAATTTACTTTATTACAAGTCAAGCCAGCATGATAATTGTACTAATGATCATTTTCAGCGAGATGCTAGAATCTGTTGGTCACGAGTTTATGGAGGAATTCTTTACTTGTTGTGAATCTGCACTAGCAGAAGATGGCATTCTTGTTTTGCAGGTAATGAATACACATTCCACGTTGTTCATGTTTTCCCTTCAATTTCCTTCACTATTCTTTTCACGAACGTTGGCTTTCCTTAGTTCATTTCAATACCAGACGAGAGGTATGACGAATACAGGCAGAGTTCAGACTTCATAAAAAAGTATATATTCCCCGGTGGATCCTTACCTGCACTAAGTCGAGTAACATCAGCCATGTCTGCTGCATCTAGACTTTGGTAAACAAAGAGTTGATTTTGTCATTTGACACAAGCATAGTATGTCTTATTTAAAGGCCATTTGACAAATGATACAAATGCAGTGTCGAGCACCTAGAAGACATAGGAATCCATTACTATCAAACGCTGAGATGCTGGCGGAAAAACTTCCTAGAAAAACAAAGGTAACAACAACAACAACAACATATTGTGTTAACATGTTTCCTTTATGAATCATTTTGTACCTTGTTCTAAAGTAACAGACTATCTTTAATAACTTTTTGACTAGCCAAATTCATGCTTTGGAATTCGACGACAAGTTCATCAGGACATGGGTGATGGGAGTACTACTTTGACTACTGTGCTGCTGGATTCAAAACGCACACGTTAGGAGATTATCAGGTATATTCCATTGGTTCATGCTGAAATATGTGATTACTTTCTTGTACGGTATATATACATATGAAGAAATAAATATACAAAGAAGTCAAAGGGAATTTCACATCTACTATATATACATAAAAAAAAATAAAAAATTAAGCATGTATGATTAATAGTGTTGTTTTAATCATGTCTGAATAGTGTTGTTTAAAAAAGTAAAGAAGACTTTATAATTTTGTGTTCTTAACTTAATATACATAGAATGTATCAAAATGCCTACGGAAATTTGAAGGTCTCTACAACTCCAGCAATATCCTTGAGTAATGCAAGAGATTTTAATGCATGCATTAGCATTGTTAAAGACCTCAAAAAAAAAATTAATCTTTTTCACCATAATTGTGAAGAGTATTTTTGTAAATAAATATGTTTATCAGTACAAAGTCGTTTCTAATACTTAGAAATATTTTTAGCAGCGACCTTTTGTATACTTACTTGTTGTCACCCCCTAAATTACATAATAATAAATTAATAATATTTTTGTAAAGTGTTGGTAATTCCTAATTATAATTAATCGCTTTAGTTTGCTAACTTTTTTCATTTTTCTTACTATTCCTTAATCCTATCTCTCATTTAATTTCAATCACGTCGTCAATATTGAATTAAATTTTTTTGTCTCATAACATTAAAGTTTTTCATGAAATTTTATAAAGAATATTCACTATTTAAGTAAATCTAATAGTAAAAAGTATTTTGATGCATATCTTTTTCGTGATTTAACACTTTAAAAATTTATAAAATAACTAGATACACGAGCCCGTGCCAGCACGGGCCCAATATAAATTATTTTTTCGTTTCAATTTATGTAGCACAGATAGAATTTTGAAAATCAATCAATCAATATATATATATATATATATATATATATATATTTACATTCTTAAAAATATTTGAAGTTGTTAATTATTGTAATTTATAATATTTTTACGTTATTTTAAATAATATATGTTATTTTCTCTGTCCCAATTTATGTGGCATACATAAAATTTTGAGAGCCCAACAAATTTTATATATTTTTTAAAAATATTTAAATTATTAATTATTATAATTCATAGTACTTTTTACATAATTTTGAGTTTCTTTTCTACTCACTCCTTTTCATTTCATTGATCGGGAAAAAGATTCCTTCTCCTACGGCCTGTTAAAAATAATATAATTTATTCAAATTTTATATTCATTAATACAATATAATATGATACTCCCTCTGTTTTTATTTATATGTCACTATTTTTTATTTTATGTGCATTAATAAATTAAGTAAGTTTACTATTCTACCCTTATTAAAAAAAATTTGAAGTCAACTTTTCAATCAATGAATTTGAACTAATTTATTTTGGATTAATTAATTTGACAAATGAACATGAATTATTCACTTTGTTTTTCTAGGTTGATCAAATATATATTTTCAAGGATAATAACTCAGAAGGGTAAAATAGGAAGAATATTATAATTTATGCATTATTTTTATGAAATGAAAAATATTATGGACCAACTATTTATAGTAACGATGACTTATAAAAGGAAACAAAGGGAGTATATCTTAATTCTGTATTTGTATGATACAAATAGAGAATTACGATATACTCCCTCCGTTCCTATTTATATGTCACTATTTTAGATTTCATGTTCATTAAGAAACTAAGTAAGTTTACTATTCTATCATTATTTATTGGTTTTTTGAAGTCAAGTTTTCAATCAATGAACATGGATTTATTTATTTTTATTATTTAACTAGTGAACTTATCCGCGCTTCGCGCGATTAAAAAAAGATGATAAGATGTCAATAATTTTATTAAAATATAATATAAATAGAAGAAATATTTATAATATGTACGTGTATATTATATATATATATATATATATATATATATATATATTCAGACGTATAATTGATTTCATAAAGATAAACGTTTGATTAGTAGTCCCATGACTCCAAACAATGTCATAAGTTGTTTAATTGAACCAAATTTTTTTTTATAAACTTACAACAATAAAAAAAAAATTGTATAAAATATAAAACAAAGAAAATTATGGATAGAACCTAAGATAAATAATAAATAATGTACATCATTATTATGATCTTAATTATTTAAAAAATTGAAGAAAAAAAATATGAAATCAATGTACAATTTTCCTAACTCTTGTCAAGATTCATTCCCACAGGTCGATCATCATTCAATAGCCTTCATTTTACTATTTAAGTCAAACTAAAACATGAACATAAGAATTACTTATCAAAAATATAATATCTTGAGAGACTTATAATGTAATAATTTCTACAATTTTACCATGTCTTTATTTATAGAACTACAATATGAATACCGAAATAATATAATGACTATTAATTATTTTTGGGGTTATGATAATAAAAAATTATGGGAGTAATGTAAATAAAGACTATCAAGTTTTAAATTATTAAATAATATTAATGAATGGTTAATTGACATATTTATTATTTTACAATAATAATAGAGAAATAAAAAAAATTGTAAAAAAAATAAAATTCTAGAGCAAATCCTCAATATTTAGAATGTTTGACAAAAGTAATAGAAAGAAAGGCTAATGAAATATTTTAATTAATTAAAAATTTAGCTTTTACAGAAATGGAAAAAATTACTATGAAGTATCATACCTTTTGAAGTATGATAGGTCAAGTATAAGGTGTTCACCCCTACAATTTAGTTGTCCATTAATGAGTGCCTAAACATGTTGAACATCATTAAAAAAAAAAAAAAAAAAATCATCAAATCAATAGCGAAATAATTGTTATATAACATGCCACAAAATCTCATATAATCAAATTTAATATTCTCTAAAGGGTAGACATATGAGAATTGTCAAGAAATTATATCACTATTCAAAGCAATCTAAATATATATAATCAAAATACTATTTGCTTCTACATAAAAATAAAACTATGATATACTTCGAAAATAAATAATAAGGTAAAAGAAAAAAGTAACAAGAGAAATTTGCTAGTCACTCAACATACCTCATCAAGTGGGAAGAAAACTTTGTAGTCATTTCATTGAATCTTTGCCATTCTCATAAATTTATAGGCGTAATTCTTAGTTGCCTCATGACTTTTCATTACCTTACACCTCTCTATTATTAGTAACTGTTGGTTTTCATTATATAGCTTTTAATTATTTTAATTGCAATCATTATTATTACTACTAACATTTAACTCTTATTTTTAATTCAATTGTTACAATTTCCCTGCAGAAATGAACAGAAGATGTAAGAGAAGTCTAAAAGTTTGGGAAAACGTATAATTTAAAAATTGAGCATTTAATTCCAATAAATAATCTTTTATACTTCCATGAATATATTTAATTTTAATCAGAAAAATATTATAAATGTCAAATAAATGACAAAAAAGATAAATATTAATAGTGGCCATAAAGAGGTGTCACATCACCTCTTCAATTTTGTACATTAAAGAATAAAATAAATGGAGGAATAATAATTGTCCTTTTTTTTATATATAATAAATAAAATAAAAAAATATTTCTTATAAATTGACATGTGAAGAGTCTTTGTTTTATATAAATGTTCCTTCATTAATATAATATGTATTTATAATAAATTAAATGATACTTTCACAATAAAATAATTATTTTAAATATGAAAAAGGACCAAAAAAGGAGGGAAAAAAAATAAATCGCAATGGAGATCATAGAGAGGTATCACATCACCTTCTATATGTTTCTCCTTTAATATATATATATTAAAGCAAATTTTTGATACTAGGATCATTTTATTAAAATCAATATGTACACAAAACTAAAAAGAACAAGACCTGATCCATAAGTGGACCCAATTCAAATAAAATAATAAGCACAGCTACCCTACTCTTAGCTAATCCTTTTCACCGACGCTGCACTTCTTGGTAAGCATTTCTGCCCAAGACCAATGATTCACAAGCATAAAATAAGAGTAATAGTGTTATTTATGCATTAATTTTGTGAAATAATAAATATTAAATATTATCTATTTTTAATAAAAATGACATATAAATAAAACGAATGGAATATATATATATTTAGATCGGTCCCGCATAAAATAATTTATCTCAAGAAGATGTCTTTAAATATTATGCATTCACAACTGGTCGTGGATAAGAACATGTATACAAATATTAAAAGAGTACGATTAATTGGTATTTTTATTATTATTTTGCTTGTGCCTTTTCATTGAATGAAAAGCTAGGCAAGCGGCAAGCCGAACAATAGGTAGTCTCAAAAGAAATTAACTATTATTCATTCACAAGTGGTCGTGGATAAGAAAATTACATCATAGGCTTACTTTAGAAATATTTATTTTTCTTAATTTAATTATTATATTTTCATATTTAATGATTATTGATTTTTCATCTTGTCTTTTTTTTTTTTAAAAAAAAAAACACGTTTTACTGATCTAAAGTTTATTTCTTTAAAATAACGTTCAAATATTTTTAATACATCGACTTTGAGTATTATTTAAACTGACATAGATATAATGGAATATGGATCAAAGTTTGTTTTCAAAATGAACGTGGTAGCACTCGTCTTATCCCACCAAGACAAGCCAGCCTAAAACTCAACAATTACAATAAAATGCGGAAATTTCATAATCAACTCAAAAATATCCCCAAAATCTGGTTGTTACGTGTACAGGCCTCTAATGTGTTATAACAAAGTTGAAAGAAAATACATGTTTCAAATGACATTGTTTCTAGAATAGAACAAGATCATAATTAAGGAGAAAGAAGGTCCGCTGAAATGACAAAGCAGCTACCTCACAAACCTCCACAAGAAGCCTCAGACAAGGAGAAGAGAAAATATCACAAAGGTCTGGGCTAGTAACCTACAGAAAAATGTAGTAGCAAGGGGTGAGTACCAAACCACACGGTACTCAGCAAGTAAACCTCTAAACACAAGTTAAGGGGATAGAATACGGGTACGTCTTACACCCCAACCAAACCTCCACAACTACAACCTGCATAAAATTAGCACAACCTAACAATTCACAATTTACAAGCACATATCTCAACAACTACATTCTAACAATCACATATACTCAACAACAAGCTCAATATTCATCAATTACAACCTCCACAACTACAATCTGCTTTAAACCAGCTCAACCTAACAGTTCACAATTCACATAGCACACAGCTCAACAACAACACTCTAACAATTACATATCCTCAACAACAAGCTCAATATTCATCAATCAAAGTTCCACAGAAAGGCACTCACAAGATCACCAAAAACACAATATCAAGTTCACTAATGATAAATATGTGATGCAATGGAACAATGTCAATTATAGTGATGCATGTCTGACCTAGTGACACACACCCGCTATCTCTTAGTCGGGGACCCATGGGGAACATAACTGTCCATGCATCCATCGCGGCGCGCGATATGACCCACGATAATAGTAACCATCGCGGCCGCGATACGTCCCTCGAAATATAGTACGGCGCGCAATATGTCCCTCGAAATGGTACATCCTCTTTAATTTCTTATTCTTTCTCAATTCACACAACACTTGTCACAACCATGTCTCAGAACCATGCAAATGACATGTTCACACAAAAATGAGGAGATGGACCATTTTCATAACATTGCACAATTCACAACAACACAATCATGATACAACATCAACAATGATTCAACAAGCCTTTCAAACCATTCTCAACACATCACACACAAACAATTAATCACATTGCCTTTTATTACCCCTTTTCATCATTAGAATTAATCAATGTGGACAAGTCAACCCATCACCAAGTCTCATTACCCCCCAAACACATATTACAAGGAAATACATGAATTTCATACACTTAATAAGGGTTTAGAAATCCACTTACCTCAAACAATCAAGCAATCACTCCGGTACTTGAGCCTTCCTCTTTCGTTGTACTTTCAAATCAATACAATCTATTCAAATCAATAATCACAATAAGACTTCAAAACAAACAACACTCATATTACTATGTGTTTAGCCTTGACCCAAAAATTCACCCAATATAATCAAGTTTGTAAATCTTGATGCCAATTAACATTTCAACTATCATATTATCCAAGTTTCAAGTCTAGGGTTAAATTCAGTTTTCCCAATATCCTAATTCAAATGTTATTCACAAAATATTATACACCTAATAATTAATTACATATCTCAATATATTAAAAACTGAATTTATAATATAATAACCGATTAATATTACTCCCTCCGTCCCATTTTATGTGGCAACATTTGACCAGGCACGGAGTTTAAGAAATAAATGAAGACTTTGAAATGTTTACCAAATTACCCTTTAAAAAGTAGATTCACTTTTTTCTCTCCTCATAAATGTATTGGAGTATTATTTTAAGATTAAATGGGACCAATAAGATAAAAGAGGAATTGTACCTTTAAATATTTACCATATAAGGAAATGTGACATTCTTTTTGGGACTAACCAAAAAAGAAATGGTGCCACATAAAATGGGACGGAGGAAGTATTAATTTCGATGCCACTTTTACCAAAATGCAAATTCAGTGGCGGCGAATCATGACCCCACTATCAAAATCTTGCCCTTCTTCATGATTCTAATGATTTCCTAAATTTCCAAATACCTATCAACTTTCATTAAATAATAATAATAATATTAACAGTGAACATTTTTCAAGCATTAAGTATATAAATATCACAAGTTTCAAATTGTTTCTTATCCGCCGCCTAACGTCTCCTTCGTTGTTCCCTATCTCCTTTTTGTTTCTAAATAAAATAATTAGGTATAATTCAAAGTGAAAAGGTGGTAAATTTCAATAATTTAATTTAATTATATGGTACAAATGGTATAGGGTCTTAAATAAATGATCATTTTAGTCCATTAACTATCAATTAAGTCAATTATTCATAATTACCCATCAACTAATTAACTAAAGTCAACGAATACTTTGAAATTATTAAAAATGCCTTCTGGGTCATTACATTTTAATTATGAGTCTTTCGAGATGGCTCAGTTGGTTTGGAGGGTGGTTATCCGACCCGGGATCGATCCCCCTTCAATGTCTTCTGAGTTGAGTCTGTCGCATAGAGCTTGCCTAGTGTGGTTTACATCTTGTGTGGTTTGCAGCTATTACACAGTGAGGGGTTTATCCAGTGCACACAAAGTGCTCACCCGAAAGGCAGAGGCTGTTGCAGAGGTTGTAACGATTGCAGGTTATCCTGGATTTTAAAAAAAATGTTTTAATTATGAACTTGGATAAGTTGATATTGGTAGGTGACATTATAGCGAGTGCTAGTACTCTATCACAATTCACATCATTTCTTATACATTATAAATTTATGCCTCAATACACCAATATTTCATCAAACTCTTAATGTTTGTAACTTTGAAACTTATATTTTAAAAACATGAAAGTAGCAGTAATTGGAGCAGGGATAAAGTGGACTAGTTGCTGCATATGAATTGGCAAAATCTGGTGTCAAAGTTGTGGTTTATGAGAAGGAACATTATCTAGGCGGCCATGCTAAGACCGTTACTGTCAATGACATCGATCTTGACCTTGGCTTTATGGTCTTCAACGGGGTAAGTACGATCAGAGGGTGTTTGAGTAAGCTTATAAAATGATCAAATCATTTAATTAGTTGTAACTTGTAAGCATTTATTTTTATACTTAAATGCGCGTTATTGATAAATGCTAAAGTGCTCATAACTTAAGTGCGTGCATGGAACGATAACAAATTTAAGTCATTTTTGATGTGTTAGTGGTATCATTTTGGCCCTTTTCCAACTTATATTTCGAAAAATGTTTGTTATATAAGGTGTGTATTGAATTATAATTTAAATGTCTACGTATATCATCATGTTATATAAGATTTGCAAATTCATGTAGTCACTAATGAAGTTTGAGTGACTAAATGCTTAAATCATATCAAACTAATTGAGTATATGAATATTTAGCCAACTCGAAATAACTTTAAATATGTTAAAAGTTAACATTTTTACTCTCCGATAAATCATATCATATATTATATTATAAGTGGGAAGCCTCTATGTCAAAAGTTGAATTACAAAAGTGTCCTTATAATATCATAATATTTATGGACAAAAATGTAAATATACATTAAATATTAATAAAAATTATTGTATTTTCTATTAAACACTATTATTACATATTTATGAACAAAAATATAAAGACACATTAATTATAATAAATATCCTAATATATTTTTAATAATAATATTAATATTCTTAAAATGGAGAACTCACAATCTATGACATGAATTCATATAGATACAATGAATATTTGTACAATTGGATGATATCCTATTAAATGACAAAAGGAAATCAAAAAGTTTGGCAACAGTTAAAAATGACCCTTAAGTGTACCTCAGTTACTCCTACCGTGCAAAGTTATAAAAATTCTCAGATAAATTATATTCATAAAATTATATTAAATGCTAATTTATTGCTTCAATAAATACTTACTATGGAAGCTTGCAATCGTTAAAATTTTGATTTTCTTCTGTTATAATTAGCACAAACTAATGATGAATTACTTACTTGGTAAATTAATTTTATATATATATATATATATATATATATATATATATATATATATTAAAAGTGAGAACAAAAAAAAGTTATTATTCATAAATAATAATTAATATCCATAATAATAATGAATCAAAAGTTAGTTTACCATTTTATCTGAGTAAAAGCAAATATTCATTTGAATAACTTTTGTTTACATAAGAAAATATAACAAAATTCATTAACCCCTCAAATTCAATGAATCCAAATACTATATATGCTTTCTGAAAATGCTTACTGCCATAATTTTATTTATCTCTTTCACCTTCTCCTTCACTACATGTTTAGAGGAACAAAAACGTTTGGTGAGGGTGAGAAAGACATTGTGTAACAACAATTAATTATGGTCAAGTCACATGTGTATAAGTTTCCTAAATTATTTTACTCATTAAATTTTATTTCTTTCATCTTCCATAGAGTCGATCTAGCGAGAATTTTCGATCATGGAAGGGTTGATATCTCCAGGCTGATCATAGTTGAGATTAGTGAATTCATTCTCATAGTATAATATTCTTATTATAATTCTTTAAGATGCAAAGATAATATACTCTCTACCACAAAAAACGGTGTAATACTGATAATTGATAGGGAGGAGAGATGGTGATTTTGATCATGATTTCTTCGAAGATTATATTATAACTGATAATTCAAGAGTAGTAAAAATTAAATATGACAACTACTCTAATTTGACATCAAACTATCTAAGGGCATAAAAAAAAACGAAATCAAAGATAAAATAATTTGCATTCAATCTCAAAAGTGACAAAGAGGAGATGGGAAATTAGTAGCCTTTATATAATGTTTTTTCCTAGTCCTTTGAAATTTCCTTTCATTTATTAATTACTAATGAATTATAATTAATAGTCCAATTCAACTTCTCAACTTCTTTGTACTTATTGTAGCAATGAAAGGTTGTTCATTGGTTAACGTAACAATTAAATAATTGGAATCACCAACGTTTCATATAAAGTTATGGTTATTACATAATAATTATTAAATGCAAAATTTTTCTTTTTATTGTATGAAATGTGTGTATTTATATTTTTATATTATACTTTTTGAAATAATAGTTGCTTGAAGGTTAAAATGATGTTTAACTTTTAATAGGTGATTTGATAATTCAATTTTTAATTTGGAAGGTTTCTACTTGATATAATATGATAATAATCAAAATTTTAATATAAAATGAATAAATCAAAAAATAAGCAGAGAAAGAAAGAAAGATGATTGTCCTCAGTCCTTATTAAATCATTGAATTAAATGTGATAATTAAAGTATTATATTATTACTCCACTTCCAAATCATCCATTCAATTCATGTTATTGAAAACTAATTTAATTGAAGATTTTTTTTTAAAATTATGGTGTAAATAAAAATTATTTTATAAATAAATAATTAAGTATAAGGATAAATTGATAAATCAACTTTAAAGATAAGAGCTTCCCAGGCTGATCATAGTTGAGATTAGTGAATTCATTCTCATAGTATAATATTCTTATTATAATTCTTTAAGATGCAAAGATAATATACTCTCTACAAAATAGTTATTTCATCTAAAGAAATGGTGTTATTTGAACGCGTTGATTGATGCTCCTCTTCCTATTGATTACTGGCTATAACCTTTATGATCATTGCAATATTCAAGTTTAAGTATTACTTGAAAAGAACTCATTAATCCTTTTTGTGACATATTTGGCTAATTATTAGAATTACAATACTTTGATTTCACGTGAATTGGAATTCGCTTTTGTTTCCATGCACAATTGTTAAGATTAGTTTTAAATTCTTGATAATCATATATATTATTTGCATTTTGTAAATTTTAACAACAAGTTTTAAATGTTTATCATAACAAGTTTTTGGTTTAAATATTTCAGATTCATTATTTTACTATTTGGTATAAGTATCACAATTCATTATTCAAATATGATATCACGAAACTTAATACTTAATGTTATTAGGTGCAAATATTTAATAGTATTAATACTTCCTTATAGACAAAATATTTGCACCTAATAACATTAAAATGTAACTCATTTTATACATTTTACCTATCTAACTAAATATAGTTATTCAATTTTGCAATTCCGACAGTAACTAATCATTTATCACTCAACAAAGAAGTCATTCAAATTGGATGAGTGTTACGTTCATCAATTTTAGTTTGTACTTTTTTTTGTTATTGATTACACTATGTTTTTAATATAACTTATATCGTGTATACTATACGTGCAACACACGTGTCCAGAAACTAGTATTTAATAAGTAACAGTGTTACTCTCATATGATTTTACAGGAAACTTATTCGAACCTGATAGGATTTTTTGAGTTACTCGGAGTTGATATGAACATTTCTGATATGTCATTCTCAGTGAGCTTAGACCAAGGCCGTGGTTGTGAATGGGGTACTCGAAATGGATTCTCTAGTTTGTTTGCACAGAAGAAGAATGTACTGAATCCATATTTTTGGCAAATGATAAGAGAAATTATCAGATTCAAACAGGATGTCATAAGGTACCAATAACTTATTTCATTACAAATGTTAATTTTTGAGCATTTCTGTTAATTTACTCATCTCATTAGAAATTTAGAGCACATGTATAGTTTTCTTTGTTCATTCGAAGGGAATAAATTGTTCTGTTTTGTGCACTTCATTTATTTCATCACGATTACACTTCTCACTGCATTGCAGTTACCTTGAAGAATTGGACAACAATCCTGACATTGATCGCAATGAAACATTAGGACAATTTATTAAGTCACATGACTATTCGGAGCTATTTCAGAAGGCTTATCTGGTGTGACACTGCAGTTTGTCCTTGTTATTGATTTTGATACTTGTATAAATTTTTCCTTTTTTGTTCATTCAAAAAATTAATCTTGACACATATTTCACAGGCTCCAATATGTGCTTCAATATGGTCCTGCTCCTCGGAACGAGTAATGGCTTTTCTGCTTATTACATTCTTTCATTCTTCCACGACCAACATCTTCTGCAGGTTCTTTTCTCTTAGCTACAGTTCAAGTAGCTAGAACACTTTGTGTGTTGATTATAGCCAATTGTTAAATGTGGTGCACGCAAATACAGAATTGGAATGCTTAGCTTTTACTCATCTTATTGCCCTTGTGCCTAAGGGTGCTTTTATTTCTTTCTTTGTAGCTCTTTGTCTCCCCCAATTGCTCACTGTAAGATGGCAATCACATATAGACAAGGTGATTTTTCATTCATAGATACTTCAAAGTTCTTACTATTTTCTGTGATTTGTTAAGTTAAGCATGTACATCCTTGAGAGTGATTCGATGGCAGTATCAAACGCAGGTTAAGGAGGAGCTGGAAAAGAGAGGCTGCCAAATAAGAACTAGTTGTGAAGTAAATTCTGTAACAACAAATGAAGAAGGTCTAGCTTGATTTTATCTTTTGGCTTCTTGCAAGAGTTCGCTGTGCGCTACAAACTACTTGTGATTCTAACTGTAAATGAAAGTGCCCTTGCTGCAGGTTGTACCATAGATTGCATTGATGGTGCCACAGATGTATATGACGGATGCATAATCGCTGTACGTGCTCCAGATTCTCTGAGAATGTTAGGCAAAGAGGCAACATTTGATGAAACAAGAATACTGGGTGCTTTCCAGTATGTCTATAGGTACTTTCGACTCCTATATTTGAATACCTTGGATTTCATTCCTCTTTAATTCTACTTTTTATCTTTTTTGAATTTTTATCTATAGCCCGACATCACTTACGTTGTATATATATTTGTATTTTCTGTTACCAGAGGAGCTTTATTTTGTGGTTTGGTGAAGTTCAATTAGATTCTACAACCTGCTAGATTTCTGAGCTAATATGAAATTTGTATTGGAGGCCAAGATTAATATAGTTAGCCTCCATTCTGCCTCTAAAATTCTACATTCCTCTGTGACAGTGACGTTTTCCTTCATCATGACAAAACATTCCTGCCTCGCAACCCAACAACATGGTGTGCTTGTAACTTTCTTGGAACCACGAATAATAGAGGATGTGCGACATATTGGCTCAATATAATCCAGGTGTGTTATGGAATACAGTGATTTAGGACCTTGTATAGAAAGTAGAAGATAATGTTTTCAGTTGGAAGTCATTTCTCTTAAATTGTCAACTGTCTAAACTTACAGAATCTTGGTGATTCAAAGCTGCCTTATCTCGTAACCCTGATCCTCCTCACACACCAGAGCATACGTTGCTTAAGTGGACCACCAGTCATCCAGTACCCTCAGTTGCTGCATCAAAAGCTTCATGTGAGCTATATCAAATCCAAGGAAAGAGAGGAATATGGTTTTGTGGAGCATATCAAGGTATGAATCTCTTTTTAAGCAGAGTGTTGAGAGTTGCTTCAAGATATCTGTTCCCTTGTAACCTGCTTTTGTGCATAGTCTACAGTTGGACTCTTCAACTTTGTTCAATTTAGTGAACCAGTTTCTCTAACTGTTAGTCCTGTAATATTTCAGCTTATAAGTTTAATTTGAATCTGTTTATCCCAATTACGTTTCTATTTTGATGAAATCGATATTTAGGGGACTAAACTAGCTGCCAAGCTATTTTCGCAGAGAGAATTTTAGTTTTCTTTCCACTTCCCTTTAGTGCACAAACTTTATTTTCCGCTTTGTGCTTCACTGTTTATTGATGTATATTTGCTGCAATATTTCAGGCTATGGCTTCCATGAGGATGGACTTAAGGTAGTATATACTACTTCTGTTAATAAAAATAAAACAAATTTGGAGTCTTTTGCAGCTTTTGTTCTTATATAGATGATTGTCCTCCTCAGGCTGGTGTGGCTGCTGCAGATGGCATGCTTAGAAGGAATTGTTGTATTCTGGATAACCCCAAGCATATGGTACCAACCTGGCCTGAAACTGGAGCACGCCTCCTCGTTACTAGATTTCTCAAAAGTTTCATTCAAACAGGATGCATAATGTGAGTGATGATAGTTTCACCTTGTATTACTTTAATCCCAAACAGGATACACATATGTACTTTTTGTTATTATATTATTCATAGCTTCAAAATCATTCATGCTAATGCCAGAATATTACTCGGAAGATTTTTGAGCTTTTAATAACTTTATTTATATGTTATAATATACAGCTTGTTGGAAGAAGGAGGCAAAATTTTCACCTTCCAAGGAACAGAGAAGAAATGCTCTCTCAAAGTTTCTCTTAGAGTTCATAATACACAGTTCTACTGGAAGGTAAATTGAAATTTCCTTTGCCCCTACAAGTGATCAAAAACTTAACCAATCTCTTACAGGTTGCAACTCGAGCTGACATAGGGATTGCTGATGCTTTTATTCATGGGGATATCTCCTTTGTTAATAAGAATGAAGGTCTTCTTAATCTTTTCATGGTGAGGGAATGGCTCGATATCTTTGTAAATAGATATTTATCGGTACTTAGCTTCCTAATATCTTTTGCAGATATATGTTGCCAACAGAGATTTGAAAGCATCTGTTAAAAGGTAAAATAGTTTACTTACTGATCTGAAATCAAGAAACACAAACTTGTGTTCATATGTTAAAGTTTTGTCATTTTTGTGTGGCTAGAGGCTGGTGGACACCATTACTAGATCTGTCATCTGCAAAATATTTCATTGGACATGTTTCAAATCGAAACACCCTGACTCAGGCTCGTCGAAATATCTCGTCATTATGACCTGGTAATTAATCTAATAATTTATATCACCCAATTGCAGTAGATTTATCACTTCCTTCTTGTATTTTTTTCTTTTCCAGAGTAATGAACTCTTTTCACTCTTTCTGGATGAGACAATGACATACTCATGCGCAATTTTCAAGGTTAGCTCTCCAAACTTTTTAAATGCTTGCCACTTTTTTCTTCGTATGTTAAGCTACATTTCTTGTTCCAAGGTAATCTAATAATCTATTATTCTTTCCGAATTTTTATAGAGTGAGGACGA